>NW_026585895.1:51550764-51551526 GCF_907164565.1 Psammomys obesus | reverse complement strand
ACACACACACACACACACACACACACACACACACACACACACACACACATCAACCACACACACTAAGTAAATAAATAAGAGAATGTAAAGCAGACGCCAGATAATCTGTCCAGGGATTGTCCAGATGTTTGGGCGTCAGGCGTCTTTTTGATATGAGTTCCATGGGGGCCCTTTCCTGAGTAGACCTCACATGCAAACTCTAAGAACACATTTCTTGGAGTCTTCAGACCCTCTGCCCACCTAAGAGCTCACAGATGCAAGTAGAAGACCCTCTGACTTTCTGCCACCCAGGGCCCCTCCTGATTGCCCATGACACCTGATGCTGATTCCTACTCCCCAGAGGCCTGAGCACTTTACAAAGCCTTCAGGTTCATTTAAACCTCACAGCCACTGTTGCCATTCTACAGAGGTGGGAAGGACAGATAGGTTAGGACTCTTGTTCTAACTGCTCACACCTGAGACTAGAAGTTTATCTGGACAGTACAGTGTGAGAGGCCAGCTATCCACTCACCCATCTCCTCTCATCTACCTCTTTATCTATCCGTTCACCCAGCCATCTATCTATCCACCTACCCATCCACCCATCTGCTCACCCACCCATCAATTACCATCATCCATCCATCCATCCATCCATCCATCCATCCATCCATCCATCCATCCATATATTCTCGTTTTTGTGTGGTTCTGAGGATAGACTACACACACACACACTATATGTGTGTGTGTGTGTGTGTGTGTGTGTGTGTGTGTGTGTGTGTGTGT
>NW_026585895.1:51520341-51550754 GCF_907164565.1 Psammomys obesus | reverse complement strand
TGTGTGTGTGTGTGTGTGTGTGTGTGTGTGTGTGTGTGTGTGTGTGTATAGAGAGAGAGAGAAGATTCTACTACTGAGTCCAGGTTGGCCTTAAACCCAGAATCCTTCCTCGTTTGTCTCCTGATGCTAGGGCTGTAGAGCTGTGTCATCACACACTGCTTTTTCCTTTTATAAGATGGAATAATATTCCACCACATGTGTAGACTACCTTGCATTTACCTGTCTCTCTCCTGAAAGACGTGTGGGCTGTTTTCATCATTGGCTATGGTGAGCCTGCTGATATGTAACCGGATATGTAGGCACCTGTTAGAACCTTTCTTTAGAGTTTTTTGGGTGGATCAGAACGGGAATCACTGGGTCACATGTTAATTCTCTATTCAGCATTTTAAGGATCCATCATACTATTCTCACCACAGCTGGGCCATTTCACATTCCTGTGAGGAAAGATTGTTCTGTGTCTTCACCAACACTTAGGAGTCTCTGTTTTCCCCATCATAGCCCTCTAATGGGTACATGCAGCATTTATTTTTCTTTACTTCCTCTTCCTCCTCTTTTTTTTTCTTCTTGAGATAAGGTTTCTCTACGTAGCCCTGGCTGTCCTGGAATTCACTATGTAGCTCACGCTATCCTGGAATTCACAGATACCTGCCTGCCTCTGCCTCCCAGGTACAGGGATGAAGGGCATGTGCTGCCACGCTCAGCCTTCCTCCTCTTTATTTGAGACAGTGCCTCACTCTGTAGACCAGGCCGGCCTCAAACTCACAGAGAGCCACTGCTCTGCCTCCTGGGTGCTGGGACTAAAGGCACGTGCCACCACACCCAGCTCTCATCCATTTCTCAATCTCTAGGCCTCAGTTTACCATTTATGTAATGAGGTCAAGGATCCCCCTGGGGCAGCCTCAATGAAGAAGCCCCAGGAAGGTGTCAGGAGGGCTGAGCCTTTGGGACTTGCTCTGTACGAAATGGTCACTATTGCTGAGGGACAGCTCCATCGTCAGCAGCCTCCCAGGATTCTCTTCTGACCCGTGTTTGCTTCGGGGAGTCAAGGGGGACTGAGGCATGGGTGAGTAGAAAGGCGCCTTCCCTCCCTGCTCCCTCACCCTGCCTGCTCTGGCAGAGGTTTTCTTCTCTCTGTCATTTCTATTCTTGTCCTGTGACTGCATCTCCAGTTACTGGCGATCAATAGGGACAGGAGGTTTATGAAAAAGACAAGGAAGCAAAAGAGGGGGCAGGGTCAAGGGAGGAGAAGTCCAGGGTGGGTGTGGCCCAGTGCCCGCAGTGAGAGCTGCCCACCAAGCTCAGTAAAGACCCTGGGACTAAGCAGGTCCCCTCTTTCTCAAAGGTTTTGGACCCCTCCAGGGCAAAAGAGGGTAGAACACAGCCAACACCTGCACTAAGCATGCTGAGCAGAGAGCCCATTCCTTTTCTGCCCCTGGCTTATAAAGACCCAGTATGGCAGGTTCCTTGGTTTCAGGCAGACAGGGTTTCCAAAGACTTTGGAAGGCGATGCTGGTTCTTAAAGAGCAAGAGGTTTCACACAGGTGTCTGCTGAGTGTCTTTCCCCATTCTGCTGCTGTGAAGCAAGGGGCTGGCTGGCTGGCTGCATTTCTCCACAGGCTACCCTCTTCCTTACTGCTTCTGTGATGACATTGTCTCCCGAAGCTTCCCAGGCCTGGGGACCATGACCTGGGCTGGGTGTGACCAGGACATCTTACCCAGCAGCCCTGTCCTTGCCCTTGCCTCCCTTCTCTCCTGCCACCTGAGTGAAGGAAGGGGACACACTATAAAGCCATCATTTCATCAACAGCCTATACCCTGGAGAGATTATTTCTCTGGCTCCATATTGCAGATGAGGAAACTGAGGCTCGGGCAGGTTTCCATTTGGCAGCTCATTTCCTAGAGTTCTCCCTCCCCAGCTCACTGGAAGGACTTTGCAAGTATAATGCTTTCTGGACCTCTCTGACAGCTGCTAGGCAGAAGCCAATTCATGATGGGTCTTATAAGACTCCCCTGGAAATTTAGGGTGAAGCTTGGGCTGCTGGGACAGGCTGTGTGTCCCTGCTCCACAGGAGCCTGGATGATCTCATTCCTCCTCCAATTCAGCTTTTGGCCCAGATTCCCTGCAGTTTAAAGCCAGCCTCTCCTGCCCAGACTCTGTACCTGAGCTCCCCCACATGCAGGAGAAAATAGCTCCCACCTCCTTCCAGCCTTCCAGGAATGGGCCCCTGGGAACGGGGCTGCAGGAAGGCAGAACCCCCAGGGTGCTGCTGGCTGGATTTCCCTCTTAGTTACCGGTGCAATTCTTCTGTTGCAGCCCTGCTCACTCTGTGTGCCCATTTGTATTAGCTCCTTATGCCCTGAGACCCCAGCAGGCGCCCCTGCCATCCTGACCCTGCCCTCCTGCCCATCTGGGCCCTCTTTGGAGTTGTCATTGCTGACGTGTGCAGAGCACGGAACCACCAATGGAACAAAGAACTCTCCACTTGGGAGAGGAGGTGAGGGCGTTGCCTTGTACGTACTCCTACAGGGATGAGGTCAGAGGTAGGATGGGAACCTAGCAGTCCAGGAGGCCAGAGCCTCACTACAGAAAGTTGTGTGAGGCTTGCTTGACCTCGGATGAGTCTGGACTAGGATCCTGGTTGGCTCCTGTCAGCTGAGATGACAGGAGCAGAGAGCAGCACTGACCCTGCAGGGGAGTTCCGGGGTCGGGGTGAGGGAGAGGGGGCGGTCAAGGCAGCTTGATCAGTGCTCCAACCTGGGCTTATGGGCTCTCACACCAACAGCTCCTTGGTGGGGCTTGTTTGCTGTTATTTTGTCAGCAGGTCACAGGAGGAGGCAGGTACCATGGAGTGAGGAAGCCCCAGAACCTGAGACCACTGGGAACTTCAGGGGCTTCCTCTGTTGGCTCCCAAACTTGCCTTGTGCCATCTAACTAGACCTAACTAATCAATAACCAAGCTGCTGCCTTCCTGCCAACCAGCCGCCTGAGGAGTACTTATTCTGTGAATTGCTTACCACACTTTTGCTACCACGACAGAGAATCCCTGTGCCCACAAAGGCTGGCTGCCAAAGGAGTGCTGGAACTGCCCTGCCACCTCACCACCCTGACACCCTGCCTTAGAGACAGTGGTTTCCAGTGGCCCCAGTCTTGTCACAGATGGAAAAGAGAAGACTAGAGAGGGGTGGGGCTTGAACCTCACATTACAAGAGAGATGGCTGTTATCCAGCTGGGGCTAAAGGTCACTCTGTCCTGATTGCCACGCTCACGGGAAGGAGCCCGCAGCCTGCTGAGGAGAGGAGGTTCCTTGTAGCAGTGGACACAGAAAAACAGGCCAGGGTCCTGAGGGCCTGGGGACCTGGCTGCTGCCTGGTCCCTACCTGGATGCTCAGCTCTAAAATGTGTGGGCCCATGGTTCCTACTACAGTGCTTTTGGAATGTTAATCGACAGCGTGACAACTTGTGGAATTGCCTGTGTGATAGGCCTCTGGGCATACCTGTGTGTGAACTATCTTTCTGTTTTGTTTTTTAAGACAAGGTCTCTCTGTTGGCACAGTGGCACACACCTCTAATTCCAATACTCAGGGAGGCAGAGGCAGGTGGATCTATGTGAGTTCAAGGCCAGTCAGGTCTACAAAGTGAGTCCAGGACAGCCAAGGCTACTCAGAGAAACCCTGTCTCAAAAAAACAAAACAATACAAAACAAAACCAAAAAACCAAAAACAACAACAAAAAACAACCCAAAAAACAAAACAACAATAACAACAATAAAACCAACCAAACAAAAAAAGACAAGATCTTTCTGTAGCCCTGGCTGTCCTGGAACTCCCTATATAGACCAGGCTGGCCGCCACCTTACAGAGACCCACCTGCCTTTGCCTCCTGAGTGCTAGGTGTTTGCCACCATGGCCACCTGTGGGAATTGTCTTGGTTTTGTCACTCGAGCTGGCTGACAAGCATGAGTGACAACCACTCCTTGCCTGGGTTCCTAGACTGTGTGAGTGGAGAAGGGTTGTTGAGGGGCAGCCTGTACTCATTGCTCTTGGCAAGGAGCCCCCAACCGGGGGTCATAAGATACAGCAGTGGTTCACAACCTGTGGGTCACGACCCCTTTAGGGGCCGAACAACCTTTCCACAGGGTCACCAAGACCAGCAGAAAAGACAGATATTTATTTACATCGTGATTCATAACAGCAGCAAGATCACAGTTATGAAGTAGCAAGGAAAATAATTTTGTGGTTGGGGGCCACCACAACAGGGGGAACTGTATTGAAGGATCGCAGCGTTAGAAGGCTGAGAGTCACTGACACACAGCCTTGACCTCTCCACCATGATGGGCTCTCCTTTGAGCCCAGATAAACTCTTTCTTCCTTAGGTTGCTTTTGTCAGAGTATTTTAAAATCTTTTCAGATTTATTTATTTTTACGTGTATAGATGCTTTGCCTCCACGTCCGTGGAGATCAGAAGAGGGCACCAGATCCCCTGGAACTGGAGTTATGGGTGGTTGTGAGTCACTGTGCTGGGAACCAAACCTGGGTCCTCTTGCAAGAGCCACACGTGTGCTTAACTGCTGAACCATCTCTCCAGCTCCTTCTTAGGACATTTATCACAGTAACAGGAAAAGAAATGAAGACAGTGGCCATGTTTCAGATGGCTTCCAGCACATTCCACATCTGAAATGAGCTGTTCCAAGTGGGAACAGGTACCCACAGCACACGCCGCAAGTGTCCTGCTGCCAGTTTTGAACTCCGAGGCCTGACTGGCTCACCTCTGTCTCCATCCCTGGATCCACACAGCATCAACACAAAGGAAATGCAGATGCAAGCTGCAGTAAAGAGCGCTGCCCCATCCCTTGGGGCCACACACTCCAGGTGAGGGGAGGCGGCTGGCTCTGGGCTCTCCCCACTCCACACCCCCACACCCTAAGGTGGCACGGGGTGCGGAGCAAAAAGGGGAAGAACAGTCCATGTGTGTAAATTTCTCAAAAAACCAAAACCAAAACCAAAAATAACAGCAATAAGAAAAACCACCAAAATCAGACACAAGGGCTGGCTAGTGGCTTTTCCCCCGTGTCGGGCAGCACACAGCCTGCTATGGAGAGACATAGAAAGGCCCCAGTGGGGCTCCAGGGGCTCGTTTTGTCCCTGTTATGCCTCAACACCCCCAGGCCCCACACTGCCCTGTCAGCCTGCTCCAGCCCTCTGGTGCCATTCCTTTAGCTAGTACTCATTTTATTCCATTTTTAAGAAGCGCGTGTTTCATGTTGGGCATGGCTGTGAGCCCTCTGCCAAGTCTGACTCATGTAAGCACCCCAAGGTCCAGAAGGGAGCATATTCAGCTTCCCCGTTCTACAGGTGGCTTGGGAATAAGGACCTCTCACAAAGCCCGCACACCATCTATTCATCAACAAACTCTCCAGACGCTGCAGAACCTTCTGCCCTTCCAGGCATCCAGCACCCACGCTCCCCCTGGCAAAACTTGGGTATCTTGACTGCACAGGCAGTCCCTTGATGTAGCACCAGGTGACATCGAAGGCAGGTGACTTTCTTGAAACGAGGTGGCATCTTGAGAACAAGGTAGTATCTAGGTATCAGGTTGACACAAACATTCCAGGAATCAAGTGACAATCCAGGTATCAGGAGACATCCAGGTGCCAGGTGGCATCCCAGGAATGAGGTGATCTCTAGGTACCCAGGTGACATCCAGGTGCCAGGTGGCATCCCAGATGTCAGATAACACCCCCAGGAAATAGGGAACATTCTTAGAGCCAGGTGACATCCAGATAAAAGGTGACATCTCTAGAACCAGGTGACATTTCGAATATCACATAATATTCCTCAAAACCAGGTATCCCTAGAAACAGGTGACTTCCAGGTACCAGGTGACAACACTCCAGGAAACAGCTCCATCCCACTTGACATCCCAGTGGCCCCGGGCCTTACCTGCCGATGACTTCTATGTTGGAGATGGCGTAGAAGTACTTGTAGAGGTTTTCTCGCTGCACGTAGGTGCCACCCAGTGCAGGGCGCAGCAGCCGCATGCGTAGGTCAGTGAATGTGAAGAACTCCTTGAGGCCCTTGGCGCTCTCCAGCCTCGTGTAGAGGTTGTCCATGTTGCGCAGGTCAGGGCCGGCAAAGATGGCGAAGCGGTCCCTTACCTCAAAGCGCACATGCTTCTCTTTCTTGGACCCTGCCCAGCGTGAGTACTCCTCCGTGCAGAGCACCCGGTGGGCACTGGAGGGTGACATGTCTCGGGCCCGGCGGGCGGACATGCCAAAGGCCTCCATGCAGTCCTCTGCATAGAACTGGTAGGGCTGCCAGGTGCGGCCATTGTCCAGGGACTTCTCGAGGACCATGACCGTGGGCCGGCCATACTCAAAAGTCATTACCACGTCGTCTGTCAGCTCCACGCTCTTGTTCCATGAGAGTGTAATGTTGGCCTCCAGTGGACTGGGGTAGCGACTCCACGTGACGCTTTGCCAGTAGGTGGCCAGTCCCTCATCTTCCCTGTCAAACATAAGCCGGGGTGGGTGGGCCAGGTCGGGGTTGGAGGCGTCACACTCATTACTGCACAGGTAGGGGTTCTCCTGCAAAGGAAGAGAGCCTATCAGGAAGTAGATGCCGGTCCCTGGGAAGGGCCTACGGTGTGCTTGTGCTGTACCTAGACATTGTTAGCCATCACCAAGCCCTGGATGCAGGGTGCATGATAATTAAGACAACAGGGGTGGGGTGGGCAGAAAGCTGGCTCTGAGGTATTCTGCACTTTCTGCTCTGCGTTCTGTAAACCCATAACTGCTCTAGATGGTAGGCCTATTAATTAACACACAACAAACCCTGCCGCTGTCAGCCTCGCCCTACTCCAGTCCACACAGCCACTTTGATGAATATTTCAGGTGTCTGTGCAGAGACAAAGTAGCTTGGATCTGAGTTAAAAAACCTCTCACTCTCTAATGAGCCATGGGGCCCCTGATGGGGGGTGGACACAATGCTACCCTCCTCTGCCACCCCACTGCAGTCAACCACTTTGATCCTCCACAGTACAGGGCTGGTGCCCAGGCTGCCTAGGGTTGCTCGGTGGGGACAGCTAGCCCAGGGGATCACTAAGGCGGGACCCACAAAGCTATTTGACTGCCCAAAATAGCTCTGTTCTTGGTGCCCTGTGATGCCCACCCCACCTGCCTCGCTCAGCTGATGGCTAGACCAGAAACCGTGGGGTACAAGAAATTTCTCACCAGTCCAGCAGCTTACTGAGTAGAGTGGGAAAAGGGGCCTAGGGAAGGTAAGACAAACCCAGGCCTTCTCAGGGGGAAATAGAGGTGCTTCTGAGAGGAAAGCAAGCCCTCTCCACACCCCTTCCCCTTCCTTCTCATCTTCCCTGTTCTCCCCTGCTCTCTCCCTTCTGTTTTCTTCCTTTCCACACCCCCTTCTTTCCTCCTCCAGGCTTCTATGCTTACAACCACAGTGACAAAGGAGGAGCTTCTTGCTACTGTCATGATGACTCTGAGCCACAGCTTGCCTGCGGAGCTCTTGTCCTGAATGGGAAGAGCCTGACTGACCTCAGAGGCTCCATGACAAGCAGAGGCCACGCCCAGGGACCAGGGGAAGGCTGCAGGCTGCTGCTGGCTGACCCTGAGGTCACCCCTACACCCTCTGCTACAGGTAGAATGAAGGACAAGCCGAGTCCAGGGCAGAGTGTGCGGCTTGTGCACTGGGAAGTGGAATGGCAGACACGCACTTAGAGTTTGTCCATGAACGAGGGAGCTGGTGCACAGCTCAGGCTGTGCAGTCAGGCTGGGCGCTCTCCCAACCCCTTTCTCCTACTGCCCTGTGCCTCATCTGGGCCTCAACTGTGTCCCCTCAAATTCATATGTTAATGCCTAACCCACAGTAACCTCAAAAGGCAGCTATCTCTATTCTGACACAGTCTTTAAGACAAAGAGTTGACGGAAGCCCTCCTGAAAAGGCCCCTATATGAGCAGAGCAAAGGGGCACTCACAGAAAGCCCAGGGCCATATGCTCACACACATGGAGGAAGGGTCATGAGACACAGATGGAGGTGACCACACGCATTATAAGGAGTGCGGTTGCAGGAGGAGGCACACCTGTGGCACCTTGATCTTGAACCCGTGAGACAGTAAATGTTTTTGCTGAAGATGTCAGCTCCTGGCAGGTTCAACCCAGTGAGCCAAGTGGAAGGCATGTTGCTGACCCTGGGTTTTCCAGGGTGTCCTCAGGGACATTCTTTGGGCCTCTTCTATAATTTTTTTTTTTTTTTACTCTACCTCAGTTACCTCCAAAAACCTGTCCTGTCCTCGGCCACCAGGTCCCCTGATAAATTTATTAATGTCCAGCCATCTTAGAGTGACTGTCAATATTCTTGTCACACACACATCCCCCAGCCCAGTTATTGTGAGTCACCATATTCCACCTTTTTCCTGGATCCCTTTCCAGACCCCTGCCTTACCTACCCCCAGCCTGCTACTGGTCCTTGGGCTAGAAGGTGGGGGACACAGCGTCCCTCAAAGCCATTGACTGCTCCTGACCTCTTATCACTCAGAAGATGGACACAAAGGCTCTGCCAGGGGCTGGGGACTCCAGTTTGATTAAGGATCCATGCTGCCCAGCCTGCAGGGCCTGCCAGCCCTCTGCCCCAGCCCCTGGGAAGCAGATGGTGAGACACTAATGAATCAGCCGGGGTATTTACCAGCCTCATGCTGGCGGCAGAGAGGGCTTTGCCAGCCACAAGCACAGCAAATAATCCCAAGCCAGTCCAGACCTCCCAGCTTCTTCTCTCTTCCTCCCACCTCACGATCTCAGATTCCTGTATCACCAAGGAGGCACAGGCGGTGTCCACACTGAGCCAACTCTTTCTGAATATACATTTGCTCGGGCCCTGGCTTGCTTTCCATGAAGAATTCTAGGGGCGTTCTAGCCGGCCCTGCCCCCACCCAAGTGGGACAGCGGAGGACAGCGGGAGGCAACAGTGGCTCTGCCAGCCTTCTGGGTCTCTAGCTTCCATGACTACAGAGCAGATTAAGTGTTAATGAAAAGAACCAAATGAAGTGCCCTGGCAAGGACAGCCGACGTCCGGAGAGTTTTGCTCACACTTCTGTCTTGCAGAAGGGAACTCAGGCTAAGTGCTGATGCTATCAAAACCAGAACTTACTTCTCTGGCCATTTAATGATTAGCACCCCAAAACAAAACAAGTGCACACACCCCTGATTTTAAAAGCCTTGGTAGGAGAGAGCCTAAGGTACTTGGGGCACGGTTCAGTCTGTAGAGTGCTTGCCACAGGGGCTTAAGTTGGCGCCTCAAAGCCATGTTAAAAAGCCAAGCGACCTGGCCAGCTTTGCATTGGGTGAGCTACCAGGGCAATGCCGCAGAGCTGGCCCTCGTGGTGGGGGTGCTGGACAGCTGGTGGGATGACCATCTCAGCTACCTCCCAGGCCCAGATCCAGGGCTTTGAGTTGGCCCACCCCAACATCTACCCTGCCCATGAACTCCTGGAGTGTGTGAAACTTTGGATCTGCAGAATCTCCACACCGCAGGGCAACAACAGGATGATGAGAAGAGTCCCCATGAGGATCCAGTATTGACAGGGTAACAGAAACTACAGGCCTCCAACCAGACCAATGACTCGCTGCAGTGAACATTTGTACGTAGAGGTGTGTGGGCGAAAGGGTGTGCTGTGTGACACGGGGGACACACCTCCGTTTTCTTTTGTGGGGAAGGGCAGAGGGAGAATGTGAAGGGACGGGAAGATGAGTAGGATTGGGGTACAGGACGTGAACATCACAGAGAACCATTTAAAGGTTAAAAAGGCCAGGTGAGGTGGTGCACTGAGAGCTCTCACTGTGGCGGCTGAGGGAGGAATACCACGGGCCAGCCAGCCAGCCAGCTGAGCTGAACTGCTACGTTCTAGGCCAATGAGACACCTTGCTTCAAAACTGAGGTGTACTAAGAAATGACACCTAAGGTTGACCTCTGGCCTCCATTCATATATGCACACAAAAACATGAACACGCATACACAAAAAGCCCCGGAGTTCCGCCCACCTATCACATACATTTCTCAGTTTCTCTGTACACTAAATCTGGGCTAGAACCCTCTGTTTAAGAATCTGGGGCCATTTCCCTGTCCTGTGTTCTATGATATGAGAAACCCAGGTAATGTCACCACACCATAGTGACAGTTTTACATGCCCAATTTGTGCATGTCAGATGACTGGGGTGGTGGTGGAGGTGGATGCTGGGAGATGCTGGGATCCTGGGGACTCTGTGACACAGGCTTGAACACAGGCTGCTTTAGTGACAGCTAGCCCAGAGGAGCTCAGTTATGGCTGGGCCAGGGGCAGATGCTGTTCCTACCTGCGGTCGTCACTGCGTATATACCAGACCGATGTCACTGTCCCTGGATACGATGGGACTGACCTTGGAGAATCCTGGGGAATCTGAGCTCAGCATCTCTGCAGTTCTCCTGTTTCCACACCCCCAGAGAAGCCACTTGGCAGGTAGGCAGTACAGCAGCCCTGGGCCAGCAGCACAGGCACGGGGTGGGGTGGGGCCGGGAGATAGAGAGACCTGACAGGCTTCTTTCGAAGTCCCTAAATGGGACAGTCGGCAGAGAGCATTTTTATTTCTTTAATGATTTTACTTTTCTGTTATTTCAGGGCAGGAGTCAGAGCCCGGGAGGTAAACATTCTGGGCAAGCTCCAGGTGAAAAGCATGCTGGGACAGGAAGTGAACTGCTGTGGAGCAGACCAACCCCCATCCATGAAGGTTCAGCCATGTGATTCTTCAGACCCCTAACCAAGAAGTTCTCACAGGCCTCTCAGGTCTTAAGCAGCCTCTAATGGACGGTGAATTCCCTGAGGGTAGCAACCCTGCTTGTCTCTGTCCTCACTGCGGCCTCAGCCTCTAGGGCCCTCTGAGGACTCAGGCAGTCTTGGTGGAATGAATGAAAGCCCAGGGAGGAGCTGTTCATGATGGCCTTTAAATCCCAGCACTTGGGAGGCAGAGGCAGGAGGACCTCTGTGAGCTTGAGGCCTTCCTAGTCTACATAGGGAATTCCAGGCCAGCCAGGACTACACAGTGAGTCCCTGTGTGGGTACCACAAGGTGAGTGTGTAATGTGTGCCCAGGGATGTTGGGTATAGAAAGGGCATCCATCTCTGGGCTGCATGTACCTGCCCCAGTCCAGTAGCACAATTATCCCTCTGCTTCCCAGGGGAGCAGATTCTCCAGTGCCCAATACCCAGCTTTAAGACAAGTCAGGGAACTGCCATTTACCCGAGAGTGAAAGGACATAGCCGCCCCCGGCCCGAGGCACACACACCGTACCCAGGAGGCAGACAGCCCGTGTTTTTGCCACTGGGTGCGTGGGCAGGCCCTGAACAGTTCAGCAGCTGATGGATTCTTTTTGAACTTGGCTGCTGAGCTGTCAGCCTCATGAGGGGGAAGGGGCTGGAGATAGTTTCTGTGTCCCAGGTGGCAGGCAGGAGACTCCCAAGGAGTAACCCAGGCTAAGTGGAGCTGAGATGAGGGGGAACACAACACCAGCTTCTAGTCTTACAAAAACTTGGGACTTAGGGGTGAAGTGAAGGTTTTGGAGTGGAGGACCTGAAAGGCAGCCAAGTCAGCTTTTCCCTTCTCCTTGGACTTGGGAAAAAACTGTCCTAGCCTGGACAGGCTGGAAAGCAATAAACCCACTGACTTCTTGGGCGCATTGCCCTTAACACCAGTGACATGTAACCCTGGCTTGGGCCTGGCTCTAGTTGTACCTCAGTTTCCCTGTTCAGGAAACTCCTCCTTATTCAGCAGGAGTAGACAGCCCAGCTGTACCACCTCTACCCTAACATCTCAAATTCTTCATACTCCTCCTTCTCCTTGCTGCTTGGGATCGATGGAAAAGAGCCACGCCCTCCTCCCCCGTAGCAGGGAGAAAGCCAAGTGCCGGGGGAATTTGCCCTAACAAATTATTTCCTGTTTCTTGGTAAGAAAAGTTGCAGTGGGGATGAATTATTAACGAGGCGGAAACGGAGCTTGTGTTTGCTGCTGGTCCTAATTCGGGCTGCCCTGCGTCCCTCCCTCCCTCTCTCCTCCCCCTCTGGCTAGCTCTCTATCCTTCTGTGGCTTCATTGGTTCCTCCCATCTTCTTCCTCTGCTCCAGTCGACAGCAAGGCCACCTGCCTCACTCTCCCGAATCAGCAGAAACCCACTCAGAGAGGCAGCCGTCCAGGGTGACTTACTCTGTTGGGGAAGTTCTCCAAGGCCCTATCAATTATGTAGGACAGGCCACCCATGCCGGGCCTGATCCTCCATCCTTTGCCTAGCAGAGTGCCATCTAGAGCCTTCGTGACTGCCCTCTTCCCCCAGTCCCCACCTCAGCGGTTGTGTCTTAGGTGGAGGTCTGCTCTGGACCCAGCATCCCAGGCCACCTCCCAAGCCTGACCTGGCTTTAGCTAGGATCAGCAGAACACTTCTTGGTCCTTCACCCGGGGAGGACTTTCATTTTGAATCTGCCCACCATTGTCTTCTTTCTGGAGCCTTCTATGTGCAAGAGTAAAGTCCAGGAGAGCAGGGGCCAGGAAGCCCCATGTTATGTGGCCCTTTCCAGCAGTTGCTTCACGCAGCAGCAATGATCAACCAAGCAGGGACTCTCACCACCTGAGTTATGGGAGTCACATCCAGCTAGAACTGTGGGTCCAAGCCATGGCTGAACACGCCAACCCCAAGGCCCTCGGTCTGTTTGGGGATGCCTTTCTCCCTCAACAGCCTTCAGAGTACCTCGGGACACCAGGTTGTGCGTGTGGCCGAGACGTCCAGGATATGGCCTGCAGGGTCAGGTGGAAAGCCAGACCCTGTTCAGATGGGCCCTGCCTGTGGGGACACAGCCCCGGCATGGCTGGCTTTCTCCGTCAACAGAGCAGCCACAGGGAGTGAGGGCGAGAGTTTTGCCAAGGCAGTGACTACATGAGGGCTAATCTCTCCAAGAACTCAAAATTGTCTTAAAAAAAAAAAAAAAAAAAAAAGGCTCCATTCTGCTTTGCCCTGGGCATATGTGAATTCTTCCCACAGCCAGACTTCCAGGAATGTTTTCGGTGGGAAACTCTTTCCCAGTTCTGAAGCGTGCCTGGCTGCCAGCCGTATAGCCCCCACACGCCGTGAATGCGCTCCAGGCCCTCAGCGCACCACCTCCCAAGCAGACACATGCGGGCCCCTGCCTCAGAAGAGGCTGATTCCTCTACATTTGCATACATCTAGACACGGGGTGCTCACTACCACAAAGAGGCACCCGTTCCTAACTGGGCTGCTCTATGCTTAAAGACTTTGTCTGTCTATCTTTTACCTGCTCCACAATGTCTGTTTCAGGACCCCCTTTTGGGTCCTATTTTCTCTCCTTAGGCCATCAACATTTTCCGGTTCACTAGATGAAGGTGAGGAAGGGGCCCCATGCAACCAAGCTTGAGCCCCCAGACTTTCTCTTACATAGGGTCTTGCATATCTCAGCTGGCCCCAAACACCCTATCTAGCTCAGGCTGACCTTTGACTCATGGTTCTTTGGCCTCCTCTACTTCTTGAGTGCTGGGATGACAGGTGTGTGCCAGCATGCCCAGTTCACGCAGTATAGGGGATTGAACCCGGGAGCTTGTGCATCTTCGGCGACCTGTCCCTCAGCTGTCCAAGGCTGTCCCTTCTTCACCAGGAGCCCAGCAGACTCAAAGGCCTCCCCCCAGCTCCTCAGTGCTTCTGTGCAGCTGTCTCCACCTGTGGTGTCACCTGAGCTCATACTCAGGGTGGTTTGTCCTCCTCCCCACCTCACTCCCCACCTCACTCCCCACCACACTGCCCACAGAAACACTTCAACATTTTTACTTAATTATTTTTTTAAAAACAAGTAAATGAAAGGAAAGGAAGAGCGGTGAGAGGAGGAAAGAAAGGAAGAGAGAGACAGAGGAAGAGCTAGGGTGGGACTAGGGCTTGGAGTAGAGGAAGGCGCGGGTAAAGTGCATTATTGATTGAAGTCTTAGAAAATGCTTAGAGGGTAGGAAAAGCGTCCCGTTCTTTAAAAGCTTGTGCAAGGAGTAAGCTGGACGCAGGCAGCCTTCCCAGAGCGGGCCTATTCTGCTGACATGAATATTTCATCACGAAGGAAAAAGGCAGGCTGCAAGGATTCCAGCACAGGGTGGGGCGAGGGCAGGGCAGCATGGCCCCTCCACATAGCCCTGGGCCTTGAAGGCCTGGCTATTCCACCTGCTGGTGGCAGCTGCCCTGGGATAGGGCGATAGGGCCTTAGCTGGGGCCTGAGACATAGATAGCCAAAGATCAAGGCACCCAGAGGGGCAGTATACCTACTCATCACTGACTAACTGGAAATGCTCCCGCAGCCCCTGTCCTGTCCCTACAGGAGACATCACTAGCTCCCCCACCCCACCCCACCCCCCAGCCTCCAGGCCCCTTGTGTAAAGTGATGAAGTGTATGTGGTGTCTTCCCTAGCCTTAGAACCTGGGATTCTCACAAGCCCAAGCCTTGGCCCCTAGTCCTGCCCATCTCCCCCAACACAGTTCATCTCTGCTCTCCAGCCTCTCTCAGCTGCTCCCTTTTGTGGGGTGGAAGGTGCATATGTCTCTGTGCGTGTTTGTGGGTGTGAGCATGTGGTGGAGTGTGTGTGTGTGTGCGTGTGTGTGTGTGTGTGTCTAGGTGAGAGGACAACCTCAGGTGTCATTCTTAGGATACCTTCTACCTTTTCTCTGCAATGTCTCTCATTGGCCTTGAATTCACCAAATAGTTTAGGATTGCTGGCCAGTGAGCCCAACATCTTGCCGTGAGCCTCAGGCACCCACCCATCCTGCCTCCACACAGCCAGGATCACAGGCACTGAGGAAGTTCTGGGGATCAAACCCAAGCCCTTCCACTTACTTGGCAAGCACTTTCCTAATTGAGCCACCCCACCAGCTCCTCAGCTTCCTTTCTCAGGCTAGGAAGCTTCTATCTGTAGGCTCCACCCAGTGGCAGGCATCTGCCCAAGGACACCTCCCCAAGGACACCTCCCTAGCTCCGTCCGTCCGTTTGTGCACTTGACCCCAGTCCCACAGAGTGACACGCTTGGTTAACAGATAGTCTGTGTGATCTCGTCAGGGTGCACTGGGGAGACTGGGCAGAGTGTGGCACATACAATGCCCTCAGGGCTGCAGAGCGGGGGCCTTTTCAGGGGTCCCCTCTCTGGGTCCTCACTAGCCAGAAAAAGGTCTTAGGAGTGACCCAGCACTCAAACAGATTGGAGTGGTCCCTGCAAGGAGCTGCGGGTGGTTTTCTACTGCTCTTTGGGGAGTTGAGATGGGGCATACCCTGACAGCTTGCTCTCTAGGTGAAGTTTCAAGTCAGGGCAGAAGTGGCGAGATTGGGCCAGAAGGTACAGATTTATTCTTTTACTCATTCATCAGCTACTTGTCAGCCATTTGAACGCCACTCTGGAGAAGCAGCTTCCGACTTTGTCCATGAGGACAAAAGGAAGGATACATAACAATGTTCGCATGTCTGAAGTTCAGAGATCTACTCAGCGGTGGGGGTGTGGGGCATGGGGGAAGCAAAGCAACCTTCTAGCCAACCAATCCAGCAGCCAGTTAGCTAACCAATAAAACAATCAGCCAACTAATCAAGCAGCCAGTTAGCTAACCAACAAACCAATTAGTCATCCAGCCAACTGAACAGCTTGAGAGTTCATCTTCACTATGAACTTAGGGCGACTTGAGGTCGCCTAGGAGGTACATTTCTGAGCATGTCTGCGTTTTCAGGAGATGTAGCTGAAGAAGGAAGCCCCACGTTCCTCACCAAGCATGCCATGAGCTTTGGTCCCAGTCGCAGAGTGGGAATTGAATTGAGCACCAGCATTCCTCTCTCTGCTCCTGACTTCACACTCTTGCCACCATGACTCCTCAACCATGATGACTGTGCCCTCAAACTGGGGTCCCGAGTATGGTTCTTTTGTCAGTTATTTTGTTCCACGCAACCAATACACCAAACAAAGAAAGCCCGATGCATGCGGCTGGTTTGGGAGGCTGATGGTTCGTCAGACCTGGACTGGGCTGTGAAGCTGCTGCCTGTCATCTTACAGGGGCCAGGTGCTCGCTCCACATCACACTTTTGCTAGCTCAGGTATGTGGAGCCAGGGAAACTGCCTATGACTTGAGCTCCCTGTATGATACTAGCACCAAGTCCTGCAGGAGATATGGGGGGAACAGAGGGTGCCTGAGGCGGAGGGGCAGGCAAAGGCCCAGGCTGCGATGGTATACGGTGCTGCAGGGAGTGTTGAGATGATGGGTATGGCTGTCTCAGGGCTAGCCGGGGCTTACAGGAAATAAGGTCAAACGGAAGGCAAGAACCAGAGGTCAGTGGACAGCTGGAAGTTCCTGGAAGGCAAAACTCCTCGGATGAGGCAGGAGGAACCAGAGTGTGGAGAATGACAGATTTGGGAGCACTCACTAAGGCTGGGAGTCACAGCCCAGTTCCCAAAGCCCATGTGGGCGGGATTCCTGCAGCTGATGGAAGGAAGGCCTTTGAGAGCTGAGGCAGATGCGGTGTTCTTTGCTGCTCTGGCCTCTGAATTAAAGAAAGCCAGATGCCCAAGGCTTTGGGATACAGGACAGCCTCCGGGAGGACTTTATCCAGCAGTGGCTCTCAGACTTGCCTACACAGAGCTCACCTGTAGGGTCTTCATGAGCCTGGACGGTGGACTTCCCCAGAGTAGAGGGCAAGTGTGGGGATGGGGGCTGTGACAAGCTCTCCAGGAGTCCCCACACAGGACATGGAGAAACCCCTGTGTGCTGTGAGAAGGGCTGCCTCCTGGTCCTTACCTGCTCTGCTGTTCTGGTCACTGCTATCCACATGTCCCTGGAGCCCTTAGAAGATCACTCCAACGGTAAGGAGATGAGGGGTAAGAGGACGAGAGCACAGACACTCTCATCCACCTCACAGTGGAGGTGCTGCTTCCTTTAGGACCTGGGGATGCCCATGCCCACAGCACAGATGTCTGGGGCTTTCCTGGGCACTGGACAGCTTATAACTCTTGAGAAAGTTCCGGAGCGCCAAAGGGAGGTTACTGCCTCTATACTGAGATGGTGGAAAGGCTTCCCATCTTGAAGCGGGCAGTGGTATCAATGGGACAGTCTGTCTTCCAACCTTCCTCATTCTTAAACCTTTCCCCAGGCTGAGAGGATCCCACGCACTTGGGGAACTCAGGTGAGCAGGCAGGCAGAATTGGCCGGTGCCAGACAGCCAGGCCCGGAGCACCGTTCCTTGACCGCCACTCCCTGAACCCTCTATTTTTAGGTCCATTACTGTCTACTGGTGGATACAGTTTCACCACTCCATCCCCAGAAAGACAGATCAGATTCCTCTAACCAAAGCCACCTCGCTTTTGCTGGAGCTGGTGCGTGGGAGATTGCATGCTTCCAAATAGACACAGAGCAAATGAGTTATCAAATAAGTGGATTAGCAGGCTCCATCTCGGCTCAAGATCAGTGGGAGGGAAAACACAGCATCACTCCTCCTCAGCCTCCTTCCTCCAGGGCTGATGGGGACTCTGCTCACCCAGCACACATGCATGAACACACACACAGATGACAGCTACCTCCATCTCCTTCTCCTTCTGAGAAACTCAGAGAGACTCCCATCAGCCGTGTAGCCTGGGTAGACACTGAGGTCTAGGCAGCCCAGCATGCTTGAAGCTGTGTGAGCCTGGGCAAGTAACTAAACCTCTCTGCCTCTGAGATTGCTCATATTTAAAATAAGGTATTCACATAAATCCTGCTGCGTTTTCTGTGTAGATTCAGTTTTTGTTAACTACTTAGCATACACTAGGCACTCAACAAATGTGGCACTGATGAGATGAAACCAAGATCTCTGAATATCAAGAAGATACACCACCCTGATTCTGCCCTGGTAAGCAGAATCCTCTTGAGTTACGTCACTGGCCACCGGGGTCCACAGGTGGCCCAGAGGCTGCCCCACACAGGAAGTGCCCACGTGGTTTGCATGTGCACACACGAATGCTTGCACACACTCCCAGGTCCTGTTCCAAAAAGCCCTACACTCTTCGAGGGTCCCTTAAGTCAGAGATTTGCTGCTAAGACAAAAGCCAGTTTCTGCCTTTGGTCCTCCTAGGTCATCCCTGGTCCCTGGGGGGATGCTGCTCTGCTCTTGTTCAGCAGTGAGCAGGATGGAGGAAGTCAGGAGTGCAGGGGAACTCAGGGGCTCACACTCAGACCCCCTCATTTGGGGGAGTAGAAAGGTTGCCCAGCTATTGCAGAGGGCAGACCTGTCCCCAAGGAGCTGGCCCAAACACAGTATCTGCCACATGGCTGTCGGTAAAGGTTCAGGATTGGGGGAGAATGTTGCTTCCCTCAGCACCTCTGACCCCCCTCCTGCTGCCAACTGCCTTGTGATCCCCCAGAGGGAGGGGAATCTGCAGCTTCCCTGTAGGTTCCTCTCCTAACCTCCTCTTCACCTTTGCCCAGCAACGGACAGTGTGTCTGGTGGTGGGGATGTACAGGGTCTTGGTTCATTTCCACTTATTTCCCTGGTCAGTGCTTCCAGTCAAGTGGACAAATGGCTTGGCAGCAGGAGGGAGAGGGAATGGGGGCTGAGAAGATCTGAACCGTCCCTAGAGACATAAGACACACTGCACTGGATCTTCCTCACAGGAGGGGCAGTTGTAGACAGACACACACACACACACACACACACACCCTGCCAGGGTTTGGATCTGGTTATCTAAATGGGAGTTCAATTTTAGCCCGTTCCTACCAGCCAGGTCTCTGCAGCCGACCACTGTCACAGCCATTCAGACCTGTGCTACTGAAGAGCTTGGTGGAGATGGCGGACAAGGCTCTGAGGAGGCTCCTGGCTTTGGCTGTGCAACTCTAGGTAAGTGTTTCTACCTCTGTAACTGTCCCCTTTCTCATCTGTGTAATAATTTTATGGGATGGAAAAGTTCTATTACATCCAGTTGGGAAATAGCATGGTGCCAGGGGAGATGGGTCGGTATATGGCAAAGGAAGGGTTCATTCTCATAATCCTACTTCAAGGACCATCAAAGGTGCTGACGTCAGTGATCATGTATGTTCCTTCCACCACCGTCTCCTGCCTCTGCCTGACCTTACGACCTCATGGTACTGCTTGCTACAGGAGAACCATTGCTGACAGGGCCAAGAGTGAGAGCTCGGTCTCCTTGTGTCTCCAAGACCCAGCTCTGAAAGGTGCCTCTGGTGACAGGTGACAGTTTGTGACCTATGTGAGTATATAGAAGCAGCTCCAGCCTATGTCCCCTGTCTCCTACCATGTATCTTCACATAAGATCAAATCTAGGCTGTGAATGGGAAGATGGAGGCCTAGGGTGGACAGCCTTGTGCCCTCCAGGGCTTGGACTCCATCAGGAACCTAGTACTTGCTAAGGAAGAGGCAAGTCTCAGACTTGAGCACAGGGCGGCAGGGGTGCCAGCAGCCCAAGGCCAGCCACCAGCTTTGGCTCCATTGCAGTGTGCTTATAGAGAGTGGATTCCTCTGGCGGTAGGAATCCTACTGTTTTGCTCTTAAGTTTGGAGGAAGCACATATTTGCTTAGTATGGACTATACAATAGCACCTGGGTGGAATGGTCCTGGCTGACTGGAGGAGGAGAGGAGCAGAAAAGAACCTGGAGAGCTGATGGGGAGGGAGGTGACAATGCGTCCCCACGCACCCACTGACTCTTCCCAGACAGCCAACCAACATTTGGCCTAAAGGACACTTTAGGAGAAACAGCCCGGAGAGTGCAGTGGTGAGCATGTGACGTGGCTCCCTGTTTCAGGCTGCCCCTGCCCACCGTCCACTGTCTCCTGCCCTCTCTGCTTCTCTGGAATCTTCCAGGACTGCCTTCTTGGACTCCCACCCCTACAACTTTGTCACGTACTTTGACCGAGTTGTTATCTTTTGCCTGTTGTCTTTGTGTTCGTGCTATTTGCTCTTCTAGGCAGTTCTAGAATGGAAACACCCCCTTTTGCTACGTGTTCCCTTGAGGCTGGCTTTTTGCCTCACTTCATCTCTAGAAACATGGAGGCCAGAAAGTGTTACCCCTGTTTCCAGATGAGAAAGCGAGAGCTTGGAGTCACAAGGACTTACCCAAAGTTCCTGGAATTGGCTCGGTCTTAAAGCTAGCATAGAAGGACCCATGTGTCTGTCTGTCCACCAGTTGCCTGCCTCACCTAAAGGCATAATACTCAAAAGAAAGTGTATAAAACTGGAGGAGGAGCTGGGGGCTTGGCTGAGTTCCTGGAGGGCTTGCCTAGCATGTGCACAGCTCTGGGTTTGGTCCCCAACACGGCATAAACTGGATGTGGTGGCTCATGCCTACCCTTGTGAGGTGGAGGCAGAAGAATTGGAGGTTTAGCTTCGTCCTCAGCAACATAGCAAGTTCAAGGCCAAGTTTGTCTCCATGGGACACTGTCTCAAAAAGTAAGCAAATAAAAATAAAAACTGGCATGTGGACAGAAAGGGAGCAGAGCCTAGAGAGGTGGTAGGCCCAGGATCCCCAAATCTTTGGTACTCTATGTAGATGTATCTTCTGCGTTTGTCTGTGTCCTTACTACTTAGAAGTTGCTGTTGCTCTCTGCAGGGTGCAGGGTGCGGGGTGCAGGTTAGCAGGTAGGGTCTGAACCCGACTGCTTCCTACCAGAAACGCTGGATGACCTCCGCTGGCCTGGCATTCATGCCAGCACAGCTCCATCCTTTCCTGTCTGTCCCCAGCAGAAACTTCTCTGCAACAAGATGCCCTCCCAGGATCTATCTATCCTTGTTCTAGAGAGCTCATGGCTATAGCTAGCAACTGATGGAGCAACTCCAAGACATCACCACAACTGAGTTAAGCAGAAAACTGGGAAATCCCACAGCCGTGAGGGGGTCTGGAAAAGGGAGGGCTTCCAGCTGCCCTGGGTTTTCCTCAAGGCTCAACACTCATCCCTCCTCCTCCAGGAAGCCTTCCATCCATCCATTGTCCAACAAAATTCTTAGGCTCTAAACCAAGAGGGAGGCACACTTTTGTTATTGATCCTGTTGTTGTTTTCGAGACGGGGTTTCTGTGTAGCTCTGGCTGTCCTGGAACTCACTCTATAGTCCAGGCTGGCCTTGAACTCAGAGATCTGCCTGCCTCTGCCTCCTGGGTACTGGGATTCAAAGGTGTGTGCCACCACCACCTTTCGGGAGGCACTCTTCTTAGGGCCCTGCAAACATGCCCCTGTGCCAGGGACTGCACTGTTGCAGTGTCCTGGGTGTGGTCTCCTGCTAGCCACATCGGGAGAACTGCAGGTCATACCCCATGTTGAAAGGCGCAAGCATGGAACTGCAAACTGTCTTCTTTCTGGAGGCTTGCTAGACAAATTGGATGTTCACATTTCAGCAAGGAAATTCAAGAGGGAGGCTAGCTCTACTGGTCAGATCAAACTCTAAGTGCCCACAGATTCTGAGACTTGCTTCCTTCTCCAGGAAAGGCAGGCTGTTAAATGAAGAAACTGAGGCTTAGACAATGGTCTTTTTTTTTTTTTTTTTTTTTTTTTTAGAAAGGGTCTCACTTTATAATACTGGCTGATCTGAAATTCACCACGGAGACCACCTGGCCTTGAACTCGCAGAGATCCACCTGCTTCTGTCTTCTTAGCTTTTTAGTACTGGCATTAAAAGCACCTGTCACCAAGCTTTTTTCTTTCTTTCTTTTTTATTTCTAGTTAAAAATAATGCTTGGGAATGGTGGGGCTCAGACTTTAATCCCAGCACTCAGGAGGCAGAGGCAGGCAGATCTCTCTGAGTTCAAAGCCAGCCTGGTTCACAGAGCAAGTTCCAGGACAGCTAAGGGTATGCAGAGAAACCCTGTCTTGACCCCCCCCCTCAAAAAAAGGTGTTTTACGTATATGGGTATTTTGTATTTTGTCTGTATGTATGTCTGGGCACCATATGTGTACAGTGTCCACGAAGGCCAGAAGATGGAGTCAAATTCCCTGGAACTGGAGTTATAGATGGTTGTCAACCATGATGTAGGTGCTGAGAATCAATGCCGGGTCCTCTGCTGAGCCATCTCTCCATCCCCTCTCCAAAGCCCCACCTCACTCCTGTCTATCGAGACAGGATCTCATGTAGCCCAGGCTGGCCTCGAACTTCTGATCCTCCTGCCACCGCACCTGGGTTACACAGTGCTAGCGAACCTTGAGCTTTGTGCATGCCATGCGCTCCAGCAGCTGATGCACACCCACAGCCCAGTGCGGAGAATCTGAATGGCTTATTCTGGATCATGGAGCCCAGAGTGGTGAGGCCAAGAGGCGATTCCAGGTCCCTAGCTCTCAGCAGAATAGGTCTCCGCCCCTGGAAGCAGCCGCCACGTCACTCACACACAGTGAAGCACAGAGCCTTGAAAAGGTCCACCCTGCCGTTCAAGGTTTCAGCTCACGTGACCTCTGCCTGACCCCTAACCTTTCTCTCAGGATCCCCGGTCCCTCTTGCCCTCCTCTCTTCCTTGAGCAGCCCTCAACGCTTCCCTTAAGCTGTAGAGATCCCAAGGAAATGGCAGGCCTCCTGAGGCTTTACAGTAAGCTTCCCACCAAACCCTGCCTGTGTCTGCATGGCCGACAGCCTAGCTTAGCAGGGCCAGGGCGGGGCTTGAGAGTCGGCATTTCAGGCAGGTGAGGCTAGGGTCCAGGGACCACACTCTGGTCATGAGGCCACAAGATGGCCGGGCACAATGAGTCCCTCCTCCTTCATCCCCCTCTGTCCTAAGTCTCAGGTTCTGTCCCCTTGGCAAAGAGGGGACTGAAGGCTGCAGGCAGGAGGTGCTAAGATGCTGCCCATTCAGGATCCAGTGCACTTGCCTCATGCTTCAGGGGTCCTAGGGACCACAGCTGCCCACCCTGTGAAAAGTTAAAAGGCCTTTTCCTGCTGCCTTCCTCCTCCTCTTCCTCCTCTTCCTCCTCCTCCCTCCCCTCTGTGACCTGCAGATCTCATTGAAATTTCGCCCTTGCCCAAGAACCCTCTGCTGAAAGCTCATTCCTATTCATTTTCCTTGTGCGTTTAGAGCCAATAGGTTTTTATTTATTCATTTATCTTGTCTTTTATCCCCCTCCCCTTTCTCACCAGGCTGGAATTTACAATTCAGTTCTCTAGTGGCCTTGCTGAAGGACAGGAACCTGGGGGAGTAGGGGCTCCCCGGGGACTGACAAGGGCAGCTGCTGCTTTGTTCCCTCTTATTCTCTTAGGGTGTTCCAGGGTTCGTGCTCTGGTTGTCTGGGCGCTGGGACAGGCAGGAGGACTGCCAGAGAGCAGGGATGAGCTGGCCCTAACCTATAAGATCAGGAGGGCACTGGGGTGTCTGGCTGCCCCTAGGGTGCCCTCTGGTGGCCAGTTAGCCACACCTGCTCTGGCTGAGGGCGTTTAAACTCCCTGGGCCTTCATCCACTGCCTGCTGCCTATAGACAAGAAAGGCAGACTGTGATGTGGTCAAGGCTGGAGGGAAGCAATACAGTCCAGGGAAGCAGAGAAACCCAGGAAGCCACCGAGGGAGCAATAACCACGGTGACGTAAGATAGTTACGGCCATTGCACACTGAAACACTCCCACGTGCTTGCTCGTGCCTGGCCCAGCTGTCTTCCTGCCAGCTCAGTGACACACCTACATTATCGTTTTTTTACTGAAACAGGAAGACAGCCGAGGCTCAGAGAGGAAGCCATGCACCCTGGCGGGGCAGCATGTGCTCTGGCTACAGACGAGGTTCTGGCTTGCCTGCTAAGCTCCTTGACCTTGGCAGGGCTTCGGCAATCTTCCTAATCCTTAAAAATGGATCAGACTAGGGTTTACCTTGGGGCACCCTCAAAATGGTCCAACAGTGCCTGCCTGTGGCCTTCTCTGGACCTGCCTAAGAAGAACCTCAGTTAAAAGCACTACTGGGGTTCTCAGACAGACTTAGTGTGCTGCCCGCCTTCCTGCAGAAGGCTGCCCTCCACCGGCTCCTGCAGCACCCCATCCTCCTTGGTCTTCCATTTGCAATCAAAGGCCAAGCTGTATGTGGCTGTCATGGAGCATTTGCATTCATCAACCAAGTGCTAAAATGCTGAGGCCTCAGCCATGTTGGGGTTCCTTTTGGACCTTCTCACCTATTCAGACCCTAGAGCTCAGCCAACAGCAAGATCCAGAGGGGTCCCCAGTCAGGAGAGCAGGACAGGGCCCCAGATTTATCTCTAGTGACCATTACATCTGTCACTGTACCCTCTACACCCTTGAGTGGAAGCTGGTTCTGTGAACTGCCCCCAACCCTGATAATGATTAGTATTTAAAAGACAAAATTATGTTGAGACTGCTTGTGGTTGAAGCAGGTCCCACGGGGGCTGAGATGTGGACTCAGAATGGGTTTCTCTAGCGTCCTAAATATCAGGGCCTGGGCCCCTTTGCTTGTCTTGAACCAGCATAGTCTTTCAATGCTCAACAATGTCCACACATAATCCATCTTGGCTCCTGGCCCTGGGCTGTCTTCTCCCTTCCTCCTCCCCTTCTTCAAGCTGGCCCAGGCCCAGCACCACCCACAGTAACAGCCTTATCACCACTGACAAGCCCAAGTGGGAATCTACCTTCCCGAGCTAGCTGCTCTGCACAGTGACTGAAGCCACCTTTTCTCAGAGTCTGGGCTGGGGACACCAGGTTGACCGTGCCGTAA
Source organism: Psammomys obesus (assembly GCF_907164565.1). Classification (NCBI taxonomy): domain Eukaryota; kingdom Metazoa; phylum Chordata; class Mammalia; order Rodentia; family Muridae; genus Psammomys; species Psammomys obesus. Next base: position 51,526,036 of record NW_026585895.1, on the reverse strand, counting down.
ACCCAGCTTTCCCCAAGGACACTCAGAGGCACCCGACTCCTGCAGGGTGACATCAAACCCCTCCTGCCTGCTCTTCTGGCTGTTCTGCTCATCCTCTGCCAGAGACAGGCTGCTGCAGGTCCAGCTTAACTCAGCAGCTTCACCACTTTCTGCTGTGTGACCTTGGCCAAGGGCCTTCACCCCTCTCCACCCCAGCCCCGGCTATCTGTATGACCAGAATGACCAAATATCTGGGACCTCCTCTGTGCCCCATCTGATCCTGAACAACATGTATCCACAGAGCCATTGACCCCTTACAACCTCTCTCAGCAACCCCATTCTACAGCTGACATAGCAGAGCCCAGAGATGGTGACACTGGTCTGAAACCTGCTACCCCGATTCAACATTCTGACTTTGTCCAAGGTAGAATCACCCCAGGGAAAGCACTCTGGAATAACCCTGCTTGGCCTCTCAGCCTCCCAGACTCTGCTCTTGCCACCGCCCTTGTTAACATTGCCTGAGCGCGAAGCTCCCGTTAGCTCCAAGACCCCTTTTTCTCTAACTAGGGGCTCAGATGACAAGGCCTGAGCACCTGCCCCGAGACTAAGGGATAGCATGGGCACTATCTACCCAGTTTGATCCCTCCACCCCCTGCTCCCTCCTTCAAGAATTCCTTCCAAGCCTTCCCAGCCTCCCTCTGGTTGGTGCTTGGTCTGCGCTGGGATCATGATGCTATGTACTAAACTGGACTAGGCAGGCTGGGAGGGTGCGCTGCTAGAGGGGTGACCCATCCAGGTTGGAGGATAACCTTACAAACAGTATCCAGATTGTTGGTCTGAATGCTGACTTCCTGCAAAGGAGGAGGGGCTGGCTTTGAGGGTACTATGAATGCAGATCCTGGCAGGAAACCATTCCAGGGTCAGCTGGCCAAGACTGCGTCCACCCACAAAATGTCACTCAACCCCCAGGGTCCTCAGGGCAGCTTGGTTTTGGCACCTTTCCATAGTGGGACTTGGAGTTGGCCTTGGGTCAGGGCCCTCTGGTTCTGCTCGGCCGCCCCCATCCCTCATTCAGTTTGGTAATATAGAAACCGCGGGCTGACTTACATGGGAACAGAACCTTTCAGGGGGGTCTCCACATGTGATGCCTGAGGGCTCCACTTTGACCTTGACATAATCCTTCAGGCGCATCACCTTGGGCTGGCAGGCATAGAACTCCCAGGTGGGGCCCTCATCTGTGGTCACCCAGGATTTGCAGATGTCATAGTCCCCAGAGGCCAGCGGGAGGCAGTGCAGGAAGAGGACCAGCAGGTGCAGCATGGCTTCGAAGTCCGAACGGGTAGGGCCCAGAGGGGCAGTGGAGAGGTGGTGGTGGGGTCAGGGGGGACTTGAGGCCTCAGCATGGAAATGCCACATCTACCGGGCAGCGGTGACTGGGGTGTACCACAGACCCGAGCACTGCAGGCTTGCCAACAGTGGGAGCTCGTGTTTTCCAAACGGCTGATACGGAAAATCCAGAGCCAGCGTTTCTCAGGCTGCTGATGGGCAGATCAAAAAGTTGTCTGTAACTTGGTGTCCTCCTAACCTTGGCATTACACCTCCCCTGGAGGCGAAGCTGATCAAATCGGGCAGACTCTCAGATTGTGACAGTGGATGGAAATGGGATAAGGAGGAAATCCGCAGGGATCCGGCATGGGGCTGGATCAGATTGCTTTTAATTTTTGTCCTTCCAATCAATCCAGGTCTTTAAAGGGCCCTTAACGTGTGATGTGCTCAACACGGCTGCATAACAGCCCTCCAGCCTGCGTGGTGAAGATAAAATAAAATCAGGAGGTGTACATGTTAGCTGGAAACGAGTCTCCTCTTTGGGACTGGACTTGGCATCTCAGACCAATAAAAGAGATTTCTTTTCATATGAGCTGAAAGTGACAACCACTGTGTGACTGGACTAGAAAATAAAAAGGCCACTGAAGTGTTAACTGGAGAGGCCATTTGCCTCTGCTCTGCTGGGGACAGGCAGGAGTGGGGGCCGGCTGACCTTGGCTAGTAGCCACTCAGTGTGAAATTCCTGAGACCTCAGCTCTCACTCCGTCCAGGTACCTGGGCTCCGGCTTGGCTTTCATTGTAAAGAGAGAACAGAGAGAGTGCGCTCATTAGCAGCAACACCTGCAACAAATTAAAAGGAGGGGGGTGGTTAGAGACATAAGAACAAGCACTCTCTGGCAAAATGTGCACAGAAAAGAGGTTGCGTTAGTGAAATCTCCAGAGAAAGCGTTGTTACTTTTTAAATTAATATCCGGGTTACATGTTTAGAGATGGCATGCTATTACAAAGGTGGTGTACCTCCTCATTTGTGGGGATGTTTGTTTAGTGGACATATCCTTTCTAGAGGACCAGGAACTTCCTAAAGCATCCCCAGGAGCGAAGGGTTTAATGGTTGCTTTAGCACAGTGGGCCAGACCAGCCAGAACATCCAAGTTTTCAAAGGAGGCCGAGAGCCTCCAGCTGAGGAGACTGCCACAGCCCAACAGGCTGGTCTCTGTGTGGGCCACCGGCAGCCCGCTCCCCATCACGCCCAATGTGAAACCAGGAATTAAATGGATTAACAGTGAGAAACTAGGATGCTGCAAGCTTCCACGGGAATCAGGGTGTTTGGTTGTGTCAGAGTCTCTGACCAAGGCCAACAGTTTGCAATCATTGTAAGAGGGTAGCGTCTATTTTAAGCCTGTGGTAATCATTCAAAAGCTAAAATAGATATGGCTAATAGGCATACTGCGTCTAGAAACATATGACTCCCAGACTCTACCGTGTTCCCAGGTTTGCTACATGGGAGAATCTGAGTCCTGGCCAGCATGAGCTCCCCACCAAAACAGGGCAAAGGTCATTGTGATGGATGTAGAAAACAAACAAACAAGTCGGTGCTATTAATCATTCTTGTTATAATGCTCACAGTTGCTGCATTTAAATTCCCAAACCTCACATACAAGGCACCGGCACCCGAAGCCCCTTGTCAGCCATTGTTTACTGACCGTCCCAGAGGAGTTAACTGTGTTTGCCTGAAGCACTGCCACCCAGACACAGCCCATTCCTGCCCACAAATGACAAGCAGGAGGCCAGGACATTTCCGTCTAGCCTGGCTGTTGAGAGCTCCTTGCTCAGGGGGAAGCCCCCAGCCATCCTTTGCTTCTGGCTGCAGTGGGCCTCATCCATCTAGGTTAAGACGGGCCCGGCCCCCTCTCGGGATGAAGGACTCCTAATATAGATGAATGAGAACCCAGCCAAGCCACACTTCACACCTCTCCTCTGACCGCTCAGACACAAATCTGCTCCAGACCCCGCCCCGGGGCTCGCTTCTTGCTAGAAAACTCTGGAAGAACGTGACCAAGCGTCTTTTTTTTTTTTTTTTTTTCTTTTCTCTTCTCTTTCAACCTGAGAAAATGTAGTAAAAATAAAATAGCACGGGCTCCGGCAATGGTTTGGACGTTTCCAGCCAAGCTCTGAGCAGCCCAGAAAACAGCATGCCCCTAATTAATTCTTCCAGCAGCCGGCTCCCGACTGTTCACTAACAGGTAGGGCGCTCCTGACGGCTGGGGACGACCGGAGCGCCAGGCTGCGGCGCGAGGCGGGCCCAGCCGCCGGCTTCATCTGCAGGGCCAGCGGCTGCTCCTGTCTGGGACAGCGCTGGATCCCGGCCCGGGCGGGGAGGCAACGAGGCCCTGAGGCCGGAGCCCCAGCGAGCAGCAAGCGGCGCAACTCGCAAATCTATTAATTGCTTGGCAATTTTGTTGGCTTAAGCACCACACATTCCCTAGAAAATGGGAGCGGGGGAAACAACAACAAAATCTGCCAGGGGGAAACGTGTTTACAAGCCGTCAATCAACTGGGCGTTGCTGGCATCGAGGGGGCACTGTGAGCTCAGCGCTCGAAAATTACAGTAGATTTTTGCCAAAAAGAAAATAAAGGGCGGGGGACTCAGGCAAGAGTCCGCGGAGAAACGCGGCGGAGAGCTGGGAGCGAGGAGCCGGCAGGGGAGAAATTCAGAGTAAGAGGTTGCATCCTCGCGGATCGTTTTCTCCTTGGAAAATAAATCTTCACCTGATATTATTAAGGAACTGCAGCTCTCTGAAACAAATGCAATCAATGCGCTTTATTTTCTTTTAAGAGTCCTCAGGACCGGGGGGGAGGGGGAGTGGCTGATGGCCTGGGTATTAAAACCCGAAAATTAGATTTTATCAGGATTTCTGAACTCGGGTTTCTCTGTCTTATTGAATTAGCGCCTTTCGGAGCTGCCCGGGCTGCCAGCGAGCTCCAGGGCTGTGCGCTCCCCTGTGGGAAACTTGTGTCTGCGGGGCTCGGGTCCCTGGGGATGGGGGGCGTGAGTGCGGGGTGCAGCCCACCGGAGCGGACGCGGGGCACCAGGGGTGTGTGAAACTTGCTTGCGAGGCCGCGGGAGGCTCGGGGAGGCCCGGCCCGGAACGGAACCCCGCGGCCCCGGCTACCCCACCGCCGTTGCCCGCCCCGGGCTGCCCCACGCTCACCGCCGCCTCGGTGGACGTCGGGCCTGGGCGTCCCCGTGTCCCCGGCGTCCGGGAAGGGAGCTTGCTCCGGACGGCGCGCTCTCCCTGCCGCCCTCGCAGCGGCCGGCCCGTGGGCCCCCGAAAAGTTGGGCTCTTGGGGGCGGGGCGTGTCCCCGCGGACGGGCGGGGCCCGGCCGCCACCCGCGGACAGCTCGGGGTCCGCGCGGACAGCGGCGAGCACGGCCGCGGGGCGCAGCCCGCCGCGGCACCCCGCCTCCGCCAAGTTCGGGGCAAACCGCCGGCGCGGTTAAGTCGGCCCGTAGTGAAGGCCGGAGCGGATCCGCTGCCCCCTCCCTCGACACCGCCTTCCTTAAGGAAAAGACGCCGAGCAAAGCCCGGGGAACCGTCTGCCTTCTCCGCCACCCCTCCCCCACCCCGGCGCGGGGTGCTCCGCGGAGACCCCGTCCCCCCCCCCCCAGCCCAGACCCGCAACTCACTCCGGAGCGGGAGGCCCGGAGGCCCGGAGGCCCGGGGGTCCGTTCCCGCCTCCCGCTGCCTCTGCGCGCCCTGCACCGCGGTGGGGCCCCTCCACGCCGACCCCTCCACAGCACCGGGGGAACTTTCCAGCCCGCCCGGCTGAGAGTGCTCCGCGCACCTTTGGAGCCCCGAGGGGACCCAATTAGGGAGGGGGAGCGGCGCGCGCTAAGGGTTAATTTACTTTTCAGGGACACAAATCGGCAGAGTTGTCGCCCGTCCCGTCCCCTCCCCACACAGGCGCGCGGGATGGGAAGAGAGCGGCGCGGTGGCGGGGCGCCGGGGGCAGAGCGGCCGCTCCGCTCCTGAAGACGCTGCCCCGGGCGCGCCCCTCTCTCCGGCCCCAGCCCTCCGCCCGCCGCCGCCGCCGCCGCCGCCGCCGCCGCCGCACAACTTTGCGCCCCGGCCTCGGCCGGGCGGCTCGGAGGGACTGCCCGGCTGGGGAGGACCGGCGCCGTCCCCGAAGCCTTCCAAAACGAAAGCACCCGGCGAAACCGCGGCGCCTCCCCGCCCGCCGCCCCGGCGCTCCCCGCCCGCCTTACCCGGGCTCGGAGCAGCTTTCCGGAGACCGCCACCCTCCGGCGGGCGCGGGGTGGGCGCGCGGCTGGCGGGGCCGAGGGCCGGGGGCCGCTGCCCCGCGCCGCCGCTGCGGGGGCCGCCGTCAG
>NW_026585895.1:51518297-51519941 GCF_907164565.1 Psammomys obesus | reverse complement strand
GGGGGGCCCGCCCGCAGCCGTCCCGGAGACGCGGGCCGGAGGAGGGGGCCGCCCGCGCCTCCCGCATCGCCCGCCCGGGCGGAGCGGGAGGTCGCTGCTAACAAGTGCAAACTTTTGGGGGCCCCTGGGCAGCCAGGGGAGGACCTGCCCGAGCGCCCCACTCAGCCCCCGGCCTGGGTGGGCTTCGCCGCTGCTGGTCCAGGCGCCTGAGCATCCCCCTGGCGCGGCGCCGGCCAGATGGCAGGGCGCCTCACCGCCCCCCTGCACTCCGCTCCAAGTTAATGCCGAGGCTAAATCCTCTTGCCATCACTCACGGTCACCATCGGGGCTTTTATCTCCCGGTCTGATCCGGGCTGCGTAACTTCCTCTGTGTGGCTTTAACACACCATCCCACCACGGAGCAACGGTCTTCTTAAAGGTGCAGGAAGGAAATACTGAAAGGCTCCGGGGACAAGCCTCGGCCCGGGAAGAGGCGCGGCGAACAGGGGCGTCCCGGTGGGCCCGCGGCCAGGGGTCCCCAGCAAGAGGCCGCCAGAGCGAGCCTGCTGTGGAGGGTCGCTGCCTACACATCTCCTGGCGGCCCGGGGACCAGCTGGTCCCTGCGCTTGGGGTGCATCCTCAGCGGACTCTGGGTCAGGCACAGTGGAGCTGCGGCTCCCTTCTGCCCAACTGTGGGGCCTGAGTCCGTGCCAGCGCCCAGGGGTGTGGGGGCTGCCCCATCGGCACCAGGGAGGGGGCAAGTGAGTCAGCCCCCACCCCCCACTGCCAGTGCTCGAGGCTGCTGGCTCCTCGGTCTCTGTCTCTTTCTCTCCCTGTAAAGCGCTGAACCCAGAAGGCCCTGAACAGTGGGTAAAGGGGTGGGTGGGTGGATTTGGGGAGCTGGGGAGGGGGAGCGCTTGAGCGCACAACCAAAGCCTGAATACCAGCTGACACATCGCCGCCTCCAGCCTGATGGGCCCTGCTTTTGACGGAGAAGGCAAGCCAGCTCTGCAGGGAGCGCAGAGTAGGGGGCAGGAGAGCCCTTGCTAAGGAGCTGACTCCCTGGGGCAGGCCTGGGAGGAGCACGTGGGAGGACTCCCACAGAGGCCGGGCAGAGGCCACTGAGTTGGCTGCGCTAGGGCAGCCCTGTGCTCTCTTCAGCCCGCTGGAGGCTTCCTGCCAGGCGGCCTCCGGAGCTGTCGGAGTGCTTCCTGGTCTTTCCAGGGCTCGTTTGAGGGTCTTTTTTGGTGCTCTTGGCCTCCTTTGGGTGGGTCCTTGCTGCAGTATTCACGGAGATGTCATTTGGATGAATCAAGAACAAAGGGCCCGGAGGGGAGGAGAGAGAGACTGGTCCAAGGTCACAGAGGGTGTCAGAAATAGGAGCAAGGTAGGCTTGTACCTCAGCGCCCCACCCCACTGCCTCCAGCACATCCTCTTTAACCCTTCCCTGCTCCCAGGATCCCCCTAGCTCTTAAAAGAGAGTTAGTTGTTCGGTTGGTTAACATTTAGACTCTTGTGACAAAGCAGGCAGAAGATGCAGAATTAAAGGTTACCATTGGTGATAACAATAACAAACATTTGTGGGACACCTTTCATGTCAGGCTCCAAGCAAAGCAGCGTGTGTGTGTGTGTGTGTGTGTGTGTGTGTGTGTGTGTGTGTGTGTG
>NW_026585895.1:51514278-51518287 GCF_907164565.1 Psammomys obesus | reverse complement strand
GTGTGTGTGTGTGTGTGTGTGTGTGTGTGTGTGTGTGTGTGTGTGTGTTGGTCCCTGGTTCTAAGCTGTGTGACTTAACCAGTAGCAAGACCTCAACTTGAAGCTTAGAGACCTTAAGTAACTTGGCCAAGGTCGCATAGCTAAGGAAGATTTTTGGCTTGTGAGGTAGATCTCGGGCTCTTAGTTGGTGTCTGGCCACAGGCTGGCTTGCTGGTTAATTTGTGGTGGGACACAAGTTGCTTCAGAACCTCAGTTTCCCCATCTGTCAAGTGTGAATGGTAAGACATTCCTTTTCTGAGTGCCTACTTGAAGGTGTCCTCAGATTTCAAAGAAGGGCCACCCTCCAAACTGTCCAGGAAAGAGATGCAGGCCAGCGCCCCCCACCACATACACACCTGCTTGGCCTGGCTTCAGCGCCTCTGGCTAGAGGAAACTCCTTGGAGGAAGGAGGCAGATCATAGCCTCTTGGATTGTAAGTGTTTATACCTCATGCAACAGTGAAGGGCACACTGTGGGGCTTCTGCCCAGGGTGAGTGATGACCTTGTAGGCCTTTGGGCTGCTGTCACCCCCAGGCAGGGCCATCAATCCCAGCAGCACCCTGCTGCTACCTTGTAAGGTGGCTGGATGCTGTCAGGATCAGCCAAGGCACGGAGGAGGATGCTTCTAGTTTCCACTTCCTCTGAACACCGTGAAGGGACCCCGGGCTGGTCCTACTGCTGATTTTCAGGATGGCCCTTGTGAGCCATGCATGCAAAGATGCTGCCACAAAAATTATGGCACAGTGCCTTTCAGGAGAACTCTTCCTTGCTCTTAGCCTCAGTTTGCCCATCTGTGTGAAAAGGGGATTTATCTGAGAGTGCAGCCCCTGCTTTTCCAACCCGAACTGGCCACATTCCACAGCAGCCTCCAGGAAAAGGCATTCCTTTCAAAGAATAATGAAGTGCCCAGGAATGAATAGGATTCCAGCCATGTAGGGACCAGGTGGCCCAGCCCGTTCATTTCTAAACTGCATTAAGGTGCTTTCTGACAAATGACCTTTCACAGGCAGAGAAAAGCAGCTGAGCACCAGGGGCAGAAAAGTGTTAATGAACACCCCCCACCAGAATCATCGATGGCTCCCCTCTCTCCAGCGACCTAATCATCCTCATTGGTGGGACTTTGGCCTCACTATACTGTTGTAATTTGAATTTCGTATGCATCATAGAGCAATGCAGTGATATAGCACTGGACTTTATTTTTAAAAAAGGATTTGTGCCTAAGCATGTATGTGTGTGTGTATGTTTATGTCTTATACATGGAGAGAGACTCTCCAAAGGTTTTGGAGACAGATATCAAGCCATGAACAGGGGAGGTGGGAGATGGACATCTTTGTTATAGATATTCTCCAGATGCCTTCCAAATCCTTTGCAATCAGGAAGTAAACAAAGGACAGATAACAGAAAATTATAAAGTCACGTGTGAAAATAAGCTCCTAGCTCTGCAGTGAGAGGTAACAGATGAGGTCTGGCCCTCTGGGGATCTCGGTGAGAAGACAAATCCGAACACAGACAGACAGAAGGAGGGACAGACAGAATGAATTCACACTACCGAAGGCAGTCAAATGCAGCTCAGGGCTGCCCCTTTCGAGTTCTGCCAAGCCCATGGTTAGTGTATTCTCTGTCCCAGACCAAAATTTGGATCCTTTGTCCGTTTGACCTTGACCCATTGTGACATAGATTCGAATTGGTAGCAGCTGCCTGGGACCGGCTTGGGACCATTTAGGGGGTTTGAGACACCCCAGGGTTGCCTGCTTCCATAGCCCAGGCTGGTGCAAGAGAAGGAGGAACAAGACTCATTCCCCAAGGTGATGCCTCCAGGCAGCAGCAGCAACTGCAGCTGCATTCGGCTCCTCCCTGCCCGTTCTCAGCTCTAATCTCTAGATCATACTCCCATTAATTATTATTACCGTATTAATCATACATGTGATTAATTCAGTAATGGTGATTCATAATTGATTGCATTTTATATGGCGCCTTTCATCCACACATCTCCCAAGATGTGCACAGCTTACCAGACTCACAGAGAGCAGGATGTGTTCTTAGCTCGTCTGCATTTTGTTGAATAAACTTCTCTTCGCAGAGGCTAATAGTCTTTGGGCAGACTGGGCTTGCCAGCCTTTGCTGCTTGTGTGTTTCTCTGAGCAAGGTGCCCTGCCTTGCCCGGTGTTGGCTGTGTTCTGGGAGTGATCAGCCTACACTTGGTAGGCTACTCCACCTGAGCCCCTAGATGCTGAGCCAGACCAGCCTTCCTCTACAGGAGGCAATGTTACAGAGTGGCTCTGGGGCAGGGCTCTAGAGCCAGGCTCTCTGCTAATGAGCTGTATAACCGTGGCAAGCTGCTTCCTGCCTCATTTTACCTCAAGTTACAGTGGCATTAATAATAGTCTGTCTGGGCAGCACTACTGGAAAATTGAATGGAATAAAACCAGTTCAACACCTAGAACCTGTTTCAACACCTAGAAACTTAAGCTGTGGAAGATCTACAACTAGGCTTTCTTTTTCTGTTTGCCTCAGTTTTCTCAGCTTTAAAATGGGATGATAGGGACCAGAGAGATGGTTCAGCAGTTATGAGAGAGCACTGCTCTGACGGAGGACCTGAGTTTGGTTCCCAGCACCTACTTCAGGCAGTTCACAATCACCTAGAACTCCAGTGCAAGGGAAATCCAATGCCGCCTTCTTCACACACACACACACACACACACACACACACACACACACACACACACACCACACCACACACACACACTTGAAAATAAAATCATAAAATGTGATGGTCAGTTTACTTCAGGAATTCCTTTGAGATCTGGATTTTGAGGATCCAGAGCCAGGCTCCCTGGGCTCAAGATCCTGTTTGACATTTTCTGGTTCTGTGACCTTGAGTCAAAGACACCTCTTGCCCAGTCTCAGGCACCCAAAGACCTAAGCTTGGTGTAAGGACTTGATGAGCAAATACTCAAAACCTTTGGCTTCTAGAAAGTGATTAGCATGGAGTGGCCCTGCCCCTTGTACCCAGCAGATGTGTGATGGTTTTACTGATGGTTTCCCACCTCTGCTGCTGCATTAGAGGGGACAGGGTTCTCCCCATTATTTAGATGAGAGCACTGAGGCTAAAGACTTCAATCCTGGGTTGTTCGGTTAGGGCAGGGCCTCATGGGAACCCTGGATTCACTGATATTTGGTCTTGGCCTTACATTTATTATTCCAGTGACTTGGCATTCTCTGATGGCCAGCAGAAGGTACAGGGACCTAGAGAGGGGTGGAGCCTCCCATTAAGCTCATACCAAAGGAGCACTTGGGTGTTTCAGAACAGGCTGTGAATGGGTGAGAACATGCTCAGCTGCCTGCCTGTGGTACTGGGCGTCTCTTCCTCTAGAGGTCTGGTCAGGAGCCCTGTAATGGCAAGGGCATCATAATGTCACTTTCCCAAACTCCAGGCAGCATGGCAGGGAGAGGAGATTTGTGAAGCCAAGTCTAGGAGAAAGAGCTCAAGGCCTCTGTGGACAAGTTGCTGGATTCCTTCCAGAGGATGAGACCCAGGCATGCCTCGCCCCGTTCTATCCCTGGGGCTTGAAGAGAGCAGCTTGTGAGCAGCGGCAAATCTTGCCTCAGTGGTGGAAACAGGAATGCAGTGATGCTCACTTCCATGAGCCTGGAGTTGGGGATTCGATGGGGTCTTGGGCAGGATACACGGGCCTCCTCTGCCAGAGAGCAGGCGGCTGCCTGGCCTCACCAGGCTGCACCTGAGAAAGCTTCTCTGCAGGAAGTTCTGGGATCCTAGATGCGCACTTACTATGTATGGCAGCTTTGTGGGCCCCAGGGATGATGGAACCAGAGTGAGTTTAGTGAGACTATCATGCTGTCCACATGTCTTACAAAGGGAGACTAAACTGCCAGACAAAGGCCAAGCTAGAGGGGTGGTACAGCACACACACACACACACACACACACACACACACACACACACACACAC
>NW_026585895.1:51477709-51514268 GCF_907164565.1 Psammomys obesus | reverse complement strand
CACACACACACACACACACACACACACACACACACACACACACACACAATGAAGTTAAACAGTCTCAGCCCATGTCTTCCTGAGGCTCCATATTTGCCTATTCTTGGCTCAGCAGCTGAATTCCCAATACCCATCCATCCCTCGTTCATATGAAGACTGTTTCTGCTGACCCCCAGCTTGGGGAGAAGTTGGCTTGGCCTTCATCCCTGCCGTCCTTCTTGCCTCTTGGAAAGTGGGCAGGACCCTCCCGGGATTTCCCAGTTAGTGGCCGGAGGACTGTTTGCAGGCGGTACAGTAGGGAGTGAGAGCACGCCAACAAGGTGGGGAGGAGCTAAGGGAAAACCACAGGAGGGAACACGCTGCCTCCCACCCACCCCAGCTCCACACCTGGAGGAAAGTGGGATTTTCCCTCCTGGAGCAGGTGATCTGGGCTGGGATGGCACAGCAGATGTGCCCTTCCTCTCAGATGTGTGCTGATCACAAAATAATTGACCCAGTTATAGAAATACCAGCTCTGCACCTCGACCCTCCCCTTCCCGACGGGGAGAGCCCTTAGCACCTCCACACCGGTTCTCAGCCCACTCTCCCCAATCCTTGGCATTGTTCAAAGGGCCCCAGAGTAGGCCTCGAGCACAAGGCATGCATGCCCAAGCCTGTGAAGTCCTCTGCCAGGAACCACTTGAGGTGGGCAGGCTGAGCAGCTGCAGAACAAAGGAGGCTACAATGGTAAATGCACCCACGGGGAGAGAAACCCTCAGAAAGGCATCCTCTGGCAGTCTACTGGCTCTCTCTCTCCCTCTCTCTCTGTCTCTCTCTCTCTCTCACTCTTCGTCCCAAGCAACAATTTTCTCATTAAATTGCCCACCATGAGGCCACCCCTGGCTCCTGGCTCCATCAAAGCACTGGGTTGCAGGAGCCCTGTGTCCTCAGCCTTTGCCTGATGACTTGCCCAGAGGGCAGATGGTGGCATTGCCCTCCATAGGGCATTAGCAGGTCTGGCAGTGAGCCACCGAGACAGTGTTCCTCCTGCCTCCTCTTGCCCAGGGCCCATCTTTTCTGCTCAGAGGAAGAGGTCAGGATGGGACTCCGGGAGGTTGGCAGGTGCCAACACTCTGGAAGCTTAGCTATTGATATTCGATTTCTCACTTAATGGCCCTTGGCCTAATAGATGGAGACAGCTCCTGAAGCCACTGGTCTCTCTCACTCTGGCAGCTTTGGTGGCCGTTACTAGTGACCTCTCACTGGTTCATATTTAACTCACACTACCTCCATTTTCATGGGAGTCTTCCCATCATTGGGGTCCTTATTGCCCTTCCCTGTGGCTGGGGTTCCTCAATGAACCCATTTCCTTTTGATTCCTGCACAACTATCCTGTCCCCTTCATTAAGGAAAGCCAGCTATAGAAGTTGGCCAAGAGCCAATTGGCATCTGACCAAACACTCGGCTTTTGAAGTTGTCTGAGAGTTGGAAGGATGTGGTTTCTGATAGCCCCCTTCCCATCTCTATGGGGGGCGGGGACTTCTGAAATTGTATTAATCTGGGAACAGAAAGCTCTGGGCTTGCACCTCCTCACCCTATTCTTGTCCCATCAAAACCATGAAAATCTTTGACCACACTTCCAGTAAGCTTGGTGCTGATAAGCAGGGTCCCGGGGCCAGAACCTGGTTTGGAATCCCTGCACTTCAGACGGAGGACTAGACCGTCTTCTTTCTGAAGCAGGTGTGCATATTTGCTCCCACTTTATAGATTGGGAAACTGAGGCAAACACTCCCCCTGTACTGAGATTTGCCCCAGGCCAGTGACATCATAGTTGTTCCTCTAACCCCTCTCGATTCCCACAAACACCACACAAGCTTCAGTGTTTCCTGTTCCAAAATACACCCTTCAGTCGTTAGGCCCCTGCTGGGTCCCTGGGTCCCTCTGGGGCCTTGTTTCTTTCTGGTCTTCTGACATGTCCTGGGGCTAACCAGAGCATGCTGCTGATCTGGCGCAGGGCATGGTCCCCTTCAACATCAACAGAGTGGCAGGTCCCCAAGTTGGGGAGCAGGCTGGTTAGACGCCTGACATTAACACGCAAGGAGCTCAGCACAGGAGAGGTTGGAGTGGTGAGAACAGTGTCAGGCCAGCAGGGACAATGAGGCGCCAGGTAGGCAGGCCTGAAGGTCTGGTTGTGGCTTTGTAATTGTTTGCCAGAAAGGGCTCCAGAAATACCATTACAGAGAAGAACTGTCTTTTGGAGGCTCAATGACCAGTCATGCACCGTGACACTGTGACATGTCTGTGGAGGCTCAGGAATCTAAGGGTGAGATTGGAACGTCTCAGTCGGGAGCCACAGGACATTTTGCAGAAAGGACCCATTTCCTCCAGCCATCCACACACTAGGCTGCAGCTCCTCTGGGGCCCCTGTACCAATAAATAACTACACAGTATTCCAACATTTCTGCACAGGGAAGGCTGTATGCCAGGCTCTGTGTTAGGCTTGAGACACAAACCCACAGCAGCTCAAAGAGCTTCAGAGGCACACCCCTGTGTGGAGAGACAGACAAGGTGAGTGCAGTGGGTGCCTGGGCTGCTGGGCAGCCACCAGAAGTCTGATAGAGCCCCAACTGCGTAGCCCTGGCAGAGCCACCTGTCCAGACTGGCCAGGGCTATCAATACCCTGCTGAGTCAGGGGGCTCTTGAGCTTCAGCTTAAGATGCACAGGAAAGCATCTTAATGTCCGATATTCTTGACTCCCGGCCTGCCCCCACCTCTTTGCACCTTCCCTCTCCTGCCAGCAACTATGGAAAGCAGCAGGTGCTGCTGGAAAGTGGTGGGCCTTGGAAGACGAGGTGGGGTGGGAGGATGAGAGCTGAGAGATAACTAGGACCTGTCACTGATTCACTGGGTGGCCTAAGGTGAGAAACTCCATCTCCTGGAATTTCCTCATCCTAAGAAGGAAACAGAGCAGCATGAAACAGGCCATGAACGCCAAGGGCATCACATTCTGTAGCCGCTGCTAGTGCTCAACTAGTCGCTGCCAGTTCTCGGGCTGTGCCATGGGCCCTACCCTGGAAAGGGTCTTCAAACAAGACTGGGCAAACCTGCCCTGTGATGGGTTAGGAGGCAGCTTGTCAGATGTGACATCTGGGACAAGATCTGAACAGTGTGGCTCTACCCATCCCCATATAGGACCCTGTCACACTGTCCTGTGGTGTTCAGATTGCAGCTGCCCCTGCTCCATGTGTTGCAGTACAGCCAGCTTGCTGTGGGATGGCCCATGCCGGGTGTAGACCTGGGCCCAGCACACAGTGGGTGTTCAGTAGGTGCTGCTGAGCAGGATGAGCAGGGGGCAGGAAGAATGGGTATAATGCTGTGGGCTTAGAGGCCCCTTGTGAACCAGGTAAAGCTGAGTGATTAGGGGTTAGTAGGAGCAGCATAGATGCTAACTGAAATAGTTAAGGTAACATTTCCACCGAGGTCTCCCTGTTGCCCCGACTCCACGGATAGAATTGTCTAGACTATTCACTCCTCCCGGATAGAATTGTCTAGACTATCAACTACTTCCAAGCACACACGGCACCCATGACCTCTGAAACAAACATGTTGTTCTCACAGGACACTGAAAGGCAATGTGTGTGTCCCTTGGTCTCATACTCAGAACAGTGCCAACATGCCTGGCTCGTGCAGTGCCAATAACTGAAGTTTGGGTTTTATGGTACCTGGGCTCTACCAACATAGCAGCTGGTACGTGCTGGCCATTGCGCTCTATGGCCATGTCCTTAAGTCCACTGCCTCACGCTGTGGCTATTGCTATCCTTGTTTACAAAGGAGGACCAGGAAGCCCAGAGGTCATATACTAGTTGGAAGTGGACCCCGGTCTGTAGACTCATGGATCCTGCATCTGTGGCCTGCCACACAAGTGACTTCAGGGATGCTCCCCATACCATATCCGCCTGGGGGGGGGGTGTCCAAACCCCACTTTCCCTCAGGAGATTTTCTAAGCCAAGTTTTCTCCAGAGTCCAGAGGAACACTTTGAGGACCCTGTCCCATTGAGAATGAGGGGCTGATGACTGGCATGCTGGGTCCTCTCCTCTCTTTACTGGGTTGCTATTTTCACCCACAGTGGGAGAATATCTATTTCCTTCCCTCCCTGCCCAGGAGGGGCAGTGTGTACACATAAGGAGGGGAAGGGAGCCGTGCAAGATTGCCTTGCCACTAACTGATGAAGGCATACCAATTTTCCATGCAGACTGAAGTGAAACTGCCCTCAGAGGGAAGCAGAATTCGGATAAAGGGAAAAGCATCTCAATGGCTTCCCTTCCCGGTGATTCCTGCTCCCCGGACACAAGGCTGCGAGCGTTTCATGGCAACAGCATTCACACTTCGCTAAAATAAAAGCTCCCACCAGCTGGACCCCTTATTAAAGTGGAGCCCTAGGATTAGTGCTTTCTCCGTGCGTGGCAGAGGGGTGCTGCCTGCCCTCCTAGATGACCCCACCTCCTGGGCACAGTAGCCCCCAGGTAGATTAAATAGGACCCAGGGGCCTGTTTGGCCACCCCATCTACCTTTCTCCATTATGTTGCCTCAGAATGTGCCAGGACTGCAGGGTCCTTAGCTTGGAAAGCGAATCGGGTCTTGTGGTTGATATCAGGGAAAATGAGACAGAAAGAGCTGAATTCAAATCCTCGCTGCTATTAAGTGGTGGTTCTTCCCAAAATATGTCAATTCTCTCTCCAGGACCCCAATATTCCCACAGAGGTCCAGATGAAGGCTGTGGAGTTGACACATTACCCCAATGCTTCTGCCGAATTCCTTTATCCATTCCTTCCCCCGCCCCCTTCTCCTTCTCCTTCTTTTTTGAGACAGGGTCTCATGTATCCTAGTCTAGCATACAACTCATTATGTAGCGCAGGCTAGCTTTGAACTTCTGGCAATTCTCTTGCCTCAGACTCCTGAGTTCTGGAATTACAGATATGTGTACTGCCTTAGTTTATATACTATCCTTTAAAAATTATATAATGTCTGCCGATAATCTCTTCTTCCTCCATCTAGTCCTTATCTTCAGTATCTTTCTTCTTTTTCTCTTTTTGAAAGAGAGCCTTACTATGCAGCTCTGGCTGGCCCTAGACTCACTGTGTTGACCGCACTGACACTGAATCACCTACCTCTTTATCTCCTGAGTGCTGGAGTTAAAGGAGTGCACCACCACTCCTGCCTTTCTTTTCCTCTTCTTGTCTACTAATTCATCTTGGCTTCCTTTCTGTAAGCATGCCCTCTACAATTTCTAACACTATATGATTTTTTTTTATCAGTATTTTAGAGAGTACTTTTTCTATTTATGAAACACAGTCACTACAAACCAGCTTGAGGCTTACGCCCACAGCTTCAGACCTAGGCATCAAGAACTCACGTGGAGGGGCAGCAGCCAGCTGTGTGTGAGGGTGCCCTCAGATGCTCCTACAGCGACAAGATCTCCTCAGTATACATTTCCCAGGCCACGGCTCACTGCGCCAACAGCTAGTCTGGACCGAAGAGGCTTAAAGAGGCTCAACTGGACAAAGCACAGTCCTTATAGACGGAGTCCTCAGAGGTCAAGAGAAAAACAAAATTGTTGAAAGGATTAGTATCAAGCGCTGTCAAGCCTGATGACGGGACTTTGACTTCAGCCCAGATTCACGTGACTGGGAGGGGGGACTGACACCCAGAGTTTGTCCTCGGATCATCACATTCCCACCCACCCCACCACACAAAACAAATAATGTAATTTTTTTTTTTCAGAAAAGATCAACATTGAGAAAATTAGCTAATCAGCAGATACATGCATATAAGATGATGGTATTCTCTCAGCATTAAATTATTAGATTTTTTGAATGTGACTACAGCAGTTTGAAATAGACTTGTGGTGGTTTGAGTGAGAAATGTCCCTCATAGGCTCAGGTATTTGAACACTTGGTTCTCAGATGACGACTGTTTAGGAAAGTGGGAAGGGAGCAGACACACAACAGTGCAGGTGCAGGTGTAGCTACTTTCTATGAACTGAAACATTTTCTTCTGGAGGGAGGACAGACGTGCATAAGACTTAGGAACTAGAGGAAACTTAAAAGGCTCAGGAAATTCCTGAAAATTACAAGATTCACAGGCACCTCCCACACTATAAAAGTAGTGACAACTGGTGGGGAATACTTGGAGGGAGCTGCTTGTGAATCTTATAGGGAGCTCCAGGATGCAGCATTCATGGGCCCTCAACGGGTCTATGGTGGACTTTTTGCTGATGCAGCTGTCTTTAAGTCACCCATGCTTCTGAAGGAAACTCTATCAACTCACTGATAATCTAGACTTGGATAGAAACTTTGCTTTGTCTTCAGTGCTCTCTCTGTGGTGAATAGATGTTTGTTAACATCTCTCCAGGAAAAGTCTCACAGAAAATCATTATCCCAAGGCTGTCAAAAGAAAGCACCTTGTTCTCAGGCAAGTAGTTCATGGTGAGGGGCCATGAGACCAGTGGCTTACTCTCCAAGGCCAACACCAGCCAACATAGACAGCCTTCCTGCAGAAAACAAGCAATTTTTCGACAACTGGTGAATCTAGGGGACAGGTACAGAGGAGTTAATTTTGTTCTTCCCAAGTAGGCTTGAATATTTTTAAAATTAAGAAATAAAAACAATTAGATTTCACTTTAGAGAAATGGGCACTGCTACACGAAAATCTCATACAGTAAGGAGTCATTACTGTGCACGTGGAATGAGAATTTTTATCTTAATGGCTATTTTCATTTTCACCCAGATGTTTCAGTCCTCCTCTGCAAGGGGCTCAGAGCTGGTCCCTGTGTTTGGGTGGGGTGAGGGCTGTGCCCCTGCCCCCACGACCAGGGATATTGGGAACTTATCTTTAAATCCTGGCAGTGCGGTGGCACACTGAGCTTCTTGCTATAAGACTGCAGGATGAATACACAAAACAGACAGGCAGCCAAGCACTGTAGGGGCCACCTACAGGTCCAGACACTGCCAGTGGGATGGGGGCTCTGAGGGGTATGGGGTCCCTGCTGTTCATTATTTAGGAATAGTGACTGCTCTGCCGCAGGGCCCTGGGCATGCAGGCCGCAGCAGGGAGCAGACACCGAGTCCCATTAACACCTGCTTCTCTGAGCCACCAGGACACCTGTGTTAAGAACAGTAATCATGTTAGGAGGGCATGATTGGATAATTCAATTGCTATCCTTGGAGAACTGCTGTTTAATTAAAGGGGACTGAAGGCAGAGCCAGGCAGTGGGGGAAGACAGGTCTGATCAGCTAGCAAGACTGGGATGTCCCAGCAAAGTGGGGAGGTGGGGAGCCCCAGCTCCACAGGAGGGACAGGAGCTGATCACATGACATCAGATCTGAAGGAGAGACTCTTCGTTTGCTTACAGGGAACATGAGGTCCACTTGAACAAACTTCTGGCCTTCAAATCAGAAGGTTTCAACATCATGACATGTCCCACAATCAGCCTGTAATACCCGGAAGTTATTTGGCCTGTCTCTGTTTCCTCTCAAAGGTCATAGGTAATTCATTCCATAGAGTGAGAGATTTCTTCCTAGTAGTGTGCTTTCGCATGCGCACTGGTGCAGCTGAGTACATGGGGGTGGGGGGGAGCAGGGACAACTGTCTTTTATTTGGGACTAATCTGAGTAAGTTGTTTTTACAGTGCTGTGAAGCTGGTTGTCCATCATGCTTTCCTGAGGCCTGGGCACATGCCCAGTGCCCCATAAAATTCCTGTTGCAGTTAAAGTTATATTAAAAAAAATGCCAATTCACACATCTTGGCCCCAACAACAACAAACTTCTTGGCAAATGTCTAATATCCATGCCCCTTTTGTGAATATAAACTCATGAAAAACCACTCTCCAGGTAAATGGAGCCATCCCAGGCATTTGCAGAGATAGAGGAGGGGCTCTTACATTTAGGGGCGAGTAGTTACTACTGAGCCAGTATTTAGGGAGCACCTACTGTGTGTGAAGGCTGGTGTTCATTAACAGTAAGAAAGCTAGACTTGGTTTCTTTTCCCATGCACATTTCCAGTGGGCCAGCATGGCCATTGTCCCCAAGGATCTGGGAGCAGAGTGTCTCTTTCCAAGCTTTGGATGCCACCAGGATGAGAAACAGGGAGAGTGCAGAAGGGGTAAGGTTTGCCCTCCAAAACAGAGTAAAACAGCATTCTGGCATCTGGTATGCCTGCCTAAGCTACAGTTCCCTTCTCTCTGGTGGGGCTAGGGAAGGAACCCAGGGACTCATGCATGCTAGGTAAGTGTCACAGTTCTGAGGAGCCCCAGCTCGGGGCTGAAGGTTTAATTTTTAATTGGCACGTTCCCAGATTGCAGCCAGTGTTCTCAGCTGGTGCTGCCACCAGGCGCCTAGCCCCCCCCCCCCCCCCCGCAGGCTCTGCGCTCTGCCTCCCCTGTGAATGGTGTCCTTTCAGTCCCCTACGGCAGCCACTCCTTTGTGACATCTGTCTTATCTCTCAGCTGCCATCTTACCAGGAAAGCTGAGCCCTCTCCCCCAGGGTCCCACATTGTCCTGATCTCCCCAGAAACTGCCGTGGCACTGAGCTACAAAACGAAGCTGTCAAAAGGAGCATTTTGCCTGTTCCATGGCGGGCATGGGAGGGGATGGTGCTTTCTGAGCTGCCTGACACATGTGGCCAAGGTCCAGGGAACAATGGTGACAGTTCTTGAACTGGCAAGCTGCAGAGACTGTGGCCTGCCACCCCAGAAGGTACGTTTTGGAGAGTGCTTAAAAGAGCAGGACGAAACTATGGTGTAGCTAAGTACAGAGGCAAACAGCAAGCGTCTGTGCGTGAAATGTTCTTAAGGGTCATTAATATTGACAGTGCGGCTCTAGGCTGGACGAGGGGCGATGTTCTCATTAATCATTTTTAATGGCAGCTCTGGTCCCATTTCACATGACATTTCTTATCAACAAGTCTCCCAAGGGTGTTTTGCTTCTGGGAATAGTAAGTAGAGGTGTCTCTTCCCATCCACTAGAGGAAGGCCATGCTGGCCTGCCACGTGTCCACTGCTCCCAGGTCAGAAAACCCAAGGCCAGCACTAAGATCCTCATTAGCTGAGATTATGTTCACACAGTCACTCAAGAAACATTTTAAAGTGCCACGGGGGCCAGGGAGGCAGCTCAGTTGGTCAAGTGTTTGCCCCATAAGCAGGAAGACCTGAGTCTGATTCTCAGAGCACATGTTAAAAACAAAACCTGTGGGTGTACTGGAGTGCAAAGAGTGCTGGCTACTCCTCAGAGAACCCAACTCCAGCCCCCACGTCACAGCTAACAACTGTAACGCCAGTCCCTGGGGATTCTGGCCTCTGTGAGCACTTCATGCAAAGGGTACACAGACGTACATGCTAATAAACCACCCATGCACATAAACAAACAAATCTTTCTTTCCACTTGTAATTATACTTGTAATCTCAGCATGGGGGCAGAGGAAGCAGAAGGAACCCTGAGGCTCACTGACCAGGGAGAGTAACTTGATCCACAAGCTCTGGGCTCTCAGCCTGCCTCAAAAACAAGGCAGAATGTGACTGAGGAAGGTATCCAAAGTCGATATCCATCCTATACTTTCCTCTCTCTCTCTCTCTCTCTGTCTCTCTCTCTCCTGTCTACTATGCAACCAGTACCGAATCAGGCTCTGAGGTAGGGGATGCTCATCATCAAGCCCATCTCACCGAGAAAGACTGCTACACAAATAGTGACAGCATGGAAGGCCTCCCTGAAGGTGAACAGAATGTCATAGCCCCTTAGAAGTGGGCCACCAGCACAACTTCCTGGAAGAACTGGCCCGGGCCGGGCCCTGAAGTGTGTATGAGAGTCCATCGTCGGCAATTTTTTAACTCTATTTTATTTGGGGTTCTTTTGTGCCTCTACTCTAGGTTGGAGAGAAAGAAGGTCAAGAGGGAAACAGGACGTAGATGTAGGTCTCTTTAGATCTAGTTCCAGCTGGTTAGGGTCCTCGGGGTCTCTGAGACAATGCCAATCTCAGTCATTGGGATATCCAGCAGCAGCCTTCTTCCTCCTCTGTCTCCTTGAAGCCTCTCTTTCACAGAGAGTCCTTCAAAGCATCCCCATCTCTCTCAGAACACCCTCCCTCTCTTTGGGCTCTGATATTTACACCCTGTCCTAGTCCTCAGAATTAAACTGACTGCAGCTGGCAAGACCACACCCCTCTCCAAGTCCCACAAGGCAGTTATCAGCTGTGAACAAACTAAGGCAGTCCCGTATCCCACACTTGGGATTAAAACAAAAACCTGCTTACATAATATAACTGAGTTTTAAAAGAAACCAAACCTTCCACTACAGCCCATCTAAGGGGAAGCACATTAGGGGTGGATGGGATGTGCCCAGCGACACGAAGAGAGGAGACAGGGTTGAAAGCAGCACACCCGACTGTAGTGCTGATAAAAAACACTCACGCTGCGCATTGCTCTCCATAGCAGCATTACCCACACAGTCCAAAGTGTGGACAAAATCCAAGCGTGTGTCAGCAGAGAACAGATAAGCAAAATGTGATAAGTCCATACAATGGGATTCAGCTATGGAGCAATGGAGTTTATGGTGATGGTACTTGATTGCCAATTTGACTGAGCTTAGGATCTCCTAGGAGATTGGCGAGGCATACCTCTTGGTGTGTTGGTGAGGGATTCCAGAGACAGTTAGCTGAGAGAACAGGACTTATCCTGAGTGTGTGTGGCACCACAGCATGGGCTGTGGGTCTGGGTGAACTAAGAAGAAAAGAGGAGAGTATCAGTCACTGTGCTCTTCCCTCACACATGGGTTCAAGTAATTGTGGCTCAGTCAGAAACCATGAGCCAAGGTAAAGAATTCTTCCCCTTAATGTTCTCTGGCGTTTTGGCTACAGTGACATAGAAGTAACTATACCAGAACATTGATGTGGAGGCATGTGAGGTCTTGGTGCTAAGTGTAAGAAGCCAGAACAGGGACATCCACCCTTTCATAGGCAGTATCCAGGACACGAAACTCCATAGACAGAAGGTTTAGTCAGGGGTCGAGGGAAGGGAGGAGCAACTGAATGCCAAGGGTCACGGGAGTCCTATCTTAGCGTGGTAACTGAGATCTGGAACTTAATTCCCAGCTGGTACACTGGGAAGGCACCAATGCCACGCCCCCTTTCCAATGGCTAGTTGTATGTGAATTTCACCCAAACCCTTAAACAAGCAAAAAAGGGAGAGAGAAAGGAAAATTGAACGGGCAAAAAGCCCCCAGTGCACAGACCCGTGTCCTTTCGTGTTCCTCGCACACATCCCCAGTTTTCTGACTGCCCCAGTCTTCCCACTCATGACCTTGACATTGATCCCAGCCATGCTCTCAGGGCTCCAGGGAGCCAGGGGCAGAGCGAGCCTGGGTGTTCTGCACAGCGGCTCTGAGGCAAGTTCTGTGGGAGGGAGGCCCTGGAGCGTTTGTCCCTGTGCCCTCCCATTGACTTTATGCCCAATCACACAGAAGGAAACCTTGGCTTGCAAGTGTTAAGTCATCATAGAGTTCACAGACCCAGGGCCTGGAGTCCAATCCCATTTGCCACAAAGGCCCTACCTGCCATCCTGGTGCTCTGCTGTTCCCTAAATTATAAAAGAGGAAAAATGCTCTGTTAAAAACAAAAACAAAACACAAAAGCCCTCTTTTTCCAAGTTGGTGATATGGCCTAGCATGTAAAGGCACTTGCTGCCAAAATAGACCCCTTGAGTTCAGGCTCTCTTAGACACCTGCACGGTGGAAGGAGAGAGCGACCCCTAGAAGTTGCCCTCTGACCCCACATGCACTGAAACACAAGCATACGTCTCCCCACGCCCCCAGTTAAAAGGTAAAACACAAATTAAGACTTCTTTTCCTCTCCTGGCCCTGCCCCATTAGCAATGTCTCTATTGATGCTTCCTTGGCTTCTGGAGCCTGGACAGCTCCTTTAGGGCCCATCACAGCATCTGAGCCAGTGAGCAAGGAGAAGCTGGCCGAGGGCAGCTGTGGGACGCAGGGGCTGCTGTTGTTTATGGCCTGTCACCATGTCCTTCTTGCAGACGCTCCGTCCACCCCTCGGATGGTCGTGTTCTTTTCCAGGCTGCCTTGGAAGGCGGCCCTGGGGCCAGTATGACATTGAAAGTGGCTGGAACGACTGCTTTATTGATGGTCTGAGCAGAGGGCCGTTAGAACGTATGGACTCGGGCCAGCTGTCATCTAACTGGACGTGGCTCAGCCACCAAAGATGTCACATAATCCAGCACACGCATGTCCTTCTCCCAGCCTCCCCTTGGGGCCCTGAGTCCCTCGGGAAGTCACTTTCTGGGCGGGGAGGGGTCAAGGAAGATGCCACACACCAGTTTACCATGGACTGTTTGCGAGAGTGAAGCCACCTGTCAGGACACAGGGCAGTGGGATGTAGGCACAGTGCCTCCAGAGTCATGGAATGGCGCCAAGGGGCTCCACCCAACACAGACAGCAGACCATGTAGGTATTTGAAAGACATCGAGTCATTTGCCAGCTACCTCTCAAGTGAGTCTGTTTAGTGCTGTGCTTGTGTAACTCATTGGAGGGTAATCGACGGACTTCAGGGCTCACACTGATCTGAAACAGATACTAAAACAGGAGGGAGAGGTGGCACTTTTATTGACTTGATTGTAACCCAGGGCAGGCAGCCAACCCTGTGCTAGCACACTGATGCAGGCTAGAGTCCATAGCAACAGCAGATGAAAGCTGCTACCTAGGGATGAGGAAACCCAGAAAGACAGAGGGGGCTCAGCCCTGAGGGCAGGCGTTGTGGGGTTTCTTTGGTAAGAAAAGGAGGAAGCCTCTGGGACTACAGCAAGTCACCCTCACAAGGACACAGGCAGGCAGGTATAGGTGGCCCCTTCTAGCGAGGGCTGAGATCCAGCCTGACTCAGGACACAGTAGCCACTAAACAACTCATTGGGAGCCTCTCTGCAGCTTGCTCTCTGCCACTTGCTGTGAGAGACAGCAACTCCGCCCCCACGCACAAATAGCAGTGGCTTTGTTCCCTCTCCCTCAGAGGAAAGTGGCGATGACTCTTGGCCTGCTCTGAGTTGAGAGGAGCAGTCCAAGAAGAGATGGCATAGAACAATGGAAGCTGGAGCAGCTTAGGCTGACAATCTTAGAAACAGCCCATTAAGGCCCCCGGATGATCGATACTCAGACGAAGCGGGGAGCTCTAAAAGCCTCTGTACAAAGCCCACTCCCATCAGCAGGGCCGAGTGGTAGCCAGGCTGCTTGGCTGGGCCGTACTCTGGTAACTGGAGCCTCTTTGGCAGGGAAGGGAGCAGTGATGGGGTGGGGAAGCAGGGAGAGAGACGTCCCTGGGGACTCAGGAACCCCTGACAGGTCCTGGGAGCCCATGTGAATATCTTCTGTCCTGCACTGGAAAGTTCTATAGCAGTCTTCCTCAGTCTCCCATTCTCCAGCTTTATAGTCCGAGGACCAAAGCTGGTGAGGTGAAAGGTTTGCCTGAGGTCACATGGCTACAGGACTCTGGCTCTGGCTCTGCTATGGATGAATTTCTATCTTGAGGCTTAGGAGCATGACACCCCTCACTCTTTGCTTTGCCATCATGAATGATACCAGACAGCAAAACATCTACAGTTAACTTGTTAAAACCTGAATCAGCCTGGCATGGTGAGAGATGCCTGTGGTCCTAGCATTCAGGAGGCTGAGGAGGAGGATGGCAGTTTCAGGCCCAAGGAGCTGGGATGTAACCAAATTGTTAGAATGCATGCCTGGGAGTCAGAAAGACGTGAGTTCAATCTCCAGCTCACAGAAAACAGGCTTGGTGGTGCACACCTGGGATCCCAGCACTTGGGAGATAGAGACAGGAGGATTAGGAGTTCAAGGTTAGCCTCAGCTCTGTAGAGAGTTTGAAGCTAGCTCGGACTATAAGAGATCCCTGACTCAAAACAAATGAACAAACCCAGAACAACATGGGCTACATAATGAAACACATAGGCACAGGGTAGTAGCACAGGCTGGACCACATGCCTATGGTCTGAAGGAATAGGGTGAGCTGTAGTGAAGGCAATGAGAATGTTCCCTCAAAACAGCATTAAACCACCACATCTATCATTGGCTTTTGAGAAAAATAAATGAAGATTTAGGAATTCTGTGACCTGCCTGAGTCCATCCCCCTTGGGATTAAACCCCAGCTCTCTAATCTGAAGCTCCAGAGGCTCCTGAATGCTGCATGGGGCCATTCTGGAGGTCAGCAGCATCAGGACTGGGCATAGTGGAGGACCAGGCAAGCAGCTACTTTCTGATTCTCCCTCGAGGCCCCTGGGCTTTCTATGTCGCTCTGACCATGGCTCATCTCTTTGCTGCTCTAACCCTGGCACTGCTCAGCCTGGATAGGCTCGAGTTAGTAGAAAGGTATGGGGGTGCTCCTTACAGAACCACAGAGCTTCTAGGCCGGAGCCTAGTCAGGGCTAAGTAGGGAGGTGGCTAAGCCATAATGCGGCCTCCAGGCGTTCACATCCCCTGGAGAAGGTGGTCCTGAAAGCTCTTCTGGCTCTGCTATTATTGGGTTTCTCCAGTTCTTAGGATAGATGAGCACAAAGATAGGCAGAACGGAGGACATCACCCTGGTTTTCTCACTGCTGAGACAAAATACCTTCCAAGAACAATTCCATGAAAAGGGCTTGCCCTGTCTTGGAGTCTGAAGTGCAGACTGCCATGGTGGTGAAGCTGTAGCCGGGTGTGGGACTCCCACTTAGTCACCTTGTTTCTGCAGTCAGGAAGCAGAGAGAGATGAATGCTGGCGCTCATCTCTCCATGCGGGCTGGGCCTCCAGCCCACAGGATGATGCCAGTTCCCTTTACAGCGGATTGCTCCATATAGAAACTCCATCACAGACATGTGCAGAGCATGTCTCCCAGAGAGTTCTAGATTGTGTCTAGCTGACAATCAAGATTAGCTGTTAGAACATTTGACCTGAGGTGGACGCAGGGCATGCAGGCAGAGGCAGCCTGTACACTGTTCATACATGTGCAGAGGAACATAGCAAGTTCTAGGACAGCCAGGACTACACACAGAGAAACGCTGAGTCGAGAAAAAAACAAAAACAAAAACATGGAATCCACAGGCTTGCTGAGAACAGGTGTCGCTACACATGATGCCAGGCTGCGCTGTGTGCTGTAACTCTGATCCGCCGATAGCTGGCTGGGGAGATGCATTCCTGTAATTTTGCTCTGTGTAGGGCGGTGAGGCAGGAGGATTTACTACAGGTCAGAAAACATTCTGGTTCTAAGACAGACAGACAGACAGACAGAGAAAAAGAGAGAACAAGTAAGTTTTACAATTGCTCTCTGGGAAGAAAAAAAAAAACCCAACCCAATGATTAATACCATTGGGCATTTCCTGGTGTTAATCCTGTCATGGCTGACTCCACTCGATAGCATGATGGGGCTGGGAAGGAAAGTGTCTTGGTGTCTTCATTCCTGTCATGCTGACTCCACGGTGCAATACCCTCTAGAGCTCAGGGAGAGTCAGAGTGCAGTAAAATAATTAGGGCGGTGTGTGTCTTGAGTCGTAATCACTTTTGATTTTAGTATAATTTGTTTAATTATGGGTTCACATAGTTTAATTTTTAATAAGATCTAATGTTTAATAGCTGTAGTAGGGTTCTCTGGAGAGACAGAAGTGCGAGCATGTGTGCGTGTTACTTTTTTCGTTGCTGTGATCAAACACCCGACAAGAGGCAACTTAAAAGAGGAAGGGTTTAGAGGGTACAGTCCACCGTGGCCAGAAGGCATGGCAGCAGGAGCCAAGTGTGTTTGCTCTCATTGAGCCAGACATCAGGAAGCAGGGGGCAGACAGAAGTGTGTCTAGCTATAAAAACTCAAGCCCCACCCGTACTCACGTCCTCCGCAAAGGCTCCACTTACTAAAAATTTCAGTCTTCTATGGTGCCACCAGCTGGGGACTAAGTGTTCAAACATCACACACACACACACACACACACACACACACACACACACACACACACGTACAATGAGAGGGGATGTAGTAGAGAGACTGTTGATAGAATCTTGTTAGCTTGAGACCACGGGAGCCTTATTGCATGGCTCACTCTCAGTCAGAAGGCTTCAGAGACAGGGAAGTTGATGGTGAAACACAAGGCGGAAGGCTGGAGAACCCAAGCCACAGGGTCAAGTCCAGAGTGCAGAGTCTGGGCTTGTGATGTACACTGGAGCAGCCAGCATCCCCTCACAAAAGAGCCGGTGCACACAGTCCCTCCACTCTCCCCCGCCCGCTGGATCTCTGAGTTAGCCCCCATTGTAGGGTGACAGACCTTCCTTGTTCAAGCCACTGTCTCAGATGCCAGGAACTTCCAGAAACTCCCTTAAACACATGCAAGAGAGACTGCCTCACCAGCTACCTGGCTATCCATCCCAATTCTAGTTAAGGGGTTACCACGGATTAATACCCAAGTAATTACTTCTCTCTGTACAGTTTGTGTGTATGTGTGATAGGGTCTCATGCAGCCTCAGACTCACTCTGAGGAGGGAGGAGCTTGAGCGCCTAACCAACAGGTGCGCATCACTGGGCCAAGTGTATGTGAGGCTGGCGGTGGAACTCAGGGCTTCATGTTTACTGGGAAAACACTACCACTGAGCTACAGCCCAAGGCCATCTCCAGATACTCTTTAAAACCTATAGTATTTAATGCTCCTGAGTCAGTAGGAGCCGGCTTCAGTGCTGCCCACCCCTTCCTCCACCCTTGAGTTTACCCTCCATAGCCCTGACAGCTCCAACCCTTCACTGCTGAGCAACACACTTCTTTTCAGAGGAAGAGCTCAAAGCGAGAGTGCACCCTTCCCTGGAACCTACATGCTCAGTGCACTGGTGCAGGACAGGACAGACTGCCTTAGGAAAGCAGTGCTGTGCGGGGCAGGCTGGACTCAGCTGAGTGGCTTTCAGGTCTCTCACAAAGGCTGGGTAGTTTTTGTAGTCAGTCTGGGCTGGACAACACCAAATGCACAGAGCTGCTGAGGGAGCAGAGCCCCCACCTTTTTGCCAAGGCTTCCCACGCTGCTTTGTACCGGTGTTTGGCATGGCATTTGACCGCTGCTCCTGAAAAGCTCCTTTCCAGGCTGGATGTAGTAGCACTCGTCTTTAATTCCAGAGCTTGGGAGAGAGGCAGGTCTCCGTGAGTTTGAGGCCAGCCTGGAAGACATAGAGCGTTCCAGGACAGTCAGAGAAACATAATGAAATGCAGTCTTGAGGAAAAAATAAAAGAGAAAGAAACATTGCTTCCTTTGGCCTCTGCCAGCACAGTAGCCACACTGTCATTCTCCTGTGACACCCAGAGACCCTTCTAACTGTTTCCTAACCAAAATCCTTTCCCTGATTCAACTCTCCATCTTTTTCCTTCCTCTTCCACTTGCAACTTTCTTGGCTTGACCCCCAAACTGAGCCTCATCCTTCCAGTTCACCTGAGCCTCCTCACTTGGCCCCAAATGGAGCCATCAGTCTTCTTTTCCCAACCTCGGCTCGTGTTTGGAATCCTCAGGGTGCAGACTCGGTGCAGGACACCAGACAGTAACAGTTGTGGAACTGTATTGAAAGCAGGAAGAAGGAGCTGTAGGAGGCAGAACCTGCAGTCCCGCTGTTCAGTGCCCTGCCTGGTTACTCATCTTCCAGGAGAAACAGGAGACTGGAGCAAGGGCACTGCCAACACCGAGCCCTATACATACTTTATAATGCAGGATGCGCACTAGTCAGCGGAGTCCTGATCCAAGGGCTGTGGAGTCCATTGTCAAAGGAGAGGAGATCTGCTAAGTGCAGGACATAAGATTCTAGAAGGGCCTAGGGAGCTCCAGACACATGAGCAAACAGAAAAAAAAGGGAGAGTCAGCTGCTTAGCCATATGGCTCTGCTGCCCACGCCCCTCCCCGCCCCTCCATGATTAGATACTACTGAAGGTGGGCTGGAGCCCAGCCAGTGCAGTGGCCTGGTCTCTATCTGGGCCAGAACTCACATGTGGCTGGGAGGCGAGAGTGCCAGCCATTTCAGATTACCATGAGACTACCCTGCATGTACGCCAAGAGGCTGGGAACCTCCAAGGAAAGATGGGTAATAACTGAGGCCCACATCTTGGCCAGGCAGTGAGGATGCTGTCAGGGAACCGGGGTGGGAAGAGTTTCCCAAGCTAAAAACAATTCCATGGGTCTGCCTTGATGGTTGGTAGGTGGAGAGCACTTCTTGGGAAAAGGAGCTAGAAAACAGTTGTGTTCCTCTCTAACAGCCAGACCAAACATCAGGCTGAGCTTTTCCCCGGTCTGTTTTATGGATGTGTGTTTAGGCCCTGGTAGGAGGGCCCTCTGTGAGCCAGAATGGGACAGTCAAGCTCAGTTGGTTTTTCAGTCCTTACACCTAGACCAGCCTTTGCCACCCCTGTAGGTGGTTTCAGAACAA
The DNA here is from genome assembly GCF_907164565.1 of Psammomys obesus. Lineage (NCBI taxonomy): Eukaryota > Metazoa > Chordata > Mammalia > Rodentia > Muridae > Psammomys > Psammomys obesus. Next base: position 51,495,816 of record NW_026585895.1, on the reverse strand, counting down.
GCCTTGTAAAGGCATGACTTTCGCTTTGCTGGGCCAGCCTGAGGAAGAACCAGGCTGGGCAGAGAGTCGGACCAGAGGTTGAATCTGGACAAATTCTGAAGGAGGCTAGATAGTCTCTGGCCCACAACTGCAACCTCTACACCTTTATTGTTGTAGTCACTGTTTTACTGCAGCCACTATTGCTACAGGCATTAGTACGGCCATTATTACTACAGCCGCCATTGTTGCAGTCACCATTAAGTGTAGCCACTGTTGCTACAGGCATTAGTACAGCCAATGTTGCTGCACTGCTATCACTACAGCCATCTCTACTGTGCTGGCTAATGAAACAACCATTATTACCCTAGCCACTACCACCATAGCCACTCCATGAGTAGCACTGCCGCGTTAACTGTTGCTACAAGTAACCGTCGCTTTAACACACGAGTCATACCGTTATCACGGCTATTGTTGAGCTAGCTGCGCTCATCGCAGCTGGCACTACTATTGCCGGTGCTACTGCGGTCATTGTGGCTGTGCCTGCTCACGCCTCCACGGTTACTGAAAGCGCCCTTGCTGCTATTGTTGCTGTTACTGTGACTGTTACCACAACTGCTGGACCTATCACCAAGGCTACTGTTACTATGGACGGTACCACTAACAACTGCTTAGCAGGGAGGCCCGGGCCCCCCTTCCCTAACCTCAGCCTCTCGGCTCCCATCTGGAGAGGCGCTGGCCAGAGCCTCCTCCACTCCCAACCCCTGTGACTCCCAGCGCTGCTGGCCTCAAAACAGTGGGAGAATCTCCCCCCCCCCATCTCCATTGCTTCCTCAGCTGCTTGGGGTGGCTCTCCAGGGCCTGACCTGTGACAGTGATGCCACACGGCTCTCTAAGTGGTGATTTGCCCACTCCCCTCCACCCTGATCTCTCTGCCCTTTCCCTCCTACACGCCCCTTCTGCCACACTTAGCATCTGACAGACAGAACACAGTCTATAGTGCTGACTGTAAGTTTGATTCCTACGGCATCCTGGTGCCCAGACGTGTGTTTGGCACCTCGCAAGTTCAATAAGTGTCTGTGGGTGAATGAATGAAAGAAAGAGTTGCCTCAGGCTGACATTTGTGTTGGTGTTTGGTGTTCTCTAGTCTCCATGGTTTCATTTGCTCCTCTCAATGATCTGCGTGTTTTCACTTTACAGCTAAGGAAACATGACTCCAGGAGGCCCCCGAACTCACACTGCAGGTCAGCTGCGGTAATGGCACTAGAAGTGACCTAGTCCATTTACAAAAACAAAACAACAACAAACCACCCCTAAATCCCTCTGTGACTGACAGGCATCGGGCATTTGAGAGACAAACTAAGTGGCACCAACCCCTTTCCTTGCCCCAGGCTGGAAGCAAGGTCTTCACTGACACTGACATCTCACAAAGCCATGGCGGCCGTGTGGCACTGGTGCACTGTTCGGCAAACTGGCCAGTCAGGAGGGACCCAGGCACACAACAGAGATGCAGGTGTTTGCTCATCACATCATGGAAAAGATGGTCAGCTACTTATGTGCAGGATCTCAGGTATCCCAGGCTGTCCACGACCTCAGGGCACAGTCAAGGATGACCTTGAACTCCTGATCTTCCAGCCTGTATTTTTGAACTGCTGGGATTGCATGTGTGTATCACTACACCTAGCTCTATGCAGTACTGGGGATCGAACCCAGGGCTTCACGAATGCAAGGCAAGCTCTCTACCAACTGAGCCACGTCCCTAGCCCCAAGACAGATAATTGTTGAGGATAAAATTAAAATGAGATTTCCCCCTCATATCACACAGAAAACAACACCAAATCCACCTCCAGTTCTTTCATCAGGACTCTCCAAGATAACGCACACAAGCAGGCCCCATCACAGAGTGGCTGTCAGGGTTTGCTCCTCCTTGTCACCCACCAATAGGAAATAACACCTACAATTAATGTCCAGTATGTCACTTTGGATGTGACATGTCCCCTGCAGGCTCATGTGTTTGAGTACTTGGCCCCCAACTGGGGGTACTGTTTGGGGAGGTTTTAGAACCTTTGGACTAGGTAGAGATGGGCCACCATGAGTAGACGTTGGAGGTCTGAACCCACACCCACGGAGGTGTATCATGCCCATGGATGGAGCCCCAGCTACTCCACTGCCCGTGTTGCAACAAACACTTTCTCAAATACAGAGTCAAAAGAGACCTTTCCTCCCTTGAGTTGCTTCTGTCTGGTATTTTGCCATGGTGAGGAGGAAAGTAGACAAAACCACCTGTGTTTTGTGTAAACTGCTGTGATATTTAGTTCTGATTGTCAGCTCGACACACATAGGAAGAGGCGCTCAGTGAGCGACTGTCCAGATCAGACCTTGGGCATCACTGGGGGGGATTGTCACCATAATTGGTGTGGGATGATCCAGCCGACCATGAGTTCTGTGGGTTTGGGTCCTCGGCTGTATACGGTGGAGAAAGTGAGCCGAGAATTCTGTGTGTGTTCATTTCTCACTCTGCTCTTGACTTCGGCTGAAGGCTGCTGGTTGCTTCAAGTTCCTGCCCTGACTGCCCCACAGGGATGGGCTGCAGCCTGAAATTATGAGATGGAGGAAAGAAACCTTTTCCACATTGCTTTTTTGCCAGAGTGTTTTATCACAGCAACAGAAATGAAACCAGAGCAACCATTCACAAGGGATGCGCCAAAAATCTATTCATGATTAACCGGGCTCTTTAACTCCTCTGCACCACAGTTTCCTCATCTATAAAATGGGGACGATACTTTCTTCATGGGGCGCAGTGAAGCTTTGCTGAAATTAGGCCTCTGCTGCCCACGTCACAGAGGCCGGCACACTGTAATGGACCAGTGAGCACACCTATTTATTGTTATGGCCTACCACCCCGATGAGACAGCCAGACTAATTTGGTTGTGTGAGTTACCTCATCTCATCTCTCTGAGAATATACCTGACAGAGGCAACGTAAGGGAGAAGGCTCATTTTGCCTCACGATGTCAGGAGGGAAATATGCCATCTTGGCAGGAAGGCAAAGAGGCAGAAGCTTGAAGCAACTGCTCACATTGTGTCTGCAGTCAGGAAGCAGAGAGGGAGAGATGGATGCTCACCTTGCTTCCCTCTTTTCCTTCAGTCTAGAATCTCAGCCCATTGACTACTGCTACCCATGTTCAGGTTGCCTGACCTCCCCCGCCCCCCACCGCCACTTCAACTAATCCAATCCAGGAAGCCCTCATACACACACCTAGAGGTTTGTTTCCGTGGTGATTCCAACTCTCATTAAGTCAACAATCAAGTTAATTTTCACAGCAGTTTTCCAACAACCCCTCCCCTTTTCCTTCCAGGGTGACTTCGCTAGCCCATGTGTCAGCATTGTATGAACAGTCTGTGGGAAGATGAGTAACGTCTGTGATGGTTGATACTGCCAGCTCGGCAGGCTCTGGAGTCACCTACGAGATACACCTCCAGGCATGCTCCTGAAGGGTTGTCTAGAGCAGGTAAGCTGAGGCAGGAAGCCCACCTCACCCATGGGCAGAGACATCCTGCGGATCGGGATTCTTCATTGAATAGAAGACGAAAGCCAGCTGAGTACCAGCATTCGTCTCTCCCTGCTTCCTGCTTCAGCGGCCATGTGACCAGCGCCTCACTCTGCTGCTGTGCCTTCCCAGGAAGTACCCCTCAAACTGTGAGCCCAAGCAACCTCTTCCTTCCTTCTTTTTGTCACTTTTGTTAGGTGTTTTGTCAAGTGACTAATCCAGATACCATTTTTTTATACGGACGCAGAGAAGATGTGGCAAGAATGACCATCCGGGGAAACTTCAAAATTAAAGTCCTTAGATGATAGCTGGCCACAGAGTCCCTCCTGGGCCAGTGCGAGGTGACTGCCCCCAGTTCTGGGATCTCCTTCTTCCTCCATCCCCTACCCCTCCACCCCAGACTCAGCCGCTTGCTGTTCCAGTACACGGGCCATACCTTACCCCCATCCCTCTGCTGTTCTGCCTGCGTGAGCCGTTCTCCTTCCATCCCTTTCTCCCTAAATGGATATGCTTGTTATATTCTATGCAAAGTAAAAGCCTCAGACCCAAAGGATCCTCATGATCATGGCTTTGGGGCCCTGATGTGAGTCAAGAATCAACAGTTGACAGAGCCCTGGATATATCCCAGCTAGCCACAGGAGCTGACCCATGCCCAGGACAGAGCCCAATCAGAAAATAACATCCCCCTGGATTAAATAAGCTCCAAAATGACAACATCTCCCAAACCTTTCTAAATGATACACGTAACCATTAAATTAGTCAGAGCTCTTTCCCCAGTCTTACTGAGCCATAATTCACACACTATCCAGTCCATTCACTTCAATCGTACTATTCAGTGGCTTTTAGCATATTCCCATGGTTGCTCAGCCATCAGCGCAATCAATTTAGAACAAAACAATTTCATTATTCTAAAATGAAACCCCACTCCCCTTAGCCTGCTGCCCTTCCCAATCAACCCCAAGCGACCCACCCCCTCATTACCCAGCCCCTGGCAACCATCAATCTACTTTTCTGTCTCTATAGCTTCGCTTGCTCTCGACATTTCATGGAGTCAGACTCAGGTGCTTGGGGATTGGCTGTTTTCACTTAGCACAGAGTTTCAGGTTTACCTGTGTGGTTCCATGGTCACCTTCTTAATCCCCTTTAAATATCCCCTCGTGCAGATGGGCACTGTTCTGTCGGTCCCTCAGCTGCTGGTGGAAACTTAGGCTGTGAACACACCTTGTACAAGATTTTTCTGCCTTTATTTCTCATGGGGTGGAACTGCAGGCACAAATGATAACTCTGCTTCCTCTTTGTGGGGAACTGTTGGACCATTTTGCAAAGCAGCCATGCCATTTTGCATCCTCATCAGTGAAGCATGCAGGCCCCCATTTGTCCTAGTTTGCTTTCCATTGATGTGACAAACACCAGAACCAAAAAAGACTCGGGAAATAAAGGACTTGTTTCATCTTACAAGCTACAGCACATCATTAAGGGAAGTCAGAGCAAGAACTCAAAACAAGAGCTTGAAACAGAATCTGAGGAAGATTCTGCTTATAGGCTGGCTCCAGGAGTGTGTTCAGATATCATTTTCACACGGCCCTGGCCCATCTGTCTAAGCATGGTATGTCCCTCAGTGGACTGGGCTCACCCACATCAGCTAACATTCCAGGAGGTACCCCCACTTACCTGCCACAGGCCAATCTGATAGAGGTGATTCCCCAGTTGAGGTTCCCTCTTCCTTGGTGAGTGACACCATTTCTCTCCCTCCTTGCCAATGCTTGGTATTGTCAGCATTTTTGATTCCTCGGGTCCTAGAGAGTGTGAACTGGCATATCAGCATTCGCCAGAGGAACCTCGAGAATAAATACATACTAGAAGAGAATTTACCAGATTGGTTTACGTGAAATGATACAGTGGGTGATGGGGGGCGCTGTCCAGCAATAGCTGTCTCACACCCAGAAGGCTGAGGACCCAGTAGCCACTCAGTAAATGGAGCCGGATGCCAGATGCCTCAGGATCCAATTTGGTGAGGATTCCTAGAGAGCTGCTACCATTTGGTCCACACTGGAAGCCTGAAGCTGAGCCCTGATATCAGCGAAGGAATCAGTAATGGTGGCAGCAGCAGGGTAGATGAATGAGAGAAGGCAAGCAGGCAAAAACAAAGCCCCCTTCTTCCTTCCTTTATCTGGGTTGTCACCAGAAAGTGTTCCCCTCATCTAGGGTGGGTCTTCCTGCTTCACACAATCTGATCGAGAAGCCTGAGTGTCCAGCTTCCTCCCAGTTGATTCCAGGTCCAGTCAACCTGACGACCAAGATTCACCAGCACAATGGGATCTCATAGTTTTTGCTTTGAATTTTTTATTTTGTTTTGTTGCATTTTTCTGAGAAAGGATCTCATGTAGCCCAGGCTGGCCTTAAACTCTTCTGTGTGTCTGAGGATGACCTTTGAACTCTGATCCTCCCATCCATACCCCAGGAACTGGAGTTCTATCAGGGGTTTTGATGTGCACTGATGATTAACAATGCCAGGCACATCTGCTGTTCTCATTTATTCATGTCTCTCTTAAGTGAGAGACACAGCTCAGCCAGTCCAATCACCAAGGACTGGGAGTTTCCAAGACCTGCCTCTTTTCTGGCAGCTCAAAAACACACAGGTTTCCTGAGCTCCCAGCATTCCATGGTCCCCTCTGCATCTAGCACCGTATCCATTCACTGCAGACATAGACTTCTTTGATATTTTTAGTGCAAATCGTGAGATGTTTAACTTGAATAGATGTTCTTTCAAAGGAAAGCATGTATCACCACGGTAAATGGAAGATCGGTACAACTGGCCACAAAAAGATGACTGTAAAAATAAACATAACAAAATCCCCCAAATACTGTCAGTGCTCAGTTCTCACTGGAGCCTAGGGGTGTGGGGCTCTTCCTCAGGAAGATGATCAGGTGTGAGGGGGGCAGAGACATCTCCCAACACAGTTTCCCTGGAGGGAGGGAGCCGTTCTTGGCTAGTGGCTGAGTGCGGTGAGTGTGGAACTTGGTGGAGAGCCCAATCCCCTGCATTGCCCATGTGTGGACAGACAGATACGGGACCCATCGAGAGACTTCACAGAGGGGTTGTGTGCCAGACTTTTCTATGCTACCCCACCTTGTCCCAGGAAGTTTTTCAAAGTCTGAGCCAAAATCTTCCCTTGAGGTCCAGGGCCAGCAGCCATGGCCAGGGTCCGGCACACCTGGGTTTTCTCATGAAGATTTCCATCAATCAACATTTCCCTCTTAGGATGGCTCTGTGTCTTTTGCAACTTCCAGAAACTTGTGACACTCCATCAGCAAGGACTGATAAATGGGTAGCATTAGTATTTCAATAACCTGAGGCCCCAAAGCCATTCACCAGCAGAGACAACCTCGATCTGGACTAAATTATTAATAAACCAACAGTGTAATTGGAGAAACTGGGATCAGCTCTCGGGGGCTTTGGCCAGAAGAGGAGCACGGTCACTACAGAGCTTCCGGGGGCCAGCGGGTGGGTCTCCACCACTGCCCTTATTCATGGTAAAGAGGGATCTTTGGGTCGCAGCCGGCCAAGCATGATGACCTAGGTTTGGAACTCCAGGACTCAAGTGAAAACCAGGTTCAGGCACTGGGAAGGTAGAAGCCTGGCTTCAATAGTCAACCGGTTTAGGTAGAGTGGAGAACTACAGGTTCAATGAGAGACCCTGTCTCAATAAATCAATAAAATTAAATTAAATTAAAAGTAAAGCGAAAAGACTGGTGAGCTGGCTCGGCTGGTAAGGAAAGGCCCTTTCCACCAAGCCTGAGGACCCGGGTCCCATCCCGAGACCACACTGTGAAGGAGAGAACTAACTCCCACAGGTTGCCATGTGGACACATACAAAATAAGTTAGTAAAGGTTAGTTAAACTAATTTTTAAAAGGTGAAGAAGAATTGAAGAGAGGCAGCCTGATGTTAGCCTCTGTGCCTCACACACACCTATGCACACACACACACACACACACACACACACACACACATTCACACACACAAATATATAAATAACTGCACATATAGTATATAAAAATGCTGAGTGTAATGCTTCATATCTTTCATCCCGGCACACTTGAGGGAGAAGCAGGCAGATCCTTGTGAGTTCAAGGCCAGCTTGGTCACATAAGGAGTTCCAGAACAGCCAGAGCTGCATAGTGAAAACAAAAAAGCTTCAAAAAGAAGAAACAGCTTCCACATTTCAGTATCAGGGGTTAGCAGCAGCAGCAGCAGCTAGGGTACCCCTACTTGGAAACAAACTTAAATTGGTGTTGAGATTCCAGCAGTATTGGGGAGGGACTCTTGCTGCTGGTTTATTTTGGGGGCTCTTGGAGAGACGGTGAAATATGAGCTTACCGATTGAAAAGAAGGTATTGATTGCTGGCGATCAATAGTGAAGAGCTCTGGCGAGGCGCTGGCTTCCAAGCCCTCGCCTCTCTCCCTTCTGCCCTGCCAGGATGGAGAGCTCTGTCCATACAGGTGACTGAGACCATCTGAACAGCAGGGAGACTCCCCCCCCCCACAGGCCTTAGCTGTGTGCTGTGTCACTCTATGGAAGCAGAGGGACCTCATCCCCCTCAGGAAACATAACACTCAGCTTCCTGGAGGGGGATCTTTGCGGTGGGAGGCAGGGGAGCCTGAGAGGAAGTAAGGATGACCACTGTAAATAATGAGATTCTAATGGAGTTGGGAGAGCATCCGTGTGTCTGTGTGTCTCTGGAAACCACGTGGTTGAAAACACTGGAAGGGGGTTCAGAGTGGACGATAGACAGATTTGGAGGATGGAAAGACAAGGGGATAGTAAACCCCTGATGGACGCAGAGAGCTGTCTTGTGACCTTATTTCAATAGGAACCGGAAATGAATGGATGCCCAAGACAGCTGTGAGGATAAAGAGCCTCAGTGAAAACAGAACTAAGGGCTGAGGACAGGGCTCAGTGCTTGTCTAACATGTATGAAGCCCTGGGGTTTCAGGCCTTAATCTGTGCACTTGGGAAATGGAGGCAAAGCAATCAGAAGTTCAAGATCATCCTTGACTCCATAATAAGTTCCAGGCCAGCATGGACTACATGAGACCTTGTCTCAAAACAAGCCAACAAACAGAAGAATTAAGCTCTTTGACCCTGACATGATGCTGAAAGCCCCTGCCTTCCCTCCTGCCAGTTCCTAGTGACAGGACCAATACTTTCTTTGACTGGCCACTTTCCCTTCCAGGAACCTCAGGGAGTGCTGAGGGGCTGGGGTCCTCTTCTTTCTCTTGTGCTGCCTCTCTTTGTGTTTTGCAAGAGGAGCCCTGAGGCAAAGGTAGGCAAGGAGGGGTAGGAAGCTAACTCTCCTCACCTGGATCCCTGTGGGTAAACAAATGCACCATCAGCATATCAGGCCCTGTGATTCCAAGGGCCCTGGAGGGCTTACCTAACCTACTTGGTATTTTGGGAAATTTATAAAGGCTAAAGCTGAGGCTGGAAATGAAAAATGATGAGAGCACATCACACGTATCTCAGGAAGGGAGAAAGGTCTCAATTTCACTCTGCTAAAGCTGGGAAGCCAGCATCTAGGAAAGCTCTAACAGATCAGCCTGTTCCCTTTTTCTGCTTAGTCGAAGGTTTTATTATCCCCCAATCAACCTGTTATAAGAGCCAATTGATTCGATAGATTCCCCCCAATGCAAAGATCTGCTGTCAGAGAGGCAGAACGAACAGTCTGTCTATCTGTGGTTTTGCAAATGGAGCTCAGCCTTGACCACAGGCACACACAACTTCGTGCCAGATATGTGGTAAAAAACCCACTTCTTTGGGTTTCATGTGTGCACCAAACCGTCCTCCTAGGGGCAGGAAACTCAGGTTCAGAGAGCTAAGACACTGGCCTTCACCAGTGTCAGGGTCCTGCAGGATCCCATCCTTTCAGTCTGGTAATGACTGAGCTGTTCCCTCTCAGCTGAGTGGTCCTTTACTGCCTCCCTTTCTACTGTAGGGATCCAGTGGATTTAGATGCTACAAAAGTTCTCAGCTGGGCAAGGACGATGCTGCTTCAGTTGGTACAATACTCACCCTGTAAGCTGGACCCAGGTTCTCTTGCTACCAGGGGGTGTGTTGTGTGCTTGTGATCACACCAGTGGGGGTGGGGAGTGGATCCCTGGGGATCACTAAGCCAGTCATTCTAGCCTAACTGGTGAGCTCATAGAGGCTGTGGAGAGACCCTTGCCCCAAAAGAAGTGGACAGCATTTCCAGGAGGACGCCTGATGTTGTCCTCCACAGACACACAGACACACACACATACACTTCTCAGCTGCTCAAGAGACATGAGAATAACTTTGGCCCGGGGATTCAAGGTCAGCCTTCGCAACACAATGAAATTGTATCTCAAAAACAAACAAACAAATAAACGAAGTGCTTAAGACACATTGCAGCTCCACGAACATCAATCGCCTCTGCTTCCCTTGGCGAGCTAACCCCACTGCTGGGCTCTCCTTGAGATGCTGCTTCCACTCTTCTTTCTGGTCTTTCCCTTCCTTTTCTTGCTCCTCTCCTTCCTTCTCTTGCTCTTCCCAGCCCTCCCCTCTCTTTCCAGCCTCCCTGGTATAGCACACACTTCAGGCAACAGCTATTTTGCACCTGTGTGTGAGCGCATGCTAAGCGCTTACTAAGCAGGGAGATGCTGTTTATCTGTGCAAGGACAACGTGTTATTTACAAGAATCTCAGAATGGGTTTCTCTGCAAATTGAAGGGGAGACACATCTGTCAAATATGTCAGACTCTTCTTGCTGAGGCCTGCGTGTTGGGGTGAGGATCTGGATGGATGGATCTGGTTATACAAGTAACCTCCAAGCTGCCCTCCAACCCTAAGACTTCCCGTTTCAGACGCAGAGCTCTCTGTGTTCATATTTTATATAACAAAAATCTTCTGGAACAATCTTCATTTATAATTTTACAGGAAAGGTGACTTAAGTGCTTTCAACATATAAATGACATTTTAAAAGGCTGTATTGTAGCTAGAGACTTCCGAGGCAAGTCTACCAAATATAATGTCCCTATTTGGGACCAGAAGTACACCAACTGCAAGGAGGCTTCTTTTTATTTTGGCTGGGGGAAGGCACAGTCAGGCAAAAAGTTAAAAAGGGCCAACAGGTAGACATTGTCATAGGGATTTTTAGAAGTATATTGAATGTTGTAATAGTGTTGTAGTAATTTAAAGCCCAATTAGCACAGAAACAATTGGTCAATGTGAAAAAATAAAGAGACACTTTGGAGTATTCAGTCTTAAATGGGATGCCTGCATCATATCCTTCCCCTCATGGCTTGGGATCTTAGAAGCAGGGAGTAATGGGCAGGCAGGGATTGTAAGAGCCAGGGGCCATTAATGGCTCCAAGGAAACAGTGTTTTCCAGATACAGTGGGGCATATCAACTCACAGTGATTGTGACAGTTAGCTCAAGTCAAGACCCCAGTGTGGAGAAGGGCAGGTGGGAACAAAGTTCTAGCCCTAGGTGAGGAGCTATGGGTGGTACCTGATGGCTACTGAGAGGGGAAGAGTCAGTTTTCTTCAATGGTGCAAAATCCAGTATATCAGCCACACTCCAGGACTAGTCTTATGCCCTGACAGGAGCAGTTGGCCAACACAAACTGGGCTCAATGTTTTTTTAAGAGGAGAGAAAGGGCATGAAGTTGGGTGGGTAGGGAGGTGGAGAGGATCTGGGAGTTGGAGAAGGGAAATGAATATGATCAAAATATAGTGTACGAAAATTTCAAAGAATTAATATAAACATTACTTTAAAAAAAATGAAAGCTTAGGATCCCAGCTAACCAGAGCAAGCTGCTATGAAGGACTGAGTCTGACTCTTGAACTTTGTGTTCATCTCCTGACTTCCTGTCTCACAAATGACTTCTCTCATACATATTGCCACCATGGTGCCTTTGCCATGGTCTCCATCAGAGGCCACATCAATGGTGCTGCCAGAAAATGGTCATACAGTCTCCAAAGCTGCTCACTATGACCTCTTTTTTTTTTAAGTTCCCAGTCTTGAGTGTTTTGTCACAACAGAAAATGAACTAACACAGCCATGCTTTTCTACTTTGACATCTCTTCCCAGAAGAGAGAAACCTGCATATATAGATGTTTACATATGCTTTTGGTTGGTCAAGTAAACAGAGATAGTCAAGAAAACTCAGCTGGTATCCTAGTGACCATCAACTCCCTGGTTTCCACGGAAAGGAAACAAGTCACCTAAGCTTGTTCCCTCTTCTGTGGAGTCCACATATACAGAGTGAACTGTGGATAATGAAAATATTAGGTTTTATTAAAACATTTGCCATAATGTATTATGCAACTTTCCTTGCAAAATGAATTCACCCCAGGACAAAAATGAACTTCCTTGGCAAATGGAATGAGCACACACACACACACACACACACACACACACACACACACACACACACACACAAAACAGGTGACAGGGCAAAGTCCTGCTGAAGCGGTGTGCAGCCAATGTTTGTCTGTCTATCATTTAACATCTTTAGTAATGATCAGGAAGATGGAGGCAACGGCATACTAATGAAATTTGCGTATGATTCTTAATTGGAAGGTGCTTCTGGCACCAAGAAGGCAGAAGAGCGAAACAGTCGCCTCAAAAGGGGGCTAAAGACATTGATGGAAAAATAACAAAAAAGATTTGGCTCGCAGGGAGGAAGACAAATTCAATCGGGAAGAAAGTCTAAAACAGGATATTCCCCAGAGAGAGAACAATGCAGAAATAATGCTGAAAGCGGCTTGGACAGAAGTGAGCTCCGCCAGAGGTTCCATGGAAAATAGCCAGGCTCCAGGAGGAAACAAGCATTCCCCGGGTGGGAGTCCACCTTTACCCTCTACCCTTCGGGATACCCTAGAGATGCCATGCGGAGCCACCTAGGTCTCTAGAGCCTTGGACCACTTGCCTGGAAAAATGGGAGGAAATGTCTGGGAATGCCTTTTCAAAGTCATCCTGACCTCTTGGAGGCTGGATGCCCAGTTCCCGGAATCTTTATTCCCGGGGAGGGCAGCAAGGCCAGGACAAGATGGCCCCTGGCGAGCTCTGGGATGCAAGCCAGTCAGGCTGACTGACAGGCACTCTGTTTTCTGGATCCTGTGAGGGAAACAGCAGGTTTTGGAAATGGGCTCCAGAAAACAGCAAAGCAGGGGGCCAAGCTGTACCCCACTGTGAAAGGCGCTTCACTCAGCCTTGCTTGGAGATGCCAGCACCACTTTTTCCTCCGAAGAAAAACAGGAGAAAAATTTTTTAAATGATTTCTTTATTTTTATGTCTGTCTGTGTGAGGGTGTCAGAATCCCTGGAGTTAGACAGTTGTGTGCCACCATGTTGGTGCGGGGAATTGAATCCAGGTCCTCTGGAAGAGCAGCCATCACTCCAGCCCTGGAGCAGATTTTTTGAGACTCCTCTCCATTGCAGGCATCTGACTGGACAGGTCCCATGTCCTGGCATTCACACACTTGAGGATAGCTCAGTGGGTCTCCAGGGCTGCTTTCCTCCACAGGAGTTGAGAGGCTAGTGTCTCAATGAGACTCTGTACTAGGAAGATATTCCTTGGATCTTTGTATGTCCAAAAACATATACACAGGTTAGAACAGCAGCATCACAGCTTGCATGGCCATCAAGGGTCGCAAGTCTAATTCAGTGAGCTCTCCCGATGGCCGGTCAGTAACTTTGGGTCAGCTGATTAACTCTGAAGCAGCAGGATACCGGCATATGTTGTGCCAATCCCTGACGCCATCAGTTTTGCCAGAGAGCAGGGTATATTCATGAGATAGCTGAGCCTGAGGGGGATAGGAAACCCAGGCCTCAACCCAAACTTTCTGAGAAAAGACTTGAGAGTCCTGGCTGAGGGATAGAGAGAAGTGGCTGGGAACTAACTGGAAGCAGAGAAGGGGTGATCCTGAGTGTTTACCCCACTTCTCTGTGGCTCTACCAGAGTGTTCTGGATAAAATGGGGCAGACTTCTTGCCTGTCTGAGGTGACACTGACAGCCCCTCTAGTCTCCCATGTCCTAGCAGAAAGACATGTGCTAGAATATGCTCTCTTCTTGTTTTCTTTTTCAAGACAGGGTTTCTTTGTGTAACCCTAACTGTCCTAGAACTTACTCTGTAGACCAGGCTGGCCTCGAATTCACAGAGATCCACTTACCTCTGCCCCCCAAGTGCTTCAATCAAAGGCATGCGTACCCCTGCCAGCTCACAGACTTCCCTTTCACTGTCTCTGTCATTCAAAAGCATCTACTATGCATGTTCTTCACTAGATGTGTTGGTACCAAGAGACCCTCACACCCTTGTCCTGGGATGCCCAGGAGACTGAGGTGCCCTTCATCTCTGACACCAGGGCTGAGTGATTTGGCTCCCAAGGAGGCTTTCACTTTGTTCTCACCTTTAGAATTTGATGTTTGGTGATTTGTTGTCACTTTGTGGCTGTCTGGCTGCAAATGTCATCAAGACAGAAGTGATGGACTTTAAGTTTAGAAGGCATGGACTGGAAACCCAGCTCTGCCTGGAGCTTGACGTGTGTCTGTGGAGAAGCCCCTTAATGTCTCTGGGTCACAGTCAACTCAGTGACATCAAGGTCACTGCAAGGACAAGTGTCTGTCACACTCTCAGCAATACACATTATTTTGTGAGTGTGTGTGTGCAGATGTGTGCACATGTGGGTGGAGGTCGGAAGAAGGCCCAGGGTGTTGCTCCTCAGGGGCTGACTGCCTGTCTGGTTGCTTTTGTTGGGACAGGGTCTCCAACTGGCCTGGAACGCCACGTGGGTCAGACTGGCTGCCTAACAGGCCCCGGGGTTCCACAGGCCCCACTCTCGCAGCACTAGGATAACACATGTGAGCCCTGTGCCTGGCTTTGTTTATTTTTATGTGTCTTCTGGATATCAAACTCAGACCTGTAAGTATTTTGCTGACTAAGCTAGCTTCTCAGCCTTATAGGCATTATCTTACCACTGAAACCTGAAGACACAGTAAAGTTTGTTTAATTTTCTGTTCATTTCTACAAGGCCACACTCTTCTGAAGCCCTGAGACCTTGTAGAGACTGTGCCCTCTCTGGGTCTCATTTTTTCCATTTGTCAAACAAGAAGCAAGAATTTCCCATAATCTCAAAGGCTTCACCTCTCTTCAAAAACCCACATGCCTATGGTTGAGGCAGGACAGGGGTGAGACTCTGTCTCCTGACTGTCTTTGAAGTATCCAGGCAGCATCATGTAGAAAGGGTTAGACCAGCGCTGAAAAGGGTAGAGTCATGGGCAGAGGGAGGGATGGCTTAGCAGGCATGAGGAGGAATGATTGGTGGAATTTAGGAATAGCGGATGTAGACTAAATATTGAGGGACGCCGTCTGACCGTGAGAGATGGCCCTCTTATGAATTCTCAGCACTCACAACCCAGATGTGGGAGCTGGGGCTCTGTCTTCCACAGGACCCAAGGTTCTTAACTCTCATCTCGTGGCTTTTGTTGGCGGGGCAGAACCCTTGGGGGCATCCTGTTCACCAGCAGATAGCTAGACATGGGTGGTGAACTGAGACCCTACATTTTTATTGAAATTCGCTTTATCCACTTTGCTAAGAGCCGTGCTTCCAACGTGCATCCGGCTGAGCCAGCCCTGCAAAGAATTCTGTCTCTGTCTATCCTCCTGTCTCTCTGTCTTTGTCTCTGTCTGTCTGTCTGTCTGTCTCTCTCTCTCTCTCTCTCTCTCTCTCTCTCTGTGTGTGTGTGTGTGTGTGTGAATGCATGTGCATGTACCTTGGCCCACATACATAAGTCAGAAGACGGCTCTATGCATAGATTCTTGCTCCTCCCCTTCATACAGGCTCTGGGTCTTGACTTCTAGACTTGTGCAGCAAGTGCCTTTACTGACTGAGACATCTTGCCAGGCCCCACCAACTGTCACATTTTACCCACAGGAGCTTAGGACCTCTTAGCAGAGAAAGTACCTCTGCTAACAGGGAAATCTTCTTGTCTAGAGTTGTCTTTGGAGGAAAGTGACCCAGGATAAGCTTGCCATTGAGGGGGGGCAGATGAAAGGAAGTGATTAAGCAGGAAGAGTTGGGTAGTTTGGGGGTAATCCCTGGCTTTTTCTTTATGTTCAGTCTCATCTGTAAAATGCAGAATAATGACCACTATGCCCCACCCCCACTGCCTGCAGCCTCCTTCTCTTCTTCCATTTCCTCTTACCCTCTCCAGTGGTTTTTGGGAAGAAAGCAGCTCAGAGAGTGTCCAGAGCACAGCCTCTGGGAAGATAGGCCTGTGGCTGTAAGGGAGAGCAGAAAGGTGCTCCAGCCAGTGGCCTCTTGCCAGGACCTGGGAGATGCCGATCCACATGCTTTTCCAAAAGAAGTCTGAAGTTCCAGCTTGGCAAGTTTTAATAAGCCAAGGATGCAATGACTGAGCCCTTTTGGGTCTCACACCTTGGGAGGCTTTCCACCATGGTTAGACAGAAGATCATGCTATCAAATGGTGGAGTATTTAATGGGCAGGCATTTCTGGGTCACCCGCCCTGGCAGGAGGTGCCCAGACTCTCTGGTGGAGTGACAGTCTAGAGGCAAGGGCCCTGAAGCCCACTATCTTTTCTGAGGCTTCTGGTAGAGGGAGCTAAGGATTTAGGATCAGCTGTGCACGCATGACCACAATCAATATCACAAAGACAAATCTGCTGTGGTTGAATCCAGGCTCTTCTGTCACTAAGTGACGATGAAAAATGACCAGCGCTCAAACACATTACGCTTTCGTCTTTAAATCTTCCTACAGAAGCGATGTCAATATCAGAGCACTAAATAATCTCTGGATAGCAGGAAGACACAAGAAAAAAATTTTTTTTTCTTCCCAGAAGATGGATGTAGCTTTTTGGGAGGCCTTAAATACTGAAGCAAGGAATTAGCTCTCTAAACACCCCATGATGACTGGCCGACTGGCTGGTCCTCGGAGGGTGATTTGAATACCTATCTCCTCTCTTCCATCAGTGTTCTTTAGATAACAGCTCTTGGCTCTGAGGACCAGAGGCCCCTTTCCAAGCCCTGATGAATCTATCAATCAAAACTTTCCATATCTTCTTTCTCTGACCAAATTCTGTGGCTCAAAAGGGGTAAGTTGAGGCAAGGGAGTATTGCAAGTCTTATCTAACCAGTAACACGGGATGTTTTCATCTTTAACGGGAGACTGGGCTTGTTTCACTTGGGCCCTTAGAGGAAAGTTACAAAAGAAAGTTGCTTGTCACCATCGTCAGATGCTTGCTGGACCCTAACAAGTATGTGACACGCGTAGACTTTAGCCCTGCAGAGACACTAGCCCTACTCTTCCAAGCCATCTTACCCATAGTCACTGCTATACACTGAGCAGTAGCAGTGCCAGGAACCACGCTAAGAGCTCTGCGCGCATGCTCACGGGGGTCCCAGAAGCTGATCACTGGCCCTATTTTACAAAGGAGACGTTGCCATGGATAGTGCCAGGCAAGGACAGCAGGCCTGGGCTCCACCCCCAGGACCATGTGGACTTTGAGAAAGCCAAGCTCACTTTCCAGCTTCCTCTTAACTGAGTAGAGTGAGTAGAGTTCATGACCTCTGAGGATGCTCAGCCTTTATAGTCAGCTTTTCTGTGACCACTCAGTTAGGTGTATAGACTATGCCACCACCTCCAGCACTCATTGGGTGTCTTCTGCAAGCAGGGGCGTGGGAAGGTATGGAGGGCAGGCACAGAGCAACCATGCCCGCCGCCCACACTCAGCCCCCACCCCAGGCATACACTGGCTTGCAGGACTGCCATTGAACAGTGCTTTGAGGCATCATTTTCCAGCTGAAGCCAAAAGCTCTCAAGTTCAAGGTGTATCAAGACAATCCAAACATAGGAATATCAGGCAAAATTAGTTATTTGCAGACTCTAAGCAATGTGTCGCGTTTCCTTTTTGCTTGACAGGTAGAGAGAGAAGTTATAAATTCCTTTCCTTTCCCATCGAGTTATTTAAAAAATAATTAATCAGCACTAGTGTGCCTGGCCCTGTGGGGGGTTGATATAAAACATGCAAAGAAGAAGAAAACGAAGCTTCTGCCTTGAAAGACTTCACAGTTATTCCACAGAGAGGAGATTGCTGGCTAAGAAAGCCTACGCAACCAAACCTGAGGGCGTGGGCTGGAAGGCTGCTGGGTAGTGGAGATGGAGTTCCAAGCCCTCTGGTCAATAATCAACTATTAGGGACTGGGGTAAATGATCCAACTTTGGATTAGAGGCTCCCTTAAGATGCAGTTCTATCAAGAACTAGCATTTGGTCTAGGGAGACTGCTCAGTGCTTACAATGCTTGCCTTGCAAGTATGAGGACTGAAGTTCAGATCCCAGCAATTAGTTAAATGCAGGGGTGTCCTCAGAGCAAGCCGGCTGGCAACACTGGATACATGGATAAGTTCTGGGTTTGACTGAGAAACCCTGCCTCAATGAATAAGGTGCAAAGTGATTGAGGATGATTTCCATCATCAACCCTGGGCTTCCATGCACACACACACACACACACACACACACACACACACACACACACACAC
>NW_026585895.1:51464661-51477699 GCF_907164565.1 Psammomys obesus | reverse complement strand
CACACACACACACACACACACACACACACACACACACACACACACGTACCCCTCTGCAGATATGTGCCCCACACACTCAAGCAGGCATACCCACGCATGTATAACACATACACACACACACACACACACACACACACACACACACACACACACATGAAAATTGAACAAGAAAAAAAAGTGAGTGCAGGTTCCACAAACATGGACAATTGCTCACTCGGGGAAACAGCTTCTGCATGCCTTACTGGCCCAGGAAACCTCAGATCCAATCCCTCAGTATCTAGCCTCTGGACCAACTGGGAAGGTAGCCACCTAACTGATTGTGCTCTAACTTGTCTCAAGAGAGAAACTGTTAACAGAAGAGTATTGGCTAGCAGCAAGCACAGAGACAGTCGGACATTGGGGACTGGTCAGGTTTCATGGGGTTCCACACAAGGGAGAAAGCCTGGCACGAGCTGCATTTGCCCCAACAGCAGCAAATCACTTCCAGGAGGCTGGGAAGGAGTGTCTAAGAGCCAGCACAGGGAAAGAGTCCTCCTTACTCCATCGAGGAATGTGACTCCCAAGTCTACTTCAGGCCAGGGGAGGTCTACAGTAAGACAGCCAGTGAGCTTCATTTACCTGATGTTTCTCAATTAACTGAGGATGAGGTGTGGTGATGGTCATTGTCTCAGTTACCAACAGGACTAGAGTAAGGATTATTTAGAAAACTGGTGAAGTGTTTGTTTTGTGATTGTGATGGCGCCTCCAGGAACACTGGCATGAGTTGCTAAGCTGAGTGGGACCTCTCAGTGTTGTGGGTGTCAGCCAGTAAGCTGGGGTCTCAATAGAACAAAAGGAGCTTTTCTTCTCTCACCAGTGTAGATGGGGCCCTTCTTTCCTTGTTCTGAGTATCAGAATGCAAAGCTTTGAGCTTCAGATTCTCAGACCATCGGCCTCAAATTGCTCATTACACACAGTCCTTAATTCTGGCCTTCCTTCAGACTGGCCATATGGGGTCCCGAGGTCACCAGCTTCCAATAGTTAATGTGTCTTCTCAGCCTTCATAATCCTGTCTGACAGTTGCCACTGTCAATTCCCTCCTATCTGCTGTCTGTTTGCTTGTCACCCATCCATCCTTCCATCTATCCATCCATCCATCCATCCACCCATCTATCTTCTATCCAGCTATCTTACTGGCTCTGTCTCTCTGGAGAATATTTATACAGGCGGAGCTACAAACATGTAAAACTATGAATATGAGACATGGTTTATAAAATAACACCCTAGAGACTGAGACCAAATGCAAGACCACACCTTATTAGAAAAGACAATGAAACCTTAAGGCAATGCTCAGTCAATAAAGCACTTGCTCAAAAGCATGAAGACCCCAGTTCGATTCCCAGAACCCACATTAAGTGCGGATTCCAGAGAGATGGCTCAGTGGTAGAGAGTATTTACTGTTCTTGCATAGGACCAGAGTTTGCTTTCTTGCAGTCATATCAAGTGGTTCCCAAGCACCTGTAACTCCAGTTGCAGGGGGACCAATTCCCTCTTCTGGACTTGTACTCATGTTCACATACCCACACACAGACAAATATTCATAAGACACAATTAAAAAACAAAACAAAACAAATCTTTTACAGAGCCAAGTGTGGTATCATGGATTTGTAACCCTAGTGATGGATGGAGAAGCTACCTGGTGAGCCCCAGGCCCTTGTGAGAGACTTTACCTCAAAGAAATAGAGGTAGACAGCTCCTGACACTTGATGTTGTCCCCTGGCTTTCACATGCACGCACACTCACAATGCAACCACACACTTGCATACACCTGCACATACGTGAACACACAAACATATGCATGGAAAAACATACAAAAAGATAATGAAAAATAATAGCAGGACATGCTTTGGGCAGTGTTAATCCAGGGTGTAAGTAACCACTTAGGGAGGGTTGGGGGTATCTTGGTGGCAGACCACTTGCCCAGCATGCACAAGGTCCTCGTGGGTCCCAAGGGCACAATCGTGGAAGAACCCCGGGATATGTTGATATCAATGAAAAAACCTAGGCGCCAAAGGCTGGATGAAGTGTACATTCATTATTTTTAACAATAAAGTTGGGAAAATATCTATACATGAGTTTTATATTCATATCTATATATGAGTTTTATATATATATATATTTCTTTCTAGGCAGATATAACCCTGGACATAAGGCTAGGAAATGAATAACGTTGGTTGGTTATTTCAGGAAAAAATAGAAGGAAAATGGTCTTTTCATTGATCCCTTTCAGTTTTATATCATGTAAGATACTTCTTCCTGGAGGCTGGGGAGGCGGCTTTGCAGTTAGGAGTGCTTGCTGCTTCTGTGGAGGACTTGACGTTAACTTCCCAGTGCTCATGCCCGGCAGCTCACAAGTTTCTTTAACTCCAGCCCTCCACAGGTACCCAGGAGCAAATACCCACACATAAACGTACGTGTAATTAAAATAAAATCTCAAGAGAAAAACATCATGTAGTATATTGTACCAATACGGTAGAGGACATGGAAAAAAAATTATTACTATGTCACAGTCCCCCTCATAACAAACATTCCAGTGGCTTTCCACAGCTCTGTGGGTAACGTACAGACTCCTAGGGGTTCTTAATCCTCTGCACCCTCTTCTCTAGCTCCATCTTTCTTTTTAATTTTTAATTTTATTATTAATGTGTGGAGGAGTTTGATGAGTGTGGGGGCACACGTGCCATGGGGCTCCTGTGGAGGTCAGAGAACAACTTTGTGGAGTTGGTTCTTTCCTCCCACCCTTTGGCGCACCTCAGAGATCAAAGTCATGTGGTCAGGCTTGTGCACGCAGCAAGCACATTTTATCTATGGAACCATCTTGCTGGCCCATGTCTTGTGTTTCCACTGTAGTTACACAGTGGCTTTTTAAGATCATGTGTTTGTGTGTGTGTGTGTGCCATGGCACATGTGTATGGATCAGAGGACAACTTGGGTGTTGGTCCTCACCTTGTTTTGAAGCAGAGTCTCTCATCTGCCTCTGTGTATGCCGGGCTAGCTGGCCCATAAGGTTCTGTGGATTTTCCTGTCTTTGTCTCCTATCTTCTGTGCTGAGACAACACATACAGATGACAGAATATGGCTTTTATGTGGATTTTGAGGATCCAGTCTCCAGCCTTCCCGTTGTCAGGAAGCCACTCCCCAGCTTCCACAGTGGATTTTGTTTCTATTAATTAATTTAATTTACATTTCAGTCATAGGCCCCTCCCTCTTCTTCTCTCAGTCCCACCCTCTCTTCTACATCTCTTTCCCCTGTTCCTCAGAGCAGGGGAGCCCCCTACCCATACACCCCAGCTCATCTGTTCACATGAGGACTGCATTTGGCTTCCTCCCCTGTGGCCTGGTAGGGAAGTCCCATCTGGGGAAATGATCAGAAAGCAGGCAAAACAGTCCATGTCAGAGATATTCCCCACTCCACTAACTTGTGACCCCACATGAAGCCTAAGATGCCCCTTGGACTTATCTTCTTGGGGTCTCGGCATGGTAGTATGCCGATCCTGCACTATATGACTAAAATCGGCTTATAAGTGAGTATATACCATGCGTGCCCTCTTCTGTCATGCAGCATACACGCAAATAAAGTGCTCAGTAGAGAGCTCATATATGTTGTGGATATAAACACGTTTTTGTTTTGGTCCCAGATGTGGGATGTGGGGCTGATTCAGATGGTCTATAGCAGCAGACTATTTTGCTTCTTTTGGGTTCTGAGAGGAGCTCTTTGCCGGCTGCAGATTGTTTAAAGCTGAAGACTCTGGAGAGCCGAGAGTATGGAGATCAGAGAAAGAACAATGCTGTTCCTGCTTCCCCCTTGCTGTTGCTGGTTGCTGTTGTGAGACAAGAAGTTGGAGATCTCCTGAAACGAGGATTGGACTGGCTCCAAGGAACCCAATGACCCTAACCAGCAGGAAGCAGCTAAGAGAACTCTGCCCCCTCTCCCACTAACTCTTTCTCTCTCCTACCTGGTGTTAGGGTGTTGGAAGGGATTGGGGTGGAATAGGAAGAAAAAGGTAAAAGAAACATAAATAAAAGAGTTTTTTAAAAGCTATGCCAACACATATACACAACTAAATAAATCTTAAAAGAAAAAAGAAAAAAAAACTAGCTGCCTCAGGCTGGGTGTGGTGGTGTATGCCTTTAATGCCTGCCCTCAGGAAGCAGAGGCAGGGAGATCTAAAGAGAGACCCCGTTTAACCAAAACAAAACAAAAAAACCCTAGCTGACTCCTCTGGCCTTGGGCATCTGTGTTCACATGTGCCTACCCCCTCACAAGCACACAGTTAAAGATAATAAACCAGTAAATCTTTCAAAAAGGATCTCCGGGGCTTCGGTAAGAAGAATGTCTAAGCAACAAAAGCAGAAAGTAAGGAGGCCAGGGAGAAAGAGCGGGAATGAAAGAGAGAAGAAAGAGAGGGAGGTGTTGAAGTGGGTGGTGCAAGGCGATCAGATTAGAAATATGTCTTGTTAGAACACTTGCTTGCTGACCGAATGGATGTCCCACCGTGTGGGTTGGAGTACCTCCAACCCAGAAAACAAATTCTGACAGTAAAGGTCAGGAGGGTGATGTTGAGGATGTGGAAGCTACATTCAGGTGTCTTCTCAAGGGGCGGCTTTAGGGAGCTCACCCTAGGTGCAAAGTGCCAGGGACACGCTCCTGGCGAAAGTGCTCAGGAGCCTGAGGCACTCAGGCTGGCAGGTTCACCCCTGAGTTACATGAATGAGCAAAGTACAAAGAGTTTTTTCCACACCAGAGTAGAATTGGGAACATTTTTCATTCTTTTCACACACTTCTGTGTTTTATTTTCTATTTTTAGTAGATAAATATAGTTCTTATAATCAAGGAAAAAATATCCCCTTAAGACAAAAAAAGAAACTCAGTGTGTGGTGGGTCATAGATTTGGGGAGATGCTATGTTTATCCTGCATGCTATTTCTGCTATCTATCCAATTCCTAGTTCTTATTAAATACAATTTTCACTTCATTCGTTTGTTCATTCATTCATTCATTCTTGTGGAAGGGTGAATGGAGTGTGTGTGTTTTGTGCCAGAGCATTCATGCAAAGGTCAGAGGTCAACTGGTAGGGGCCATCTTCCACCACGTGGGCTCAGGTCATCAGGCTGGGTAGTAAGTCACGTGCCCGGCTGTGGCTGCCCTTCCTCAAAAATCACTTAAGGAGGTGAGTTTCCCTTATTGCTTGGATGAACCTGGCATGTTCCCTCTTTGCAGCTCATGCCAGCCCTCAGGCACAGAGCTGGGTACCTTGGGCTCAGGCTCTTACCACGCTTTGATGGCCACAGGACTCATTAATCTGATGTAACATATTGCTGTGCTTCTAAGTTTTCTCTATTTACCCCAAATGTTTTGAGGTTTTTCTCCTGACAACTATGCTCATTGTAAGCATGATAAAATCAACTAAACGAAAAGGAGACTCACTCTTCTGAACGATGTAGGGAAACACTTGGTTCCTTGTGACTGTCAACACAGGGAGGGAGAGAGCCCAGAAACAGAGAGAGAGAGAGAGAGAGAGAGAGAGAGAACACAAAAGGCAAGGCCCAGGCAGCTCAGTTTGCCCAAGAGGGTGGAGCAGGTGAGGCACAGCTGTGCCTTGAGTTCCATGCTGGGCAGGGACATGGAGCACGGGGACAGGCAACAAGTTGCAAGGTTGGCAGCGCCTGAGTCCTGATTCAGGGTCTGCCAGCTCATCAAAGTACACGAGTGCGGAGCCCAGGAAATCGGTGCAGGCCCAAGCTCCCTGGCTGTCCTTGCATCTCTTTACACCTCTCAGGACTGGTGAAAGACACAAGAGAGCATCGTGTGTTCTCGGCGGGAGAGGGAATGAAGTCTTTTGGAGTTCCCTTTGGAGTATGGATTTCTAAATGGGAAGAAGGGTTGCCCCCTTGGGGGAGGCATCAGAGTCTCTGAGAGCTTTTCTTATCTCTTTTCTATCCCCACCTCCCACATATTCTAATTTTAATGCCTTAGGGAAAGTGGGGCCCACTGCCTTCGACTGCTATTATTGGTGTAAGAGCTTAGTCATCCATTGAACAGCCCCTTACTGAGCTGTAACCGTGCGTGGGGCAGCCTCAGCCTCAGGTGCGTCAGGACTAGACAGTAACATCATGTGCTCTGTGGTTCAGACTTTGTTAAGGTACAAACAAGGCACCCTTGCCACCATGCTTTCTGACTTAATACTTTGATCAGAGGCCCCCAATGCTCAGGGGTTGCCTGTGTGGCGATAGTAAGAGGTAGGCCCTTTAAGAGTGGATAGGCCAGGAGGCACCTCCTCTGTGAGTGTGATCAAGGCCCTTGTGAAAGAGGCTGCACTCTCAGCTTTCTACCTTCCACTCGTGAGGCACAGTTTTCCTTTCTTCTGGAAGATGGGGCCATCTTGGATGCACAAAGTAGCCCTCTCAGACAACAGAAAAATGTGGGTATTTCACTGAACTCCTCAGGCCCCAGGTCCCCCCCCCAAAAAAAAAAAAAAACAAAACAAAACCAAAACAACAATAAACTGTTTTGTTTAAAAATGACTCAGCTTTGGATATTATCAGGACAAATGCGCTGAGACACTTGATGAGTGGAGGAAAGGGTGGGTGTCAGCTCCCACTCTCCCCACTGGCCAGCAGCCCTTGTGCAGCCACGGCCCTCCTGCATGACCATGGCAGCCTAGCAGGAAGTAGTCCTTTAAGAAATTGGGTTGCCAGATCCACTAGGGCAGAGGCGACATCTGTCTGGATCACCGCTATAGCTGAGCATCTCGCTCAGTTCCTGACTCACAGCCACCGCTCAATTGAATATATGTTGGACAGATGGATGAATGAAGGAAGGGAGATGGGTCAGTGACTCACTGGCTGGGGTTTGCAGAGCCAGTGGGCTCGGGGAACGTGGATGGGGGATGCTCCCAAGACTGCCTTCACTACCTGATGCCCCTGCAGCACCTAGACCGTGCGAGAAACCCCCCGTGTGAGCAGGGCCCCTGCTCCACCTTTCAAACGGTGAAGGGGCTTTTGTTGAACTGCTTGGGTCAGGCCTCTGCTCAGCTCCGCTGTCAGTTGAGACTGGACGAGCGGCTGGAGAATGAAGCTGGGAAACACTTCGAATCTTGGTCAGGGCAGTGTGGCATAAAAATGTGCAAGTTTTTTTTTTTTTTTTTTTTTGAAAGTGAAGAAAAGCCCAAGGAATCACAAAAGAACCAGAATTGGGTCACCTAAAGCCCCATTTTCCAAAACTCTTCCTCATGTAAGGAAATCAGTAAAAAAAAAAAAAAACCACAAAGATGTGGGGGCTGGAGAGATGGCTCAGCAGCTAAGAGTATGCACTGCTCCTGCAGGGACCTGAGTTTGGTTTCCAGAACCCATATTCAGCAGGTGCTCACAACAGCCTATAACTCAAGCTCCAGTGCCTTTGGCCTCTGAAAGAAATGCACTCATGTTCACACATCATCCAGACACATAAAATTAAAGATAAATCTTAAAAAACAAAGATGCGTTGAGCGAATACCAGAAATCACTGGTTGGCGCTGGGTGGTGCAGGTCATCTGTTAGCCTCTCCGGGTGCAGGCTGGGTGAAAGGCTGGGGCACGAAAACAGCAGAGATTCGTGTTCTTA
This sequence comes from Psammomys obesus, assembly GCF_907164565.1. Taxonomy (NCBI): domain Eukaryota; kingdom Metazoa; phylum Chordata; class Mammalia; order Rodentia; family Muridae; genus Psammomys; species Psammomys obesus. The sequence continues at coordinate 51,470,059 of NW_026585895.1, read as the reverse complement.
CTAAGCACATTGCAAACCGGCCCTGGGGATGCTCAGGCCCTCAGGAGCTCCTGCTGCTTGATGGGTGTTTCCCAAAGTGTAGTTTGTGGGACCCAGCAGCAGGTAGTCTTTCTAGAAAGCAGATGCAGCTGTGAAAAGGTGTCACTTCTGGGGTACTTACCATGAAGAATAGAGTTTTTTCATTTTTTTTTCCTTAAGTTGCAATTTCCCATAACTGCTGTTGGACACACACCCACATACGCACGTACACGAGAGCGCGCGTGTTCGCGCGCGCGCGCACACACACACATACGCAAGCTTGTACCTACATGAACATGCACACATGAATCCACACCTTCTGTCATGCTACCAGCAGGACTGCTTAGGTTCATTCTGTAGAGAACATAAGGCAAAATCTGCTCCTTCTTGGATTCAAGCCTGCCACTCGAAGGCTTTCCTTTAAGAAGTGTCCTCCTCGGTCTGGTGAGGTGGCTCAGTGGGTAAAGGATCTTACTACCAGGTCCTGACAACTTGAGTTCAACATGACTTGACAAGCACCACCCTTTGAGAGAGGGATGGAGGGAACCATGGAAGGTCACCTGCCACCTTGTTCAGGAGTGAGCACACTCTCTCTTACAGCCTAGACTGGTCTCTTACTCCCCATGTAACTGAGGATGACCTTGAACTTCCGGTCTTTCTGCTTCCACCTTCTGAGATCTGGGGTTCCAGGCATGCACCACCATACTCAGTTTATGCTGTGATGGAACCCAGGGCTGCTTCTTCGCAAGGCAAGGGCTCTTCCCTACTGAACTATGTCCTAGGTCCCACAAGTGACTGTGTTGGTTTAACCCTTCACCACCTTTCTTTGTAAAAGTGATGAGCTCTGAGGTATCTGAACCATGAATCCTGAGTCCTGGCTACCTTGCTCATACCCCTCCTGTTTCTAGGGATCGTGAATCTCTGCGGGTGAAATGACTATGGGGCACAGATCTAGCAGTGGGAGTTAGCGTCTCAGGAGTTTGTGCCTTATTGTTGTTCCCTGTGCTGTCCAAGTCACCTTTCTGGGGGCTTCACGCTCTTCCTGAGATCTTTTCTGAGGGAGAGACTGCAGTGGCGAGCTGAAGTCCTCAGAAGATCTCCAGCGGATGCAGCAAGCTAACCTGTATTTGTATTTCCTGTGGGGCCTCATGAGTGCCCTCAAGTCCACATGCAGAGAGGTGTCCTCACCCCTTTCCCACTCAGGTCCGTCCTGGGTCTTTGTTTCCTGTAATGACCCCTCCACCAGGGCCAGCAGGCCTGCTGGGAAGACTCTGAGCAGTGACAGGCGCCTGCTGCTTCCCAGGCCCTGTCTGCCACCCGGCTTGCTTTTATGGAGGCAGCCACTGGGGCAGGTGGAGGGCTGCATGGCCTCAAAGGACCTCCCACAGGTTCCATGTCCTTCATAGAGATCATCTCCTCTTTGTGACTTAATGAGGCCGAAGTCAGAGAGAACCCGCAGAGGCCAAAGGGGTTGTCTCCGGGCACTCATCCCCCTCCTCCTTTCTCAGGAGAACGACAACATCCTTCCCTTCCCTCCGCTCTGAGAATTTTAACCATTTCTAACAGAACTCAGACATTCACGGTCCTCAAAAGAGTAAACAGACCTAGAAAGTGTATCCGTCGCACCCTGCTCACCACCCATCCCTTCCTTCAGAGATTGCCACAGGCAGTTTTCTCAGCTTTTCTCCATTAGTCAGATTTCTGCGTCATCCAAATTCATGTCCTGTTATAAGAACTCTCTCTCCCTCTCACTCAAAACATTAACTTGGCCCCTCCCCATCTTCCCAATATCACAGGCTGTAGCTGAGTCACTGGCCAGTATGTGCTCTCTTTATAATTTATGTAAAAGTCATTAGAGTATGTGTGTGTCTATACATGTATGTATACATATGTATATTTATATGTGCAGATGAACATGTGTTTGCATGCACATATGTGTACATTTGGAGGTCAGAGGATAGCCTTGGGTTCTGTCCCTCAGGAGTCAGCCAGTTTATGTCTGTTTGTTTCATGTGTGGTGTGTGTGTGCAAGTGCTTGTAAAGGCCAAGAGATCTTAGATCCCCCACGGTGTTGTAATCTCTCTGATGTGGGTCCTGGGAATCAAACTGGGGTCCTCTGGAAGAGCAGCAAGTACTCCTAACCATTGAGCCACTTCTCTAGGTACTCTATCTTGGCTGGCTGGCCAATCAGTTCTGGGAAAATCCGTATCTCCATTTCCCCAGCTCTAGGATTACAAGAGTGAGCTGCCGTGCTTGGCTTTTTATGTGGGTTCTGGAGGTCGAATTTGGGGCCTGGTGAAGCATTTTACCAACTGAGCTACAAGTGATCTTCCCACTCACGGAGGCTGGAAATTGCATTTTTGTATTTATGTCAGAGTTCTTCAGTTTTCTATGTGTGTTATATCATAGCTTAAGTTCTTAATAGTATACAAAACATGGCAAGAAACCTGCTGGTTCTGTTTTTCCTGTGTGTGCTCTGCGCTCAGCCCAGTCATGCCTGGCTGCTGTGGCTGGCCTGACACACTTGTGGGCAGCAAGTGTTATAATATTATTATAACATTATAATATTACAGTATTACATTGTAATCGATAGTATTACCAGATACTTCCTGGATTCTCAGCTTTCCACTTCTTAGTTCCCGCTCTCATTTTGATGTAGCACATCCTCCAAAAGTTTGAGAACGGAGGCGTGGCAGTGAGGTGCTTCTCCTGGGAACTCTGAAGATTCCCACCATGCTGTCTAGTGGCCAGTAATAAGGCTGGAAGCACCACCAGTCCCGGTCCAGGACCATTTATGGGTGATATTCTCTTTTTGGAAAGTTTTTGTGCGTGTGTGTGTGTGTGTGTGTGTGTGTGTAGGAGACAGAGGTCAACATTGGGGACTTGCCTTACTCTTCACCTTATTTTTGCTTATTTTGTTTTTATTTTGCTTTTGATATGGGGTCTCAATATAAACATATAAGTAGCCCTGGATGGCCTGGAACTCACTACTATGGACCCATGGATCCACCTGACTCCGCCTCCTGCGTGCTGGGATTACAGGCTGTGCCATCACACCCTCTGCATCTTTTTTGAAACAGAGTTTCTTACTGACCTCTGAGTATATCAGTTCGATTTGGCAAGCCCGAGTATCCAGTGAAACCCAGAGGTCCTCTTGTCTCCGCATCCCCAGTTCTGAGAGTATAGGCTTTTTAAACGTGGGTATTGGGAATCGAACTCAGGCCCTTGTGTTTTTGAGGCATGAATGACCAACTGAGCTATCTCACCTAACCTCTCTTTGGAAGCCTTTGGTGTGTCCGCCCTGGGGCACACTGAGGGCTCTTTAAATCCCGAGATACATGCCCTTCAGCTGGATTGCCATGTTTTACTTCTTGAATAATTTCTTTCACTCTTTTTGTCCGTTCTTTGATGGGAGTTCCTATTTTGGACTATTGAACTCCCAGGTTGTGTAAACAGAATAACACCTTCACAGTACCTGGCCCTATTCCCTGAAGTCTGCTGAGGGGGTTGCTTATCTGGCTACAGACTGGATAGAGAGATCATACAGGAGGGTCTCCAGATGAGAAGTTATCATGGTTGTTTCTTTTGGTCCAGGGGAGTCATGAAGATCTTTATAAGCACAAGGCAGGGGTGTTAAAGCTAGGAAGACCATAACAACAGAAACAGAAGCTGAGAGATGTGCCTTGGAGGGAGGGGCCAAGAGACAAGGAGTGAAAATGGCCTTTAGAAGCTGGAAAAGGAGACTGGGAGGTGGCTTAGTTGCTCGAGTACTTGCAAGTGCAAAGACCTGCATTTGGATGGCCAGCCCCTATATAAAAAGCTAGGCATGGCAGTGTGTGCCTGTAATTCCAGCATGGAGGAGGTGAAGACAGGAAGATTCTTGGGACTTGGTGGTCAACCAGTCTAGCCAAATTGGGCAAGATCCAAGTTCAGTGAGAGAATAAGGTGGAGAGCAGTTGATGAAGACACTGATGTCAGCCTAAGCCTACACACACACACATACGCACACTCACAAGCACACACCCATATCCACATATACACCTACCAGACACCCACGTATGCATATATACACACAGAGAATAGAAACTGGAAGAGGCAGGGAAATAGATTCTCTTCTCCAAAAGGAACATAGCCCTGCCAACATCTTGCTGAATTCCAGCCCAGTGAGACTCATTTCAGACTCAGAAGTCCCAGAAGTTGAAGATAATAAATGTGTGTTATTTAAAGTTACTAAGTTTGCAGCCATTGGTGACAGCAGCCACTGAAAACACAGGCGGGAACCAACAAGCACCCACTAAGTGGCTGGGGCTACTTGGTGTCTTGGCTGTGACTGTCCCAAGCCTTTGGATGCTGGTGGCTCTGCCTTACCAACAGTCCCCTCTGCATGCTCATTCTCATCAAGGTACTATACTTGTTTCATTTCTACATGTCTCCACCCCCTAGCTGGTGTTCCACTAAGGCACAGTATTATGGGTGTTTGGCATATGGGTCTGCAGTCTTGGGTCTGTCCTATGTTGGGTGGATGACTGGGTGAATGGAATGAGGTGTCAATAGCCCCAGCAGTAGTAACAGTAGGTCATGGGAGTCATCAGCCATTTCCCAGAAGTGAGACACAAGTATTGCCCTGTCAGTTTCTGGAAATGCAGGGGCAAAGCTGTGATTTGAAGCCAGCATTGTCTGACTCAACTGCCCTAAAGCCTAGATGTTCAGCCCCTTTACGGCTGGAACATGTCCCTCAGAGTCTGTGAATGTAACCTCAACCCCAGTACAACAGTGTTGGGAGGTAGGGACTAATGAGACCTGAGCTCCTGGGGCTTAGCTATTGTGATTAATGTTGTTACCAGAGCAGAGGCTTATTACAAAAGTTTGGTGCTGGGGAGATGGCTCACTGAGTAAAGAGCTTGCTGTAGAAGCTGAAGAACTGAATTCAAATCCCAGCACTTACATTAAAAGATGGACATGGCAGTATGCCTCTGCAATTCTAGCACTAGGAAACAGGTAGAGGTAGGCGGATCTCTGTGAGTTTGAGGCCAACCTGGTCTACACAGTGAGTTCCCAGAGGACCAGGGCTACTTAGAGAGACCCTGTCTCAAAAAAAAATGTGAAAGGTGACTGAAGAAAACACCTGATCTTGAACTCTAACCTCTACACACAGGCATAAACACATGAATAAGCACACATGAACATGTACACACAAAAAATGAACTCAGCTCCATCCTACCCGTGCTGTCTTATTCTTTCTGTGTGTCTCTCATACATGCAGAGGTGCAGTTTCTCTCTCTCAGACACACACACACATGCACACACAGTCATATACCTGTACACATAAAGGAACACACACACACATACACACACACACACACACATACACACACACACA
>NW_026585895.1:51426415-51464651 GCF_907164565.1 Psammomys obesus | reverse complement strand
ACACACATACACACACACACACACACATACACACACACACACACACACACACACACACACACACACACACACACTGAAACTTCTGACTTCCACCACGGGTGTCATAGGAAGAAGCCTGTCAGCATATGCTGGACCCTTGATCTTGGACTATCCCCACTCCAGAACTCTGACCAGTGAATCTCTGTCCTTCATAAAGTCCCCATTCTTGGGTATTCTGATACAGAAGCATAAAACATTACGACAGCCACTAAGCCAAAATCGTCCTTCCAGACTGTCTTCTTCTGGCCTCTGCCCACCTGACTGTTCCCACCCTTTACTGACTTCTGCCCAGAGCCCTGCCACTCTAGAGGCAGGAGCATCTTAATTAGGCCACCCTGCAGCTGTTAAGGGAGCTGCCTGGTCCCTCGTGTAGGCGGAGGCTTCAGTGATGAAACCCGCACTTAGCTATGCAGAGGGCTAGGAGCCATGGGAGCTGCCAAGTCACTCCGGGATTCTCGGGAATGGGCTGTGGTCCAGAATTGAGTGTCATCATCCTTATTATTGTTTTATCTAATCTGTTCTGAAGAACAACCATTTTGAAATTGGGCAAAAATACTGCCTATTATATTTAAACATATATATTTTTATTTTTGTATCATTTTAAAAATAAACGCATGGATGTACATTTTCCAAGTGCCTGCCTGCTGGATTCCTAATGTAATACAACATGACTCAGAGCTAAATTTAAAGAGAGAAGCACATATGTTTAACGCAGGCACCAACTTTCAATCTGGGGAGAAACGGAGTCAAAAGGATTTTTTTTTTAGCGAGCGAGTGGACCCAGTGCAAAGTGAATTATCCCCAAGCCATCTGGGAAGTCTGGTGTTTTTCAATGCCTTCACGACTCTAATTTTAAGCCGTTATTTGGCCTTTAAATAACAATATCTTTTCTTTCCATTGGCTTTTGCACCAGATTCCTTATTTATTGCGATATTGACTCCAGAAAGAGACCTATCTTTGGGAGCAAAAAAGAGCAAAGTTATTGAACGCATTACTCTGCAGATTGGCTCTGGAGTGGGGGGAACAGCAGTCTGATATTTTGCAAATGAAGTTTGACATATTCTGGGATGGCATATTGCACTCACCAAAAACAAGCTGGTTGTGCCCAGAGGGGAAAGCTTAATTAAAACCCCTCCACAGCTTGGGACTCAAGGAAAGACTCCGGTGTACTGTAAGTGACCTTCAACTTGTTCTGCAGTTTCTCATCAAACTGGTCTGATTCTGCCCTAGAAGAAAGCACCAACACCATTAGGGACCTTAGCTCTGCCCAAGAGTGTCCTGGGGTGTCAACCAGAGAGTCCCAGGTAAACGTCCATGAGATCCTTTCCTGAATAGAATTGGTACTGGGGAGCCCACCACCCTTCCGTTCTTCCCAGTTGGGAGCCTTCCTCCCAACAGCTTCTCTGTAATGGGCTCATTGTTTCCCTAAATAATGCTGAAAGTCACTTCTCTCTGACTGATGTTAGGGGGGTTGGAGGTCAGCAGCCTGACCTTCGTCGTGCCCATTATCTCTCTTCCATGCTGTGTAGCCTCAGCCCCACCGAGGAAAGAACTCTGAGGCTTGGGCGGGCACCCTGTAGGAATAATGGTATTAAAAAACCAACTATGGCAACAGGAGACCTGTCTGAACCTCCAGAAAGCCAGACTCATCCAATAGGCTGTTGATTCTGTTTCGTTCCCAACCCTTCTATTCCTTCCTCTCAGTGCATTCTCTCGGAAGACCTAGCTTGGCTGGGAACTGGATTCTAACTAGCGGAGGGGTTCTCGGATGCAGTGACCTGGAGACCTTTCACACTACCCCATCTGGCAAGCTTCAGACCCTCCCCTCCAACCAGATTCTCCTCTTCTACTCAAGGAGAAAAACAAGCCCGCACGCCAGCCTGCCCTGGGTCTGACAGCACATTCATGGATGGCATAAGCATGCTGTGGCTGTGAAGCCCCAAGGTTATCCCACTCCTTGGGAGATGCTGACTTGGTAGCTTCCATGTAGTCCGGCCCTGGACTCTGGCTGTGGCTCTCGTCTTCCTCCTGCTTTCCCTTCTGTTTTCCCAACACCTGCTTGCTGCACTGTTCTTCAAGGCGTTGTTCTTATCCCCTCTAATTGGAATGCCCTTCCCATCAGTGTCCTCACAGCCTCACACCAGGGACGCCCCAAAGAGCTTATGAAAATAGCCATGGGGGTTGTTTGATGGCTCAGAGGGCAAACTTCCTGCTGTTCAAGCCTGGTGACCCGGATTCAATCCCCAGGCCCCCATAAAGGTGGAAGGCGAGAACTGATTCCACACAGCTATCTATAGCGTGCCATGGAAGACGTGTGCGCACGCACAAACAACAATAGCAAATAAATACAAATTTAAATAGCCACCTCCTTCTCATTCTGTTCATTATTCTGCCTTTATTCTCCCCTTACCCACCTCACTACAGACATATCATAGATGCACCCATTTTTCCAGCTGATCTGGTTTCCCTCAGTTGAATGTGAGCTTTGTAAAGAGATGACTTTATTGAATGATGTCTCCTCTGATGTCCGCTGGGCCCAGATCATGACTGACATTGAGTATCTGATTAATTTATGCACATTGCATGGATGTACAAGGGCCTTTTACAGGACCTAAGAATATCCTTCAGACAGACCTGAGGGTGGTTGGATTTGTGTTATTGTGGTCTCTCTTGTGAGCTGTTTCTGACCCTCTCAATGCCAGTTGACTCTCACCTTCTACCTGGTGTCAGGCCCACCGTTCCAATATCCTTGTTTCTAGGGCAGCTTGAGTGTAAGTTGACTCATGTTCCTGCCTCTCTAGTTAGTAATAGTTCCTGAGAGTGATCACTCAGCCAGATGCCACAGGTCCTCAGGAAACATAAGGTGTGAAAAGGAGTGACGTCCCTCCTCCATCTGCCCCTGAAGCAGAGAAGGTTGCAAAGATTCAGCTTGAGGTGTCATTTTATTTTATTTTATTTTATTTTTGGTTTTTCAAGACAGGGTTTCTCTCCATAGCCCTGGCTGTGCTGGAAATTGCTCTATAGACCAGGTTGGCCTCGAACTCACAGAGATCTGTTTGCCTCTATCTCCTGAGTGCTGGGACTAAAGGTGTGTACTACCACAGCCCAGCTAGGTGTTTTTCTTTTCTTTTCTTTTCCTTTTCTATGATGGAGCTCTGTACTTTCTAGTGTAATTTGGAGTGCTGGTTAGCACTTGGGTAAAGTTTGGGATGATGAAGAGCTCAGAGAGTTTGATGTTGTTCGCTCGATGCTAACTATAGTGTTAGGTGCCATTCATCACCCATGTCCAGGTGGGGGTGGGGGTGCTGACTGGCGCATCTGTCAGTCTGCAATACTGGCCTTCGGGAAGCAGATGCAGGACAATCTCATATCCAAGGCCAGCTTGGATGAGACCTGGTCATGGAAAAAAAATGCACATCTATTCGGAGCTTAAGAAAAGACAGACTAGTGCCAGGGAGCCACCTGTCTTTCCACAGGGAGTGCAAGCACTCATATGAAACTCAGGTCCTTACTCTTGCAAGGCAAACACTTTATTGATCGAGCCACACATTCCATATAGTCATTTGAAAAAAATTCCTTTATTTTTGTCTATTTGGGTGTGGGTATCTGTGTGCACATGAATTCAGGTGTTCTGATGCCGGGGACCAAGAATCCCAGGCACGCAGTCACGACGGATGCTGGCGCCGGAGGCTGCAATTAGCTTTGACCACCAGGATAGATTGCTTCCTGAGACCAGGAACCACCCCCCACCTCATCCCCCCACCTGATCCCCCCACCTGATTCCCCCACCTGACCGGTTTTAACAGTTAATGTTAAAACCTTGATGAATCACGAGATAGCCTCCCGCCCTTCTCCCTCCAATTTTTTTACTTCCTTATTCTTTGAGCTTAAAAGTAAAGCTTTGCCCCATAATAAACCGGACTTTGACAAGGAAAACTGCTTGGTCCCGTTCATCTCTCTCGCCCATTTTCTTTCAGGCCTGGTCCTCTTCGAGACCCCATGAATTACCGTCCCCACAGGCAGGTACATTCTTTGAGGCAGAAGGTGTTGGATCCCTTGCAGCTGGAATTAAAGGCTACGGTGAGCCACCTAACACGGGTGCTGGGAATTGAACTCTGGTCCTCTGCAAGAGCAGTGAGGTGCTATTAACACTTTGAGCCATCTCTCCATCCTTCCCCTCCCATCTTTTCTTAATTAGATTATTTGTCTAGTGGTCTTGCATAAGTGGCCGGGGGATGTGTATTAGTTACTTTGCTATTGCTGTGATGAAACCATGAGCAAGGCAACTTATCAATTCTATGAGCTCCAAATGGATGTGGTTTTTTTTCCCCACTCAAGCCGGCCTTGAACTCGATACCATCCTGCATCTGCCTCCTGAGTGCCAGGATTGCCGACTCAAGCATGCACCAGTCGGCACCACCACATTCACCTGGAGGTCTTCTCCATAAGCACTGATGACACATGGCATGTTAACACCCTGGAGATTACCAAATCTGAGCTCTTCATCATCTGTAACCTTCCTCAAGCTCTAGGCAGCACTCAATTACACTAGAAAGGACAGGTTTCCATCGAAAGGGCTCATTTGGGCATATGGTTCCGGAAGTTTAAAGTCCGTGATGGAGAGTGGATGCATCAGGCTACAGGCAGAGTGGCTGGAGTAGAAGTTGAGGACTCACACCTCAAACCTCAAGCAGGAAGCAGAGGATAAACTGACAGTGGCAGAAGGATTTGAGACCAGTCCCACCCCCAATGACATACTTCCTCTAGTGAGGCCACTCTTTCTGAGCCTCTCCAAACAGCAGCATTGATTGAGGAGCAAGTGTTCAAATGTCACATCCTCCAAGGGGCATTCTCGCTCAAACCTCCACAGGTGCTGTCTTACTGCCTTGAGTCAGGGTAGGTCTGGGACTAACCACCTTCTTTCGTTAGCTTCCAAGTGCTGAGATCACAGCAGGTGCAACTGTGCCCAGCAACAGAGGCTTTAAGTAGACATGTGGGTCTCCAAACAGTCAATAAGCTTCTGGGATCTGAAAAGCCCTGACTTTAGAGATGCAAACCAAAATCCACAGAGGAGTTTCAGTTCAGAGTCCCTGGGATGGCTAGAATCAGAGAGCATACAGTAAAAAGTGTTGGCGAGTGAGGAGAAGGCATCATTCACTGTGGAAAACAGTTTGGCAATTTCTCCACTCTCAAGAGTTACCATATGACTCAGCAATTCTACTTTTAGATAAATATCCCATAGAATTAAAAAAGTATACATCTCCACCTGAGGCACTTGTACACAAACCCTCACAGCAATGTTATTCGTGATAGTCACCCCTAAATTGGAAACAACCTAAGCGCCCCTTAATTGTTGTGCAGGATAACAAATATGTGATTTACTTCTTTTAGACAGAAAAAGGCTCAAAGTACAAATACATATTCCTGTGTGTCTGAAACAGCAGAGCAGTGTGCTAAGCATTGCTACAAGAAGCTGTCTGAGCTGTCACACAGGCACAGCACAATTCAGAAACATCCACGGGGGCTCCTGTGGGCTTAATGGCATCCTGGGGTAGCAAAACATGTATTAATAAGAAATGTAATGCCCAAGAAAACAAGTTCGTCTCTATTTCCCCGCCCAGCTGAAGGCAGGGAAGATGAGCCCTTCTGCAGGACAAATGTGTTTCCCCCAATGTGTTGGGTCACAGTGCTGGCTGGCAGGCAGCTGCCTAACTCTTCCACTCTATGAAATTAGAGAAGCTATCTCTACAGCTGCGTAGCCCAGGATCCCTTTCTACTCTGAGACTACTTGTGGGCATTCTTTAAACCTTCTGCTAGCCCAGGCTAGCAAAACCTTGTACTTTTCTAGGGCACTGATATTCAAAGCAGCAATAGCAGACAAGGAAGATAAAAAAAAAAAAAATTGCTTCCTAGTTTCTGTGAGAAGGGGTGATGCTAAGCATTAAAGACAGGGCCTTGAGCATGCCCTGCAAACCCTCCATCACTAAACATCCCCAGTCCTTAAGCACTTTCAGACTGTGACTGCGCACATACGTGCTAATGTTGTACACCCATCACCACCATCTGCTTCCAGAGCCCCTTAATGTCACCATGACCAAAAGCAACGTGGGAAAGAACGGTTCATTTCATCTTATGCTTCCTAGTAGAGGCCGAGCAAGCACTGGAGCTGAAGCCCTGGAGGAACACTGCTTCCTGCCTTGTTCCCCTGGCTTGTGCTGAGTTTACTTTCTTGAACAAATCAGAAACACTTTCCCAGGAGTGGCAGCGCCTGCAGTGGGCTGGGCCCTCCCACAGCAGTCAGCAGTCAGGACAATCTCTCCACAGGTATAGCCACAGACCAATGTGACCTGGGCATTCCCTCCGCTTAGGCTCCCTCTTTTCAGGTGACTCTTGGTTGTATAAAGTCAAAAGTAAGAACTAACCAAGATACCATATAAAAAAATCCAGGCCTGATGGTGCACACATGTCATCCCAGGACTGGGAAGGTGGGGACAGGAGGGGCTCGCTAGCCAGCCAGCTCATCCCACTTGGCGTGCTGAGGCCAGAGAAAGACTCTGTCTCATAAAATAAGAAGAGGACCAACAAGATGGTTCAGCAGGTAAAGGTACTTGTCACCAAGCCTGGCTGCCTGAGTTTGGTTCCCAGGATCCACATGGAGGAAGGAGAGAACTGATTCCTGAAAGTTGTCCTCTTATTACTGAATGTGCCATGGCACACGTCTCCTCTCCCACCATAAATAAATACATGTAATGGAAACATTAAAAGGAAAGTAAGATGGATAGTTCCTGACGAACTATCTGAGATTGTTCTCTGGCCTCTATATGCATGCCTCCCTGCACACACTCTGGTGGCACCAGGCTCCTGTGGCCTGTTGTACCTGTTGTCCCTACCTAGGAAGAATATTTGCCTGGTCAAATGGTGACATACCAATTCCATGGAATGTGTCTATGAAACACACAGATGTCTACAGTTGTATAGTTTAGGGAAAACCTTAGCTGCCAACAACAGGGGTTCAAGCTATTCGGCAAAGTCAGTGACTTGACTCCTTGGTGGCCATTAAAATGATGTCTTTGAAGAGTGTTTATGACAGATAAAGATATTTAAGCTATATTATGGAAAATAGAAGTAGTTTGAAAATCCTGTGATTTCCTCTTTGTGAAAGACTGTGCATGTATGAATTTCCAAAATGTTCAGTGGTATAATTGTGTGTAACTTTATCTCCTTATGTAAGCATTCTCTATAGTTGCCAGGATTTCAGGATAATGATTTATTTTCTAATTAGGAACAAACAAAGCGGCAGAGGTTGGTGGGGGTGTGTCCCAGCTAAAAGGGGAACAGCCCTCTTCCTAGCTGGGATTCTCACCAATCTTCTTCCATTGTCTTACCAGAAGAGTGTGTGTGTGTGTGTGTGTGTGTGTGTGTGTGTGTGTGTGTGTGTCTGTGTCTGCTAATAAGAGATTTGACCTTCTGGAATGAAGGGCCGAGGCTAGAGACACGGCCCAGTGGCTAAGAACACTGGCTGCTCTTAAAGAGGACCTGTTTTGGTTTCCAGCACTCACATGGTGGCCCACAACTGTCTGTAACTCCAGTTGAAAGGACTCCGAGACCATTTTCTGGCCTTCCTGTGTACTATATGCATGTATCGCAGACATCCATGCAGGCACAACACTCATACAGTGTTTACAAAGACAGAGCCCAGGTCTTTCTCCACTCCATGTACGTTGGTCTCCCCGGGTGCCTGGGACCCAGACACCTGCCCTCTTACCCCAGATTCTGCTGGGAGCTCCAGGGTTAGAAGTGTCTGCTGTGGGCAGCCCATGGTCCCTCTTCATTACAGCGTATCACCACAGAACTTAGTAATAGAATTAGAGAGCAGTTCCACCCTCAAGTGGGCCGAACATACAACATACAACATGCCTCTCGTTCTGCTTTGACTTTGACTCTGACTTAATGTGTTGGTAAAAGGGTCTGTTCCTGAGATGCGTTGTGCTTAATTACAGATGAGTGTGGGAGAGAATGGAGGCCCCTCACAACATGCCCAGAGATTGATTAAGTGAATGTCCAAATGGTTGATCAATAATTTACCATATTTAAAACGACTCTTGGCTTCCTGTGATAGGAAACACCCAGCTCACCCACGGGCCTCTCTCGGCCTCCAGATTTGCTGGTCTCTCTGCTTCTAAACTCAAATCCCCCAGCCCCATTTGACCTGCAGCAAGGAGACTTTCTGAAATGCAAATCTAATCACAGGATGCCTCCACTTAAAACTATCTCCTGTGCTTGCCCCGCCTCTACAGGACATCAGTCTCACGTGACAGTTACTACCTTGATTTGTTAAGTTCTGATTTAGTCTACATTGGGAAAGCCTCCATGTGGTAAAGGCTGGGCTCCTTTCCTGTGGTGCCAGTGGGAGGTGACAGGCCCTTTAATAGCTGGGGCCTAGTGAAAAGTTAGGATGTGCTCCTGGAGGGGATAACAGCCCAGCCTCTCTCTCTGTCTCTCTCTCTGTCTCTCTCTCTCTCTCTTTCTCTCTCTCTCTCTCTCTCTCTCTCTTTGGGCTCTCTTCACTTATGGTAATTTGAATAACAATGGCTCCAAAGGATCATGTATTTGAATGCTTGGCCCCCAGGTGGTAGAACTGTTTAGGAAGGATTAGGAGGTGTGGCCTTGTTGGAGGAGGTGTGTCACTGGAAGGTGGGCTTTGAGGTCTGAAAAGCCCACAGCATTCCAAGCTAGCCCTCTCGCTCTTTACCTCTTGCCTGTGAATCAGATGCAAACTCTTAGCTACTGCTCCAGTGCCACGACTGCATGCCTGCTGCTATGTCCCCTGCCATGATGGCCATGGACTCTAACCTTGTGGAATAGTGAGTACTCAAATTAAGTATGTTCTGAGTTGCCTTGGTCTTGGTGTCTTAACATATTAAAAAGTAACTAAAACACGACCTCAGTGTGGCCTTGCCACATGTCCTAAAGCACAAAGCCAGGTCAGCAAGGACTGAAACTTCTAAAACTGTGAGCCCAAACCTTTATTCTTCCTAAGTGGGTTTCCTCAGGTGTTTTTTCAAAGCCATGAAAAACTGACTAACAGAAATGCAAGCCAAGGTCTGTCTTTTGTGTGTGCATGTGTGTGCTTGTGTCTCTCTATAGTTCATGCACATGAGTGTGCACACATGTGGAAGACAGACATTGATACTGGGTGTCTTCCTTTATTGATCTCTGTTCAGTGAGAGACCCCTGAACCTGACGCTCACTGATTGGCTGTGCTGCCTGGCCAATGACCTCCAGGGGACCAATTTGTGTTGTCACCTCCTCCATCAATTCTGTGGATCCACCACGCCTCCCTAGAGATCCCGACTAAGGCATTCATGCTTGTGCTTTTCTGCCTGAGCCCTCTCCCCAGCCCCTACTTCCTTGTCTTCTAGGTGTAAGACCACATGCTTGTTGGTTGGAGAGAAGACACAGTGGTTAAGAGTGCTTGCTGCTCTTCCAAAGGACCCAAGTTTGGTTCCTAGTATCCACATCCAGTGACTCACAGCAACTTGTCACTCCAGATCCATGCGGATCTGACACCTTCATCTGGCTTCCACCAGCACCCATGTACATGTGGTATACACCACAGAGACACACATACAAATATATAAAAATAATAAAAATAAATCTTTAAAAAAAATGAAGGGACGCCGGTTTGGAAGGGTAAGGGGCAGAGGGCTCGGCCTAGGCTCATTTCTGGGGGTCTCTCTGCCTCTGGGGTCAGTTTGATCATTGTTCTCACTGCCCTGTGGTCTTCAGCAGCAAACCAGAGTCATGTTGGGCAGAAGGCAAGTGAGCATGGGGGGGGCCTGTACCACCTTATGCTAGATGGGCTGTCATAGGCCTGACACTAAGCACTTTAAAGTAACTGATGTCTGAACCTTAACCAGGTAAACACAAAAGAATATGCAGTCCACCTCAGATATGTTCGTGCAGTCTGTTGGGTTATCCCAGAACATTGCCCCCTCCCCTAAGGCTGCTGCAGAGTGCTGTATACATTTAGTGTACATATCTCCTGAATGGCTAACACGAGTGTGTACTATGTCTTCAGGACTCTGCTGCCTCCAAGTAGTCCTCAGCCCCAACCCACAGTGTCTTCAGCATTAAATTTTATGATTACGACAGGTGGCTCAGTGTCATTGTGGTTGATCCAGGGCAGGTCTGGCGAAGTCTCTCTGGTAACATTCTGCCCAAATGTCCCATGCATAGCTTTGCATCTAGGGTGTCCTTAATAATTATTAATTGATGAGGATGTCTTTTCTGAATGCTTCAACCGCATGTTCTCGGAATACAATGGGAGTTGCAAGTGTATTTTAATTAAATACTGACAACTCTAATTCTGATAGCTTGTTCTCGTGCTCCTGAGCTGGCAGATCCAGCTAATGGCTCATTGTGAAAGATGTTAGCAGTGGGGTGCTGCCTTTTACCCAAACAGAAGATCATAATAATTAAAATCTGATATTGCTTAAAATGAACTCCTTTAAAATAATTTATATCCTGCCAATACACACAGATGCAGGCATGTACACGCCAACATCCTTGAGAATTTACAACACCTCAGAGAACCCCTGTCCATTTCTTTCTGAAATGAAAAGTTTTCTGTTGACGTGATAAAAGACTCCTTACTAGGTTCAGGGGAAATGTGTATTTTCACTGATCAATTTCTCAGTTTCCCAGAAGAGGGAAGCCACGGAGAAATTCAGGAAACTAATGACTGCGGGAGCAAAGTCTATTTGTACTTTATTGCTCCAATCAGGGTAGAAAGTACCGAATCGCAGAATGAGACAAAGGAAGATGTTGGGGGTTGCTGGGGGGAGGGGCTCGGCAAGATGAAGAGATGACTCTGAGAGAGAGAGTCATTTGGAAAGAGGAGCCCAAACAGCTGGCATACAACACTGCTTGACTCACAGCTTCCGTGCACAGACCCCAGCCTCCTAATCTGAGGAGATGCCATGGTGATTGCAGGAGCTCCTTAACCAGAGGACCGTGTTTAGGCTTTCTGGGGGGCCGTGAGCACCCTGCAGATGCCACAGAATCTCACATGGGTAAATATGGATGAGAGCAGAAAAATCCTGGTACCCTTTCTCTCCTCCTAGGGACAAGGAACACAGCCTGGGATGCCTTCTCCCCCTCTCCCCTTCCCCTTCTCTTCTTGTTTTTGTTGTTTGTTTGTTGGTTGGTTTGTTTGTTCGTTTTGAGACTGGGTCTCTCTATGTTGTCCTGTCTGTACTGGAACTTGCTATGTAGACGAGGCTTGACTTGAACTCACAGAGATCCACCTATCTCTGCCTCCCATCTCTTCCTGTTTGGATCAGGGCTATTCCTGCTCCACAGCCTTGGAACTCTTTGTATAGCCCAGGCCAGCTTTGAATTCACAACAGTTCTTTTGCCAGAGCCTCCCATGTGCTAGGATTATGGGTAGGAGCCACAATGCCTGGCCACATTTTTTAACCCTCCAGAACCACTAAAAAGTGGTTCCACTAAGTATGCTAGAATTTAGGGTTTCCAGTCTTGCCAAATCAAGACAAGCCAAGGGACTCAGACACTTTCCTTTCATTTTTCTTTTGTAAAATAGGAACAAACACCATAAAAACCCTTTATCCCAAAGTTGATGAAAAATCTACCCCAAATAGAGAACCATGGGACCCAGTTAGTTGACAATGTAGTAGTCACAGGGTCATGTCATTAGAAATCGTGAGACCAAAGAGACCCACTGTTAACCCTTGCATGGTTCTTTATAAAGAATCTCCCTGTGGAGGGTCACAGGCACCTTCTCCTAATGGCTATGGTTTTCAGTGTGTTTATTATATACCAAGTCTTATTTTAAAAAAAATGTTTTTTGTTTTTTTTGTTTTTCGAGATAGGGTTTCTCTGTGTAACAGCCCTGGCTATCCTGGAGCTCACTCTGAAGACCAGGTATGCGCCACCACCTCCCAGACAAAACTTTCCAGTTTTGAAACAAGGTTTCACATTCTAGTTCAGGCTGGCCTCAAACTTAAGGTGATTCATCTGCCTCAGTTTCCCAGATCTAAAAATTTTTACCTGCAGAGATAGTTATTAAAGGTGATGGCTATTTTATGAAAATTAGTTTTAAGATAACAACTCAATCCCAGCAGAGGCAGAGGCAGTCGGATCTCTGTTAGTTCAAGGCCAGCCTGGTCTGCATAGGGAATTCAAGGTCACCCAGGGTCATAGTGATAAAGCAGGCAACACATAAACTAGTCAGAGGTTAGGAAGGAGAAATAACGGAAGTAAAACTGCTTTAAATTATCATTTTTAAATTTTATACGCACGTACGTGGCATACGCACGTGTGTGGTATATGTAAATGAATTCACACCGGGGTGTGCATCTACGAATCTGCAAGTAGGCTGGCAGCCACCAAGTCTCAGTCGTTCTCTTCTTTCCACCCCCTAACCGCCCCGGGGCTACCGTGGGTACTGGGGATCAAAACCAGGCCCTCCTGGCTGCACAGCAAGCACTCTCATCCACTGGCCATCTCTCCAGCTGATGTCCTTACTCGAACCTTAAGAAAAGCTATAACTAGTAGCTCTGTGAAGGTGAAGTTGATGCCAGGAAATGAAAACTACTGTAGAAACCCAAGTCAACAGAATGCTTTTCCTTCACGTGGCACTGTGAAGCCGTTTAAATAGCATCTGAGCGTTGTTTGTCTCAGGCAGAGAAACATTGGGAAACATATTTTTGTGCAGAACTTATCTTTTAAAATTTTGTTTATTTTTATTTTATGTCTGTGTTTTATGTGTGCACATCAGGTGTGTGCCATGAAGGATGGAAGAGGTTGTTGGATCCTCTGAAATTTGAATTATGGTTGGCTGTGAGCTGTCATGTGGGTGCTGGGAACCAAACCTGGGTCCTCTGCATGGGCAGCCAGTGCTCTGAACAGCGCAGACATCTCTCCAGTCCCCAGAATTTATCTTTAAGCTTTCAGAACCAGTGGATTAAACCGGAGCTGGTGCAGGCAGACTGAGGTGAAGCTGGGAATCCTTAGGCAGGTGGGGATGGAGGATGGAGGAGTTACACACAACACTACTCTGTCAGCATAACCTGGCAGAATTGCTTTTTTTTTTTTAACCTCTGGACTGTGTTTTTACTTTTCCTGCTCCTAAAAATCATGAAGTCACTTAACACAACAGACAGTGACATCATTTTAAGCTGACAGTTGTAAAGAAAAAAATATTAGAAAGAATCTTCCTGTGGCAAGACTGCTGACATGCTTATCTTTCTCCCTCCAAATAAGTATATCCCTGTTTCCTTTCTCAGATAGACATGGTGGTGGTCTTTTTCACTTCTGTGTAGATATATCCCCCCAAATGAAGGTGTCTTCTATAATGACAATATGATGAACAATGTTGCAGGATTTTTGATCCCATTGTGAACCCCCAAACTGTGAACTGTAAAACCCTGTTTTTTGTTTGGTGTAGTTGAGCCCTATCACACACCTTTAATCCAAGAACTTTCTGTACACAGGATTTAATAAAGTTAACCCTAGGTCAAGAGGCGGAGCCAGAAACCAGCTGACAGGGATTAAAGACTAGGTGGGACTTTGAATTGAGGGTATTTAAGACAGTGTGGAGAAGAAAAAGGAGCTTTTAGCTCAAGTTCTGGCTTTAGCTTCTGCTCCTCAGTCCCCTGCCTTTTTAGGCTTTCAGCTAGAAAGCCTTTGCGGCCTTAGGTTTTTTGGCCTTTTCTCCTGGGCTGAGAGTTGAGCTAGTGAGCCTTTAGTTTTTGTTTGTTTGTTTGTTTGTTTTGTTTTTTCCATTGGGACCTAAGCTGAGAAGGAAGGTCAGCCTGGTGTTTTCTCTGCCTCTCTGAGCTAGCAGGTTTTCATCCCAGCATTTGGCTCCTGAGTCTTTATTGGGTAAAATAGAACAGTTGGGATTTTCATTTTTATCCACAACAACAGAACATCACAAAATTATCATGGACAAAATGCTCACAATTAATTCACAGGCTTTACTCAGATTCTATCAGCTGCATCAATTGGATGGGCAAAGGGAAAGCACTGCACTTGATAGTCAGGTCCTGAAAGCAACTATGGCCTTTATTTAGCAATTCTTCACCTTTATTTAGCTCTTGTTAACACAATAATATTATTCTTTTAAAAACTTTAACAAGTAGATTATTCTGTTGCATGTCTTTCAATTGAGATTGGTTTTCAATTTGTGTTCTCATTAAAGTCAAGGTTTGCATTCTGGGTGGGGATAGAGGGGGAGCAGGAACAGAACAGAAGTCTCCTTGTCTCTTCAGTCTACCGTATCAGGAAGTAGGCAGTGTTTCCTGGTAATTCTTGACCTAGGGTTAACTTTATTAAATCTCGTGTACAGAAAGCTCTTCGATTAAAAGGTGTGTGCTAGGGCTGGGTGACCCACACCAGAATCACCTAGTTTATAATAAACAGAAAGTTCTTGGATTAAAGGTGTGTGGGACCACACCAAAGAAACAGGGTTTTACAGTTCACAGTTTTGGGGTTCACAATGAGATCAAATATCCTGCAACAGGTAATGCTGATCTTGACCTCTTGGATAAGCTGCTGTCTGTGAAGTCTAGCCTATTTTCTCCCCATTAAAAATGTATTATTATTATTATTATTAGCACATTATTATTATTGTGTGTGATGTGTGTGTGTAGATCAGAGGGCAACATGTGGGAATTGGTTCTTCTTTTCTACCATTTGTGGCCTGGGGCTTGAATTCAGGTTGCTTTTACCTTCTAAGCAATCTTTTAGAGTACTAAGTTTAAAAATATGTTCTCAGATATTTCTTTAAAGTTTCAAATTATTTATTAATTTACTTAAAAATGTATATGTGTGTTTTGCTTGCATGAATGTGTGTGAATCGGGGTGTGCTGGATGCCCAGGGATATCAGACCGGCTGGAACTGGAGTTATGCATGCTTGTGAGTCACGGGGTGGGTGCCAGGAGCCAAACCCAGGTCCTTTTCACTAGCAACACTGCTAAGCCATCTCTCCAGGTCTGGTTCTGTGGCATTCACTCTGTTTGCAGTGCTCTCTAAGCACTCCATTTACACTGCTCTCTAAGAGTCCCCATCCTCCATCCACAGAGACTTCTCCAAGTTCCTTTTCTTTAATGTTCCTGAGACAGGAGGCCAAACTCTTCTTATTATGTTAAATGTGTTCTTATTTCATATTATTTTATGTGTACAGGTGTTTTGCTTACCTGTATGTTTGTGCACCGCATGTGTGCTGTGACCTTGAAGACCATAAGAGGGCAACAGATCCCTTGGGACTAGAGTTAAAGCTGACTGAGCTGCCATGGCACACTGGGAACCAAATCCATGTCCTTTGCAAGAGCAGCCACTGCACTTAACCACTAAGCCATCTTTCAGGCCCCAAAACATGTTTTTTGTTTTTAAATAGTACTCACTCATGCTGTAGCCTGTGCTGAGTTTGAAGTCTTTCCATTTCCTCTTAAGCGCTTGGATTACAGGTGTGTATCATCATGCTTCACCAATAGAGTGATTAATGAATCTACAGACATTACTCAGATATCATCTGATTAGCATGTGTCGGAATTTCCCACCTTCCTTCAGGAAAAAAAAAAAGGTAATATTAAAGTTAAGAATCTCAAGGAGAAAAGACCAAATCTATGGTTGTCCAGTTAAGGCAAGCTGCTTTTTGGGGTGCACCTGATGAGGCTGGCCAGCTGGCTGTCTCACACTAAGTCGGGATTTGAGAGAGCAGCCCCTTGAGGTCCTTTTAAAAGAAGAGATATGGTGATCACAGGGCAAGAGAGTTGGCTGTTATACTTTGTTAGGAAGATACAATGAAAAGGAAGGAACAAGGCTAAGGATGTTCATTGTGTGAATGTGGTCATAAGATTAATGTAGATTGAAGAAACATGTTTTGCAGTTTACATTAGATCTGGAAAAACATAAATTTATCCTAAATTACATACAGAAGCCTTAACTTGTAAGGACTTAACACAGAACAAACAGGAACTTATTCTTTAGTTATTGCAAGGATTTAACACATAAACAGGTATTTATTCTTTAACTACAAACAGAAACTTTAGCCTGCACAGGACAAACAGGAACTTATTAACTGCAAACAGAACCCTTAACCTGCAACATAATTTTTTTGCTGTTTTGGTCTCACATTAGTTTGCAAGGTATATTTGTTCCTGTTTTGGTCTCATAGTATATACACATTTCTATCATCTATAAATACATTTTGCTTCTATGTTGGTGGACACCTGACTTCTTCCACACTTGAGTATTGTGAATGATGTTACTATGAATATGGAAGCACAAACATCTCATTTAGGCCCTATTTTCATTTCTTTTGGGCATATGCCATTATTATTATTATTATTATTATTATTATTATTATCATTACTTTACTTTTTTGGACATAGGGTTTCATGTAGGCCAACTCTTGTTTTCTCCTTCCTATTAGGTTTCTTAGAGAAAACTGCTTTGAGACTATGTAGAATATCTTGCTTTTTTTTTTTTTTTAAACATCAATTGATTCGTATCAGAATCAGTTATTCTGGCTGCCAAGTGGAAGTTTCCTAGAATCAGTCCGTCTTCATTTATGTGTTGACATTTTGCTCTCCTTGTACCCTATCAAATCATATTCAGTAATAAATCTCAGATCCAAAAAAAAAAAAAAAGAGTTCTTCTTTATTTGTGAATAAAGACTAATTTTATTTATGTACTCTGGGGACATCTTATTGTTCTGAGGAACACTTCCCTATGTGACTGTCCATATTTTTGGGATACGCGGTGAACATCTGTTTCTTCTTTGTCATTCACCATCAAGCAAAAGGCAAGGGTAACCTGACTTCTCCCGATAAGAGATCACACTCCCTGGCCAACCCTCCCATTTTGTCAGACTGGCGCTGTTTTCTAAGGTGTACGAAATCGCTCGCTGCAAACTACACATCCCCGAAGTCTCCCATGACGACGTCATCAGAAAGCGCCGCGCGCCGCTCAGGCTGCGGGCTCCCGAAAGCCGGCTGCAACATGGCGGATGTGCTGAGCGTTGGGGTGAACCTGGAGGCCTTTTCGCAGGCCATCAGTGCCATCCAGGCGCTACGCTCCAGCGTGAGTAGAGTGTTCGACTGCCTTAAGGATGGCATGCGCAACAAGGAGACACTGGAGGGCCGCGAGAAGGCCTTCATCGCTCACTTCCAGGACAACCTGCACTCGGTTAACCGGGACCTCAAGTAGGTACTGGCTGAAGGGATCGGGTCGAGGCCCCTCCTGGCACCTATCCCGCCGGTATCCCACGCCAGTCTTCCCAGTCATGGGCCACGCTCCTTTGTCCTCAGTCCGCTGTCATTTTCGTTCGTCCCTGGGTCCCTGCCAACCCCTCAGGGACACCTTGTCCCCCGTTCCATTACCTAGTATTCGTTCTGTTGGCCATTTAGTCCAGATTGAACTTCTGTGGGCGTCGGTCCCGTTGTAGTGTTCGTTTTCTGACGAGGAGACGAACTGTTCTCAGGAACTTCCATTTCGCTGATCTTTCCAAGTTTCTTCCCTTGAGCTCCATCACATTTGGCCAGACTACCGTTTAAACGCTGTCCCAGGCCCAACTGCGTACCTCTCGATCCGATTAGCTCCAATTCCCGTCCTCACAGCCTAAAATTCATCAATTCCACCTCACATCACTCTCAGACACTACCTCCACTACCTTTGGCCTCTTTCCATTTCCTCTCCAAAGCCACCTGCTCAGCATTGCACGTCACCATCCATTTGTTCAGCTCTTTCTCAACAAAGACCTAATTTCACGTCTGTTAACTAGGCTAATGTATCCCCAACATTTTTTTTTTTTTTTTTTTTTTTTTTAGGAGGAAGGATTTGTTTAGGTTCACAGTTTCAGAGGACTCAGTCCACTACAATGGGAAAGACATTTACATGTAGCTTAACACTTAATAATTTCTTAATATGTGGTCCCAGGGATTACATATTTCTCTTTTATTCTTATAAGACTCCTTCTTTGACTTCATTAGAGTGTTAAAAATTAGCTGAGAGGACGTTTATCAGATGCCTGGTAAGTAGAAAGCACTTTGCTTTTTGAGACATGGTTTCTCTGCCTAACAGCCTTGGCTGTCCTGGAACTCTAAATTTGTAGACCAGGGTGACTCAGAGATGCCCCTGCCCATACCTCATGAGTGCTGGGATTAAAGGCATGCACCACCACACCCAGTTTAGTAGACACTTATTGTTTGCCTGAGCTTGTATTCTCTTCCTCTCTTAGAAGGTTAGCTTTAAGGACCTTGGCCTTTTAGTTCTGAAAATGACCTTAATAGGAACAGCATTTGGTGAGTTGGTCCTTAGAATGTCTGGACAGGTTAGGGCTCCTCTCTTCCATTTCATTTTTCTCCACAGTTCCAGTGCAGGGCCTTGCACGTGTCAGACAAGTTCTTCACTACTGGGCTAATCCCCCATAACGCCTTGCACCTCTCAGTTTGGTCCAGTAGGAAGGAGGAGGAGGTGGTAGTGAAATAATGTAATGTGTATCTTTCCCAGTTTCCACACTCCTCCTTAAATTACACATGTACACAGTTTTGGTGTCAGCTTGAGGGTGACATGCTTCCCTGACTTCCATTGAGCCCACCCTGGCTTTTTTTTTTTTTTTTTTTTTCCTCCCAAGACAGGATTTCTCTGTGTAACATTGTCCTGGAACTCTCTTTGTAGACCGTGATGGCCTCAAACTCACAGAGCTCCACCTGCTGCTGGGATTACAGGAGTGTGCTACCATGCCCAATTCTCTGTTGGCTTTCTAATGGGATGCTGTAGTCCTTTTTTACTTTAGAAACTTAAGCAGTGTTAATACTACGTTGACTTATTGTATGTATAGTAGTGCCAAGAAGAAGGTGATTGAGGATTCCAAATTGAATGCAGCATGGGAGTGGTTCAAAGAGCCTTGTTGGCAGCTGGGGACTGGCTCCTCAGAATCTGCTCTTGGAGTGTGTGGTTTCACTGTTGGCTCACTTTCCCAAGCTTCTCTCTAGTTTTCCTGCTAGACTGAATTGTATTTGTTTGACACAGCCCCCTCTATAGTGTCTTCCCTTTCCATTTGTTTATTTTATTTCTTTTTTTGTTTTGCTAAGCTTTGCCATCTGTGAAGCACAAATCTATCCCAATGTGAAATGATAAATAATCATGATTTATTCAGGTACTTGTCGCTCTGCCAAATGGAGTGATCTGCACGTGGGTCCGAAAATCCTGAATGAGAGGCAGTGTTAGAGCACACTGCAAGATTTCAGGCGTCTCCTGCTGTGGATGAATCCGAGTTGTTAAAGCCTAATTTTTATGAAACGAGTGGTGTCTTTGTGCCCTTAGATTTGTTTTCCCTCTGGAATGGCATGAGACAGCTATATTGTTCTGTTTTGTTTGTCTCACTTTGTAGCCCTGGTTGGCCTAGAATTCTCTATTTAGACCAGGGTGGCCTCAGATTCAGACTGATCCACTTACATATTCCTCCTCAATGCTGGCATTAAAGGCATAGGCCACCATGATTGGTTTTGACAAGTATGTTTGAAATTACAACTCCCACTTAGGCATTTTCTTTTTTGCCCCTAGTCTTTTTTTACCTTTCTGAAATTCTTCTTAAGAGACTCTGATGGTGTCAGAAGCCTTGAGCAGTGTGCTTGGCTTTGCTAGAATAAAGTGGACTCAGGTTTATGTAGCTTCTCTCTTTACTTTTAGTGAACTGGAACGCCTGAGCAACTTGGTAGGCAAGCCGTCCGAGAACCACCCTCTTCACAACAGTGGCCTGTTAAGCCTGGATCCCGTGCAGGACAAAACTCCACTCTACAGCCAACTTCTGCAAGCATACAAATGGTCCAACAAGGTAAGGGGTGCTGCAAATGGATCGGATGGAGCAAAGCGCAGTGCTTCTCCCAGAAATGTAGAGCACAAGAGCAAGGTTGTTTGTTTGTTTGTTTGTTTGTTTGTTTTTCATCTGCATGGGCTATAGAGTTGGAATTTTAGGGTTCCTGTTAGTGATATGGAATTCTAGATCAGGTATACTTAGCCTGGAGATTGGGTGTGGAGATGAGCTTATAGAGCCCTGGGTGTTGCATGCAGTGTGCTGTGGTGTGTGTAGTTATGCCTGAGGAAGGTACATCTCCTAGCTTCCCTTAGATTACCAGGAGGTTCTGACTCCTCAGGTTTAAAGGCTGGGGATGGAAAGGTTTGGCACGCCCATTGTTTATGGTCTTGTATTGTATTTTCTGTCATGGTGGAAGGATATCTGGAGAGTGCTATGGATTAGATAATGCTTCACTTTCTCCTAAACCTATGTGCTACAGAGTATGACTTTTGTGGTGTCAATGAGTGGGCGGGTCCATGGTGTAGCCCTCAGGAAAGCGGAAAAAGGAGAACTGAGCAATAGTCTAACAGGAACCATTGGGTTTATAAACCTGGAAACAGTTTGTTTACCTAAGAGTTCATTTTGTCTGTCTGCTGTGTGTTGCATGTTTTCCTGCTGATGGGAAACTGACTCATGCTATAGAAGCCCATGCTGTCAGCCTTTCTCAGTAGCTCCTGAGGCCTGTTCTTGATTGTGACCTGCCATGTTCCTCCAGATCCACCCTGTCCTTTACCTCTTGGGTCTTGGTGGCAGATGAGCTGTGATCATTTTTCTGGTGTGTGATTATTTTTTTCTTTGAATTTCTGTGGTGGGCTTATTTTACTATTCTTTGTTTGAAGTGAGTTGGAGATTCAGAAAGACGGTTGTCATTGGGGACTAAAAGGACTTGGATCTGAATAAATTGATTTGGCCTTTTAGACCTTCCCCCAAACTCTGTGGTGCCAGGTGTAGAAACCCATCCTGGAGTTAGAGTTGGTCAATACAACGGTCAGGGAACTCCTTAGTTTGAGGGTCAGTGTGTGTATACTATATCTGTCACTCAGGTCTTCTCAGGGCTTGCTTGCTTTTGCTCTGAGACTCTCCTGGTGGGAGAAAGCATAGCCTAAGAACTGCAGGTTTGTGCATCCTTATGCCTAGAACCCTCTCAGTGACCTGTGTGGTAGGTGTTCTTAGAGAGGTTAATAGGATCCACCTCTTAACCAATCATCACCATGCTGAGGACAAAACCGCTAGCCAATGAAATTTGGAGGGATGTGACAAATTCTTTTTACCTACCCAACCAGAGCAGAAGGCATCAGGCGGAAACAGTGCCTGCTGCAGTTGCTGAGGCGAGGGGCCCTTGTGGAAGCTTCTGGTTTTCCTGGGGGTGTGCCTGGATCTGATCATGAGTTTGCCTGCTGAGTGGGCAGAAGCTGGTCAGCAGCTGCACGGCTGGACTCTGTTTGGACTTCCAGAAAAATCCTGTGTTTGGATGAGAAGTCCTGTTGTTGTGTCACATGGGTAGAGAAGCCCAAGTGGTGAGAGCTTTTTAGTAGAAAGCTTAGACAGGGACTGTTCAGGAAATGACTGTTCTTACACTGAAGTGAAGGCAGTTTACATTTGAACAAAGCTGCTTTCATAATTTAAGGAAATCAGATTGTTTGGCTATGGAAACAGGAGTCCCTCGCTCTTGCCTTTGTCCCAAGGAGGGAAAGAAATTGTATTAAGGAAAATGAATATGTGTCCTCAGAGATGCTATAGGTTAAAATATTCACGGAAGTGTATCAGTGTTGGGGAACTTTGGAAGTTTTAGGCATGCCCATGACATGTGATGGCGTGCTTCTAAAGCCATAGTGTTCTCTTACTAGTCACCTGTGTCTCCAGCAGAAGAATTCAGCCTCCTGTGTTAGAGACAAGCAGATTGAAGCCCAATGAACTGATCTTGTCATAGTTCCTAGCTGTACTGCAGTTTGAGGGTTGGTGTGTGTGGGTGTTTGTTTTGTTTTTGTTTTTCTTCTGAAACTTGATGGTCCAGTTTTGCTTAAGTTTTCAACTTTAGAAAACATTTCTCCCCTTTGGCCACATCTTAGGAATTCATGTGGTATTTTGTTCATACTCTCTCTCTTTTTAACTCATTTAGTCTGCATGCATTTCCATGGTTTATCAAAAGGCAGGGGGAGACAAATACATGGTATGTAGGTCTACAGACATTTGTTATTTCCAGGGTAGACATTACTAATCAGCTGTTGCATTCTTTCCTGCTAAGGCTGTTTGTGGCTTGGCTCTGTATCGTACAAATGTTCTATGGCAAGGCAGCACCCGCCAGGCACTTCAGAGGAGGGCTGCAGGAGCCCTTATCTCTGTAGCAGGACTTGACGTCTAATGTGGCTGTTACTTATTTCTGCCACACTGTGCTCAGGGAGAGACTTAGGATCGTGAGATCCATAAAACCAGAAAGAGAAGACAAAAGCCAGGGTGAGGGTACTTAGGCACATTTCTTCAATAAACTCAAGAAATAGCCTCGAGGAAGAAGCCAGTATTCTCATTTCCAGCTGTTGACATGCAAGAGGCCAATCATTAATTATGTGTTTTTCTTGCTTCAGTAAATGAAAAGAGATTTTAATTGCTAAAAGATTCACCATTCATCATTTTATCCAAGGAATTTAAACAGTGTGCTCAGTAATGTGTGATGGGGAGTTGGGTATCTTGCACATGTCAGCTTTCTGTGCCCATGCTGAGAATGGAAGGACACGGGGAAAGACTTTGACACCACCCATTATGTGGAGGACTTTGTGCTGTTGGCCATAGAAAGGTCTCATGCGTGTCTAATGACTACTTATTTTCTTTGGGGGAGTTTTCCTAATTTTTGTAAAGTCAGTTGGAGTATTAATTACATGGTAGTTGGCATAATTGTTAGAATAACACATTCAAAGATTAACCTAATGAAATGGTGTCAAATTGCTGTGAGCAGCACTTTCTCTATGCTGATTCGGGGAAAGAGCTGAGCTCCTGACTCTGATGCACGTATAGAGATAATTGTTCTGCAAAAGGGTGACAAGATCTCTCGATTTGGGCAGAAAATAATTGGCATCAACGCTGTCCCTGCTGTAAAGTAGTCAGTGTAGACTTTATGTCACTTGTTATGCTCAGACATGAGAGAGACTGAACTTATCCTGAAGGTCCCTTTCTGAGGATTCCGGCCTCCTGTCACCAGGCTTTTAATTTCAGGCATTGACAGTTTTCACTTGTTTGTGGCAAAGAGCTGGTTTATGTAAAGCCCTCTGTGGTCTCAGTGGGAGTTTGATCTCAGCATCTCCTGTGCTTGAGTTAGGAGGTTCACAGAAGCTGAAGTCCCTCACCTAAAAGGATGCTGTATTTGCATATAACTAAATAAATCGCCTTCTCCTTTGTGTGTGTGTGTGTGTGTGTGTGTATGGACACAAACTTGTGGAAGCCAGAGGCTGACCCTGGGGGTCTTCTTTAGTTGCTCTCCATCTTGTTTTTGAGTTGGGGTCTCTCACTGATTCTACAGCTTGGATCTGTTGTTTTGATAGAACACTAACCAGAGACAGCATAGGGCAGGAAAGGCTTTATTCTGCTTACCACTTCAGTCACCACCATCATTGAGGAAAGCTGGGACAGAATTTGAAGGTAGGCCTGTTTACTGTTCCACACAGCAGTAGCTCTGACCAAGGAACTCACTTCACGGCCAGTTGGAGTACAGCAGGAACCATGGAGGATGTTGCTGACTGGCTGCCTCTCAGCCTGGCTTGTACTCACCTGGCTAGTACTCAGGACCGTCCACCTAGGGCTTGTACCACCCATAGTACACCAGGCCTTCCTATGCAACAGTTTCTGCAAGCATTAAAGGCCAACAAGGAAACAAACCAAGAAGAAAAACTTGGTTTAGCTTGACTTAGTCAGTGCTGGTTCAAACGTCTAGAGAGTCTGACAGTAGAATAGTGTGTTGTAAGCATATTTAAACACAGTACAATTTGAAAAAGTTTCCTGCTATAATACAATCCCTGGGGTACTAGGAAGTGTAATTACATCTAAACTCAACTCACAGTACATGTGACCATCAAGACGGTTCTATAGTTTAAGGACCTGGTGTGGTCTCAGGCTTTGGTCTGGTCTGGCTCTACAGATTGCAAAGGTCACTAGGTCATTAGCAACATCCACTCTCAGCCCTTTGGGTAGAAAACAGGTAGTTATTTCCTCCTTTGAGGAGCCAACCATGAATGATTACCATTCCTGGTTTCCCTGCTGATCTGTGGGTGCAAAGGCCTTTGTGCTCCCAATACTCCTTCCCACATCAATTAACAATCAAGACAGTCCCCTATGGACCTACCCATAAAACAGTTTGGTCTGGGAATTTGTCTCTTGACACTCCATTAAAGATGACTCTAAGCTGTGCCAGTTGACTCTTAGGTTAACTAAGACACACACGGTCCAAACAGATCCTTGTGCTTGCATGGCAAATACTCTACTGACCGAGCCATCTTCCCACACTACCTAGCAACAATTCCTTGCCACCAGGCCTGGCCCTGACCATTTTCTGTGCATATCTGACACATGTTTATGGGCACAAGTTTGCATAGGTGATGAAGGGAAAGAAGTTACTTAAGTATTTGTCACTGTGGGATCTGGTACTGTTCTGGGAAAGGTGCCAGGTGCCATTCTCACAGGTGCTTTCTCCCCCCTGGTGCTCATAGTGCCTACTCTCCCACAGCGAACATGCTGGCAGAGTGGGCTGACTGCTAGTGACTACTCTTGTCAGCCTCAGCCCTGACAACTCCCCTTTCCTGGGAGGCATGACTAAAAGACTGAAGAGTAACACCACCAAAGAGGAAGCCCCGACAGCAAAGCAGCCTGCTGGTACTCCTCTGCCCTGAGGCTTGGAATTCAGATGCCGCGTGCTCTCTGGATGTAGGTACTAGAGTCAGGCTGCCTGGGTTCTGATCCAGCTCTCCACCCAGTGCCTTGGCTGAGTGAGGAACATCTTCCCTACTGGGGGTGTCCTGACTGAAATGAGGCTAGGACTACGGTTTGTATCCTAGTGTTGGTGAAGTAGAGATGTCTGTAGAATGTCTCTCTTGACTGTTGGTGCTAATGTAGCTCAGCAATTGATTGTCATCTTCATCTGCCAAAATAAAAATAAAAGCTTTCTGTAGCTAACTGACCATAGTAAGTGTTGAGTGAACAGTGGCTGTGTTGAACACATGGTAGTGTGTGCAGGCATGTGCAGCTGTGGTGTGTACTTGCAACACTGCTGTATACTTACGGGTGTCAGCTCCAGGTCTGAGCTCCTGGGCTCCCGTCACATCCCAGTACCCGAGAGCATGAGACTAACCTTCCTGGTTTTCTCTTTAACTCACTAAGTTGGGCATATTTCAGAGAGGTGACTAGGAAGCCTGAGCATAAAGTAGGGCTGCTGGTACCACATTCACAAACAGGATGAGGAGAGACTCCCAGGATGCTCTGACCTCCCTGTGCTTGCTTCTACTCTGTCACCAGGCCTCCCACCTTTAACACTGGTATTGTCTCTGGAAGTTCTTCAGAGTGCCTGAGAAGGATAGCAAGCCCTCACACATGAGTGCACGTTAGTATGGGAGTCAGTTCTTTCCCTGTAAAACCTGGGTTGTGGGGTAAGGGATTCTAGTTTGGCAAAGGATTGGGAATTATGAAGCATGCCAGCAAGGAGAGTTTCCTCAGAAGCAGCCACAGGGAGGAATGGGGCAGCCACAGAGGAGAGCCCAGTCAAGTAGACTTGAGTGTTCAAACCATAGAGGATTCCTCTCACCTGGAGGTTCAGGAAGATGTCTGTCTCAAAATTTAGAGTTGTGACCGCTTCTAGGGTCCTCTGCTGCAGGGGACGCCCTGGGCCAACCTATTGCTTTAGGAACAGGTTTGAACACAAAGGCTGATTTGGAAGGAAGCATTTGGATTATGCCCAGTTTGTCACTGGCATTCATGACCTGGTGAGTTGTGTGTCCCCTAGGCAGCTGCTGGTTCAGAGCTGTCACCAGGGTAAGAGTAGCCCATCTGCGGTGGCTGCTGGGAGCGGTCACACGGCTCTTTTGCCATCTAATGCTGATAGTCTTTCCTTGGCTGACTGAAACGTTGGGCTAGATATACTCCGAGGGTCTTTTCTGCTTTTCCTGAAAAGGTCCAGTGGTGTTATTGCTGCGTGCTTGTGGATAGGTAAGAAAAGCCTCCTGGAGACTGGAGAGGATCTCTTGTGCTCTTCTCTTGTTCGGGAAGCTTCTAAAGCACTGAGCTGCCGTCCATGCTCCAAGCATCTGACTGTGGCAAGGCAGCAAGGCAGAGCAAGGCAATGCTTGAGGGTTCAGTGGAAAATTACTTCATGAAGCTTTTTCTGTGCCTTGGCTCTCTCAATGCCTGTATAAATGCTAATGAGAGTCAGGCGATACCCCGTAATGTAAATAGTTTCTTGCCCAAGGGTTCATGCCAGTCTGCATCTGAATGTTCTGATTAGTTGTAGTTTGTGAAAATGGTCACCTTATTGTTGCTGGGATCACTCTTGGGACTTCTGGTTTCTGGGACTCAGCTGGTCTCTCCGTGGCTAGCTCCAGCCTTGTCATAGGCCTGGGGCTTTCTTCCACTCACCCTGCCCCACACTTTTGTTTTTGTAGTACTGGGCATGGAACCTGGGGTATTACACATGCTGTGCAAGCACTCTGACCTGAGCTGCACCCCTAGCTCAGCTAGCCTTTTCTGGACTGATTAAGTGTGCATGGCTTACATGTAGGTCCAGAACCTTTTGTAGATTATAACTAGAGACTCAAAAGGGCATATTCTTTTCCAGACCTGTCCTGCTATTTTTCCTAAGCCATGCTACAGTGGATGGGAAGAAAGCATGTCATTGCACAGACAGGGAGTTGGGGCCATCTCATGTTATCTTGTCTCTTCCTGATGGGCAGGCTGGAGAACGGCCACGAGATCAGTGCTGCTTCTCATCGCTCTCTCTGGGCCACCCGGTCATCAGCCCACCACATCTACCTGTCCCCAGCCTAGATGTCTCCTGAGATCCCTCCTGTTTATCTCAGTGCTCACAAGAAAGGCACTTGTCCTTGGCACCTGTAAATCTCACAGACAAGCCATCCAGGTGCAAAGTCTTGCCCCAGTGCCAGCCCTGCTCCTCCTGGTGGCCAGGCCCTGTGTCACCTATGACTGCTGGCCAAGCCTTCACAAGTGTCCCTCGTGAAAACAAGTACAGCTCCCTTACTGGTGTGCAGAGCATTCCAGCAGCAGTGGCATGAAGCTGAGTCTGTTACCCAGCCTCAGTTTCTGTGAAATGGCACTGGCGGTCCTGCCTGTTAGAGTTGCTGTGGTGGTGACTTGTGGTGTGTCTGCTTTCATCTGTGGTCTCCAGGTGGGCCTGTCGGTGTGGCCTGGCACACACTACTTCTCCAACGCTCTCCTCAGTCCTTCCTGTCTTCTGCCCCTCCTGCAGAAGCAAACAAAAGGTTTTATTATGGGCCATTTCAAATAGACACAGAAATAAGAATTACTTAACTCTTGCCATAGTTAGCTTCAGTTGACAAGTTGACATACCTGGAAGGGAAGAGGGAACTTTAATTGAAAATTGCCTTCATCAGATTGGGCTGTGGGCATGTCTGTGGAGCTATTTTTCCCCTTGTTTTTGTATTAATAATTGATGTAGGAGCGCTTAGCTCACTGTGGGTGGTACCATTCCTAGGCAAGGTAGGCTTGGGCTGTGTATGAAAGATAGTTGAACCTGGGCATGGTGGCTCATACCTTTAATCCTGGCACTTGGAAGGCAGAGGCAGGTAGATCTCTGTGTTTGAGGTCACAAACAAACAAGCAAACAAACAACAACAACAAAAACCAAAGCAAGTTCCAGGACAGCCAGGGTGACATTGAGAAACTCTGTCTTGAAAAAAACAAAAAGAAAGGTAGTTGAGCAGGCCAGAGGGAGCAAGCCAGGAAGCAGCCTTTCTTTATGATTCTGCTTCAAGCTTCTGCCTTGAGTTCCTGCCCTGCTTCCCTAGATGATGGAATAAACCCTTTCTTTTCCACAGTGCTTTTAGTCGGTGTTTTAGCATAGCAGCAAAAAAGCAAGCTAGAATATTCTGTATACCTAATTTGATATTTCAGAACAGTTCTCAGTCCTGTTTCAGTCGTCCCTCCCTGAGTGCTCTTTTTGGTGAAGAGGTAGGGCCTTTGCCTTCTGAGCGCGTGTACTATCCCCCAGCAGGACTGGAGCGTTTTAAAACAAGACCAGACACAGTGTCCTTTAGTGTGTACATTCTTCAGCGTCCAGCTCTGGTTTCCTGCTTGTCTGCTCCTCTTTGCCAATTTGATCTTATAAAATGAATTGCAGTCTCCCAGGGGCCGCTGCACATGGTCTTTCACCATCTCATTTCTTCCTGTGGAAAGTCTTAGTCACTTATGGCTCATCTTGCTATTCCTTCTCTGAAAACCTGCTGTGAATCCAGTTAGATGTCCCCCTTTTGTCCCTTTTATCCCACCTGCTTGCCCCACGAGACAAAGCCTGGTTCTGCTGTGGGCAGTTCCTGAAGCCAGTAGGGCCTTAGTGTGCTTTCTAACAGTGGACACAAGACTATCTCCGAGAATGGTTCTCATCTCTGTCCAGTCTGCTGTGTAGATTTCCAGTGTCTCCACCTCAGGGCAGGGCTCACAGTGGCATTTCAAAGCAGTTACTGCTGCTGGCTCCCTCTCTGTGTGTTTGAACCAAGTTCAGCTTAAGCCCACCCTCCTCTCTCCCCTTTAGACTGTGTCTTTCCCTCACCTTGACCTTTTGTGGATTTCCTTGTGCTCATTAGAGAAGGACTGGGAGAAGGAGTAGATGTGGGAGCAAGCCCTTCTCCACCTCTCTCCCGGCCATCCCCTGCTCCCCTGGGCTTCTGGAGGCTGGGGTTAGGATTCTGCCAGGTTGGGGAGGTAAAGCACGTCTATGTTGCCTCCTGCTTGCTGCATCGTCCTTTGGCTCTGGGACTTACACTGGGCCTTTCTTCCAGTGTGGCAGTTCCCTGCTGCAGTCACTCATTTGTTTGGGAGGCGCTGGTCACTGCAGTTCCCGGGGCTTGGGGAGGCTTACTGCTGGGGTCATTTCCTGCTGGCCAGTGCTGGGCTGGGCTTCTTGCTGACTTGGCAGTGAGTGGAACGTCCTGATCTCTTGGCCTTTTTCTGCCAAACCATAACGTCTGTTGTCTCCCCCGTTCTTAAACTTGGTTGTGTAGCCAGTTGTTCCAGCTCTGTGAACTGGAGGTGCTTTCTTGGATGTCCAGCATTGTTTGTTGCCCTCTAAGGAAGCTGGAGCCATGTCTGTGTTGTGCTGCCCACCAGCCCTCTGCCTGCGGTGCTTTGGCTTTGTGTGTGCACCCTTCCCTCCTGTCCCATAAAGGCCAAGCAGAGAAAGTCTTATCTGTCGTCCCTTGGCCTTCATGTGGCTGC
Source organism: Psammomys obesus (assembly GCF_907164565.1). Lineage (NCBI taxonomy): Eukaryota > Metazoa > Chordata > Mammalia > Rodentia > Muridae > Psammomys > Psammomys obesus. The sequence goes on along the minus strand of NW_026585895.1, from coordinate 51,435,282 downwards.
ACTGAGCACACTGTATCAAGGGATATCCAGTTGTGCTCCCTTTTCTCCAGGCTTGGAACTGTGGGGCCCCTTTGTGTACCTGGCATCTGATAGACACTCGGGAACTGGAGTCTGCTGTGTTCTCAAGAAAATTCAGGGGCTGTTCCTCCTCAGCTGAGCGTGAGACCTCAAGGGCCCAGCAATTTTACAGAGAGTAACTTGTCCCTGGCCATGTAGCTGTTCCTTAGTGAGGCTGGCAGGGAATAGTTTTGACACTTGAAAGAGCTGAGTTGTTTCTCCGCTGCTGAGGCCCTTTTCCTGTCCGTAAGGTGGGAGCAATGGTCCAGATACATGACAAAGCTTAGGGAATCATCAGTGACAGTTGTGATTCTTTGACAGCCAGCCACAGGCCCAGCCCAGGCTTGAGCGTAGCCAGGATTGCCTTGACTGTCATGGGCAGAGAGCCACAGGCCCCTCTTCACTAGAGAGGCAGCAACCCTCTCTTGTGGTGAGCTTTGGACACATTAGGTTGAGGGTCTTAGCAAGTAAGTGACCTTCATGCTGGGACTCTCATGGAAGAGGACAGGACAGTCCAGTGCCTCAGCTAACCTCCAAACATAAAAAGGGGGCACCAGTGAATGGCTGTACCCAGAAGTGCACAACCATTGTGTACTTATCTTCCTTTTCAACAAGAATCAGAGTATTCTGAGGTGATGAACTGCCAGGCCCTCTGCTCTCTATTCATGCCTGCCTGTGTGTTCTAGGTTAGAGAGTGACATTGTGTTATTTGCTGTTTTCAGTCAGTAAGTAGGCTTCTCAAGAATTGGTCATCTGTCAGCGGTTGCCACGCCCAGCCACCTGGAATCTTCTGCGCTCAGCTCTCTCCAATGCTTGTCTACTGTTAGCATCAGTATGCTGAGAGCATGTAGGCTTGCCTGTGTTCTAAGTGTCTGTGTGAGAAAGTGGCTGCACTTGTAAGGTAGTAAGTCATAATTATTTCCTAATTGAGGGCAGAGCTCTCTTTGCTAGGACTTAGCCAACCTGCCCATTGCAGACGGATTGCGCACTACGATGTGGGTGCCTGCTTTGTGGGCACTGCTCTCAACATGGTGAATGGAGGCGATAAATACCCACCTGGGGCTCTGCTGTCTAACCTAGCGAAGGGCTGGCCCACATCCCCTGGTTTTAACCAGGATTTTGGCCCCACTGCGAGTCTCTCTTTACACCTTTGACTTGGCATACTGTCCCCTATTGTCACAGAGGGATGTAACTTAGAGAGGAAAGCTGAACAGTGTTTGAACACAAAGGCGGTTTTGTCTTGCTGTCTGGGTATCTTACATAGTAGCTTGTTCTTACAGCTCACTGCATTTTAATTCTCCCTCTGCATAATATAGTCGCAACTCTCTGGTGCTGTCCGTTGTACTGGCTTAATTGGTCCTTGGCAGAGTTTGCCCTTACCCTGTTCCAGACCAAAGCAGTGCTTGTTTTAAGGAGTTCTCATTGATTTCAAGAGAGCACTAAATGTCTTACGTCTGTGTCCAGAGGGAGACATAGTCACACGATCAACTTTAGGATGCTGTTATGGTTGCTTTTCATCTCTGTGACCAAGCACCTGAGAAAGACAACTTAAGGGTGAGTTTATTCAGCTCTCAGTTTGGGTATAATCACCATGGTGAAGAGGGCAGCAGCAGTGGTGAGGGAGCTGCTCACATCGTAGCTGCAGTCGAGGAAGCAGGGAGAGGTGGAGGTGAGCGCTGGATCCCAGCCTATGGGGTGGTACCCCACATTCCAAGTGGGTCCCTGGAAAAGCCCTCACAGATACTAGTGAGTCAACACCTGGTCAGGTTGACAGTGAGGGTAAACCAGCACACATACCAGCTTTTTTGCACCGTAAGCCTTAAACCTGGGCGAGTTGTTCTGTTTTTATCTTAACTTCCCACATTTTTGTGACATGGGCTGGTGGCACCATAGCAGATAGTGCTATACACCCCTCTATCCCTGTACATAGCTCCAAGTCTGCATGGGAGGCCTTCCAAGAGCCTAGTGAAACTGAGTCCTATAGTGGAATGCCCGCACCACCCTAAGGAAGGGCTTGCCGCGCCCATGGCTACTTTTCTTGTACTGGGAGGTGGTGCAGCCGGACTAGTGTGGAGTCTGGTTCTGTGGTAAATTCATGGGTAGGAGATATGTTTCTTTGTAGTAGATCTGAGAAACTTCAGCTTATGCTTTTTTTTTTTCCTCTCTCTCTTTCCTTGTTAACCCAAGAGCTTTTCCTTTTGCCTTGAAGCCTTTACATCTTTGGCATGTCTGAATCACCAGCATCACTGATCTTATGTTTTGTTCTGTTATTAAGTAATAGTACAACAGTCACCAAGATGGCTGCTAAGCTGTTCATGGGCAGGTAACATATACATTGAGGACACTGGGTCAGAGGGATGCTTTCCATCCTGAGGGGAGTGGCCAAGATTTTACCAGTTGTGTATTAAGTATGTTTCTATTGCTGTAACAAAACACCATGACCTAGGCAACTTCTGAAAGAAAGCATTTAATTTGACTTACGGTTTTAGGGGGTTAAAGTCAATGATGGCAGAACCACCTGACAGCTTACATCTTGATCTGCAAGCAGGAAGCAGAGACAGCACACTGGGAATGGTGGGAGTCTTTGAGGCCTCATAGCCTACCTCCAGTGACACCTCCTCTAACAAGGCTATACCTCCTAATTCTCCCCAGATAGTTCCACCTGCTGGGAACCAAGTACTCAAACATATGAGCTTATGGGGCCCTTCTCATTCACACCACTACAACCATTTTACTGAGAATAGCATGTACCTTAAATCTTAGGACGTATTTATTTCTGGAATTTTCTATTTAACGTTTCCAGCTACTGCTGATTGTGGATAACTGAGACTATGGAAAGCCAAGCTGTAGTTGTGGCATGACTCTATTTTCATCTGAGTCTGTTTGGATCTCCTTCAGATGCTGGGAGTCCTGAAGAGTAGTTTTACTCATGTGTACATTGGCCTTCAGTCCCATTTCCAAAACCCCACCTAGGGTCTCCATTTGCCTAACTGCCCACTTGGCTCTCCATCCAGTCATCTAGTCATGGGAGGTTTGTTTGCCTCATTGTTTGTGTTGTGTGTACGTGTGCACTGTGTTTGTGTTCTTGTATGTGGACATGTGTGCCCCTGTGTGGAGCCAGAGGACAACCTTGGGTGTTGCTTTTCGCACTGTCTACTTTTTTTGGGCAGGTTGTCCCACTGGCTGGCCAGTAAGCTCCTCTCCAGCATCCTCTCCAGCACTGGGATTACAAGCACGTGCCACCGTTCCTGGTGTTTACAATATGAATTCTAGGCATGAAACAGGTTCTCATGCTTGCAAAGCAAACACTCTGCCCGGACTTCCCATCTAAATTTCATTTTGTAATTCATCCTGTTTTCCTGAATTGAATGTATCAATTCAAGCCAGTATGTCATCCATAACTTCAGTGATCGGCTGGAATCACCTGTGCTTTCAGAGTCTCCAGTGAACAGGAAGCAGTTAGGCGACCATCAAAAGATTTTGTGTGATGAGGGTGGGGGGCATTTTCCTGTACTGGGTAATTTCACTGTCTTCAGACACAAAGTAGGTCTGAAAACACTTCTTTTGAAGGAGGGAATGCACTTAGCACTGGATAGGCACGTTGTAGACGCTTAGCAGAGCTCAGTTTTCTTTTGCTGCCCTGAGCTCCTTTCCCTGTGCCACATTCCTTAGGTGACCCTCAGTTACTTTTCTATTGCTGTGATAAAATACCATGACCAAGACAATTTATAGGAGGGAGGATTTATTTGGGGCTTTCAGAGGGTGATGGTCCAGGGTGGTGGTGTGAAGTCATGGCAGCAGGTAGCTAGAGCAGCAGCTGAGAGCTTGCATCTAAAATTGCAAACAGGAAACAGAGACGGCTAATTTAGAATGGCCCATGTCTTTTGAAACTCTAAAGCCTGCCATCACGACAAACTTGTAGCAAGGCCACATCTCCTAACCCTCCTCAAGCAGCCAGCAGCTGGGTAACAGGTATTAAAATGCCTGGGATTTATGGGGAACATCTCAATTCAAGCCACCACAGTGGGGTAACAAAATTTAAAAAGAAAAAAAAAAAAAGCAACCTAAAAAGCCAACAGTGGGTTGTGGCAGTCACCACTTTGCCTCTTGCTTAAATAGAGCAGCTGTGTTGATTCTAATTGTTTGGGTGCACTCAGACATCGAGGCTGTATTGTGTTTTCACATCCTCAGACAGAATAACCACATTATCCTGCTGGCAGTTCACAGGGATCCTTGGCCACAGCATTGTGCTCAGTCACCTCTGCTGCTGAAGCTGGAATGTAGTAATTTCCTAGCTAGATGTCTTGTGGGAGATGTTGCCTTTCCTGTTATGACCTCTCCAAGCAGAGGAGCATCTTTCTCAGTCACTTAACTGTAGTAGGCATGTCTTGCTTTCCAGGAACAGTGTCAAAGCCTTGGGTGTATCTCTGGGAGGCAGAAGCTTCTCTGGTATGTCTCCCCTTCGATTTGGTCCTAGAGGAACATTGACAGTACCTGCAGTTTGCTGTGGCCTGCAGGGTGCTTCCCAGAGAGCCTCAGATAGCACAGGAAACATTTGCTGCCATGAGCAAGCCTTTGCCACTTACCAGCAATCGTACCAGCCTCGCTGATTTTCTTGGCTGCTCCACACAGCACCAGAATGGTCTTTCAGAACACTAGTTTGGTCCTGCAGCTCTGCCAAGATTGGCTAAGGACTTCTTGTGCTCTGACAGTCCTGGGCTGGCTCCACAGTGCCCCAGTTTGGCACCCGGGAACCCTGAGGTACCCATAAGCCCCTTGATGTCCCATGCTCTGCCTCACTGGACGCCACCTTCTTTTTTGCTTGACTCATGGTTCCTCTTGTGTGTTTGTTTAGAGTTATACACTGGGAGAGTTCTGACCCCATAAGCTGGGATGAGATACCTCTCCATGAGCTTCTGTCACCGGCGCTTTCTGTCATTATGACCTGACTCAGTTGAGCTCTAGGTACCGGACCAGGACCATGCCACCCTGTTCATACTTATATATCTTGTATCTGCCAAGGTTCATCAGAAGAAAACAAACCAACAAAGACAACTTAGCTAAGAAAGTGGCATTATCATACCAACAGTTTTTGAGAGATGGAGATGGGGAGCATAGTGGGGGTCCCCATTTGCTGGTGGGTTGGGTTCTCTAATATAGCTGTAGGAGATCTGTCTTTGGTTTATGTATTCTACTCAGGGTGAGGCTTGCTGAAGGAGAATGCATATTAAGTTTTTTTTTTTTTTTTAAACTAGTTTGGGGATAGAAACAGAAGGTCAATTGTCTTGATTATTTTTGAGGCAGATAGGAAAAGGACAGGATAAAGTGAAAGTTAGAGAGATGTCTCCTGGCACTATGCAACTGGGAAGCATGGGACTGCTCATCATCTTTTCCAACCTGGGAGACGTGTCCACATGGGACTAAAGCATTGGCCTCGGGCCCAGGCTACCTGGGTTCACACATCTTCACTGGTTTGTGACCTTGGACAACTTCCTCTCTGCTGGTGTATAAACTGGGGCTCAGGACAGTCTCCACCTTAGGGTTGTTTTGAGCCCAGAGCTTATGATTAAGTTAGGGTCGCAGGAGAGTAGTCGACGTGCCAGGAGCTGGTGCTAAGTGTGTATATCACCGTGTACAGTGACTAGCATATTATGCTTAATTATCAGGCTGTTCAAACCACAACAGTGTAACTTACAGCTGTGACAGACCAGGCCTAGGGAATAGCTTAGTCAATAAAGGGTTTGCATTCCAGGCATGAAGACCTCAATTAGGTTTCCCCAGAACGCTATTAAAAAAAAAAAAAAAAGGCAAGCGTGGGTACAGCCATGTAATCTCAGTGATGGGGAGGCAGAAACAGGAAGATTCCTGAGACTTGCTGCCGAGCCAGCCTGGTCTGCTTGGTGAGGCTCAGGTTAGTGAGAGATCCCATCTTAAAACAAACAAGGTGAATGGTACCTGAGGAATGACACCCTGAATTGTCCTTTGGCCTTCATAGGCACCACCCCCCCGACCATGACAAATCAATTTAATTTGCAAACTACTATCAGCATAACCATAAAAAGAAAAATCTTACACCCCAAATCTGTACGTGTAGACACGGTTCCTGTTCTATCAATGCATCCCATTGGGTTCCAACTGGGCTGCTAAGACCCTGCTACAGCCAAGGGCAGGGACAACAGATTTGCACTACAGTCAGATAACCTGGTGTTTTTGGCGACCTGACTTCCTCTCTCTATTACACCACTGTTTCCAAAATTGAGGCTTATCCCATGTCCCTCAAGCTTCACTCAGGCTCCTTTGCATCCACCAATTGCTTTTCCTCTAAAACACTCCTTAATGCTACAGGAATGGCTGTCATTTAGTTGATGGACATGACCACAATATCAAGAGCTGTCAGGAAAGGTGACACTTCAGGATACTTTTCTCCGGGAAAAAAGAAGGAGTTCTTCAAAATGCTGATAGTGGAATCTTGAGCATTACGTGATTGGCAGGGTGTATGATGCTCAGGAGGCCCTGAGTGAAGGCTCTGTAGAAGCTGAAAGCTTGTCCCAAAGGCTCCACAGAGGCATGGCCCTCTGGGGATGGGCCAGTACCCCCAGGGTGTGTAGTGACTTTCTCTATGTATTCTCCTGGCTGGTATCAAAAAGACCTTCTTGAGCTGAAAGTAGTGCATTCTGGCCTCATGGCAGGGACCTGACCACTCCTCATCCATGCATATACTTATACCAATCAGGTCTTGTAAAAAATAAGTGGAAATCAATGTTTTAACTACTTCTGTTAATGTTTTTCTACCATGAAAATGGACTTCCTGTCCAGTTCCTCAGGCTGCCTGGCAAGGCCATCAAGTTCAACCCTGGACCTGGGCAGGCTGTGTGGCCTTGAGTGTCAGTTTCCACTGCTTTAAGTCAGGCCATCGAGGCTCTTATTGGGTGTCGTGATGATTCCAGGGGCTGATGGGGGTAAAGAATGATTGTGCTAGCTCCTAGCAGCTAAGGAGTTGTGTTCCTGAATGGCCTGTAACAGTGCTGACCTGTTTTACCTACAGCAGGAGGAAGGAGTTGGAAGTTATGTGTTCTGGGAACAATATGCAGCACACAGGTGCCCGGGCTGGGTTAGGCAAAGTATGTTAATGGCTGCCTTCCCAAAGATTGATTTCCACCCGTCATGTGCAAATGGCTGTGGGTGTGCAGGCTGTAATGGATCTTGTGTTTAAGGCTTCCGTTGTTGCAGCTCAGTAGAGCCCTCCCTGGGCCCGCCCCTCAGATTGCCTCTGAGGTTTCAGAGGTACTGCATCTCTCCATACCATCAGCTGTCAGCGCTGATTTGGTGACTGAGACACAGCCTCAGAACCATTGGCAGATTGGCCTTAGGAGATGCTGGGCACTGGAGCTTGCTAGCACAATTTGTACTTTGATTAATTTATTTAATCTAACTATCTTGTATCAACCTGCAAGGATAATTATGCACAAATTACTGTTTAAACTGGAAGCATGTCTCCCTTCCTGAGCCCCATGCTGGTCCACAGCTCTTCACTTCTTTGCGAGGAGAATGTTTCCTAGTCTCTTGTCCTGACATAACAGACTGTCCGAAGTAAGTACTCTAGTTTCAGTTAAAAGCTTTTGGGAGAGGCAGAGCGCTGGTTTGGATTCTGATCCCGTTTGTCACATATCGCTGGCAGAGAACTGGCCCTTTTATCTTTGCCTGTGAGTTCAATTCCATTTTCTCTCAGCAGTAAGATTTTGTAGCTGGCTGCTGCTGCTGCTTCAGTCTTTGAGCCAAGTGGGATTTTCAGAATGGGGCTAGAGCAGATTCCTAAATTCTTTGTGGGCATGGAGAGGGGTTGTGAGTAGCACTCGTGTGTGTGTGTGTGTGTGTGTGTGTGTGTGTGTGTACATGTGTGTCACACTCACAAAGTTGGTTTTGTTTTACTTACTGTTACTGCTGATTCTACGTTAAGGCAGACTGTTCTTTTCTGTGCTGCTGTGAAACTACCAGAGAAAGCAATACACTGTCAGATAATTCTCAGACCCTATGATGGTGGGAGACCTTGCAATGTCAGGCTTTGGGAATAGTGAATTATGATGTGTTGATGATGGGGTTGACTATACAGTCTTAGCTTTCCAAGAAGTTGTACTGAAGCTGTGAAGCTGTGGATATTTTTGCTGTTCTTCAGTGACCTTCATGTGAACTCCCAGATTACAGCAAAAAAGAGCAATGAGCCTTGCTTTGGTGAAGTAGGGAAGTAGGGAGAGGAGACTAGTGTCGTCCCTCCACCCCACTTGAGAACATGAAAAAGATGGATAGTGCTTGCTACTGTATTTTCATATGTGATTTTGAAATGAACACATTCAGTGTGTTTGGTTTAGTAGAAGGTTTTTTTCTTTTTAACATTTCTGTGCAAGACTTTCAATTTGGGCTGGAGAGATGGCTCAGAGGTTAAGAGCACTGGTTGCTCTTCTAGAGGTCCTGAGTTCAATTCCCAGCAACCACATGGTGGCTCACAACCATGTATAATGGGATTTGGTGCCCTCTCTGGTACCAGGTGTGCATGCAGTGTACATGCAGACAGAACACTGTATACATAATAATTAAATCTTTTAAAAAGGAGAGTTTCAATTCCTGATGTTAAAAAATATTGTTGGGACTCGAGAGATGACTCAGCAATCAAGAGCACTTGCTTCTGTCCAGTGGATCCAAGTTCAGTGCTCAGCACTCATAACAAGAGGCTCACAGCAGCCTCAGACTCCAGCCTGTTTCCTGACTCCATCTGACTGCTTCCTCTTCTGGCCTCTATGTCCCCCCCCCCCCCC
>NW_026585895.1:51419831-51426315 GCF_907164565.1 Psammomys obesus | reverse complement strand
CCCCGCCCCCGACCCCCCCCCCCCCCCTCCCCCCCCCCCCTCCCCCCCCCCCCGCTCCTCCCCTGGCCCCCCCCCCCCCCCCCCCCCCCCCCCCCCCCCACACACACACAGGAAAAGCTTGTCATTACTGCTTTTTCTCCTGGGGGCACATTTTACTAAGGCAGTTCTCCATTGCCATGAAGGAGGCGCTGAGTAAAGGGAGGAGGAGACAATTTGAGGCTCTGAGAAACTTGAGAAGTCTATTGTCTTGGGACCACCTGCTGGAAAAGCCCTGGCTTAATTTGCTGGTCACTTGCTGATTTCATTTCTAGGAAATGCAGTCCAGCCTTCTCATTGGCTTAGATTTATCCAAGCGTAAATAAGGATGAGGACCCATCTAAGTTACTCCTGGTTATTTCGGCAGGAGGAAGCTGGCTAAAATGCTTGAACACCATACAGAGTGTGTGGGTGTGGTCTGTGCCAACTGTGGTTCCTGCTGGAGGCTCACCAGTGCTTTCATACCTTTGCTTGTGGTGACCCCATATGCAAGTTTTCAGGGAAGTAAGGGCTCACAGTTGGGTCAGTTTCCCACTCTTGTGTCTTACCTCTGCTCCCTAGGGACTTAGGACTCAAGGCCTTGGGGCATGGCAGTCCCTGTGGTTTGCCAGATGAGGATGCAGAGGAGGGTCAGGGAAGGCAAAGACCTTCTTTGCTTAAAACCAGCACTTGGATGGAGGCCTGGACTGTGTGCACCTGCCCTCATCTGCCCTAGACAGGCACCAGCCCTCTAACCCTGTTTGACCTCATTGGCTGAGGATTACATCAGGAATGCAGCCTGAGGCTCACTTGTACCTGTGTCTAGGTTCTTTTGGTAAAGGTTACATTTATTGGGTATTTATGGAACTGAAGGGTAGGTCATGTAGTGCCTTCTAGTGATAACTCCTATGTGGGTCTTGGCCTCATGGTCCCATGTCCCTGCTTCATTGTATCTTTATTGGGCTTCCTTCCTTCCTTCCTTCCTTCCTTCCTTCCTTCCTTCCTTCCTTCCTTCCTTCCTTCCTTCCCTATATAGAGCATATTTAATTTCTCATTCCCCAATGCACAAAGTTATTTCAATATAGTTATATTATAAAATTATTCTTTTTATCTTTAATGTATCTAGAGCATTAACAGTGTATATGCACACATGTTCATCTGTAGCAGTGGAACATGGTGGCCGTATGCTTCTGAGGTCACACCGCTTCAGCTTAGTTGAGCATTATGGGTGAGTGAAGGATCTTTTGATTCTATTGTTAAAGAGAGGATTGGTGGTCATCTGACCCAGTGCTCTCATTTTCTGTTGGAACAGGAGATTGGCTGTAACATAATTATTAGTCAGGTGCTAACCTTTTGTTTTAGCACTCTAATCTTCCATTTTAGCACAGCACCAGCTGGGGATCTGTGCAGAGGCAGAAAGATTTATCTTTGCATCTTACCTGAGCAGTGTCTGTTAGAGATGGAATAACGAGGTGTGAAAAATGCCGGCACTTGTCCTCCCTAATGAGGTTACCTTATCAAAGGCATGAAGTAAACAATATGCCCTCATTATTGTGGTGGGAACCTGAGGAAATGCTGTCAGTTATATCTGAGAGGAGAGTACAGATTTGGAGCACAACACAGACATGATGATCAAGCACAAAGACTCGAATGTTAGGCTCAATCTCTGGTTTTGCCATTACCTTCCTAGATGTCCTGGTCCATGTGACTTCCTCTCTTTCTGCTTCCTTATCTGAAAAATGGGGCTAACCACCTTGCTGCTTCACAGAATTGTTGGGGGCACTTGGAACATAGGAAGTGCTCAGTGAACAGCTGCTATTCTCAACACCATCATTCAGCATGAGTGGGCTGTGCTGGGGTTTGACTAACAGGTTTTGCATTGTCTGTAGATTTAATGGCCTTAGCCGCCGTGTTGGCCAAGGGGTTGGTAGTGGGCGTCTTCTCTGTGCTGATATTAGTCCAAATGGCGTTCCCCTTCCTAATGCTCTGTCTTGGAAGTGGCTTATCAGTGCTTTAGTGAGTCTGAGGCATCTTAATAGCAGATTTCATTTGTGGTTGGCAGTATGAGTTGACCCACATCTAAATCCTTCTTGATCTAATCGTTTCTGCTATCCTGTTTGATCTTGTAAATATTAATTTAGTCTGTTTGTACATGTGGTTTTCAATGGTCCCAAGGTTAATTACTGTATTTTGTTTATAAAGTGCTCACAGGAGGCTGGGCATATTGTGGAGGACTTAGGAAAACTCTATCACCATTTAGGTCTATAGACTGGTGGTAAAACCCGATGAGCGCCAAAGTGAAAAGAATTCCCAGTTCTTGAAGCTTGGTGGATGATTCCTGCTCTGGTCTTTTGTCTTAAGGAAAATGTGGGCAGGTCTGAGGAGATGGTGCAGTGAGTAACATGCTTGGCTTTAAACATGAGAACCTGAGTTCAGATCCCCAGTGTCTGTATAAACTGCTTGTGTTTGTGTCCCCAGCACCAGTTAGTGGAGACAGCATGATCTCAGGGACTTGCTCGCCAACCAGTCTAGCCAGTATGATGAGCCTTGGGCCGAGTGAGTGATGCTGCCTAAAAACCAAGGTGGAGAAGTAATTGAGGAAGACATCTTGACGTCAGTCTCTGGCCTCTACATGCCTACGTGGTGAGCACAGTCTGCAGATAGACACACACGGGGTTTACACACACACACACACACACACACACACACACACACACACACACTATATTGTTGTGGATGTAAACATGTTTTTGTTTTGATCCCAGGTGTAGGATATGGGACTGATTCAGATTGTCCACAGCAGCAAAGTATTTACCTGGTGCAGGCTTGAGGGCTCTGGAGAGGGAAGAGATGTCAGAGCTCAGGGAGGGATGGTGGACTCGAAAGAAAAAGGCTGCTGTTTCCCCCTGCTGCTCCTGGTTGCTGTTCTTGCAGTTTGATGAGAAGAAGTTGGAGATATCTTGAAGATTGGACTTGCCGTGAAGAGCCCAACAGCCCTAACCAGCAGGAAGTACCCTAAGAGAACCACACCCTCTGTCCCCACTACCCTACCCAGTATTGGGTGTTGGAAGGGATAGGGGTGGAGCAGGGAGAAAAAGGGATTAAAAATGTAAATAAAATTGTTTAAAAAACCGCGCCTACATTGTGTGTGTGTGTGTGTGTGTGTGTGTGTGTGTGTGTGTGTAGGCATATATGTTTTGCATTTCTTCTCATTCCTTGGCAGAAATGTTCCCTAAGAATGCTTGGGGAGCCTTGACATGGTAATTTGGGCCATCCAGGCCTTGTCATAAGCACTTCCAGTACAGTGAGAGGAATGCAGGTCCAGTAGTGCAGGGCTTAACGTTAGAGGAAGGGCCTTGTTGGGGAGATAATGCTGTGAAGAAGACAACAGAGGGGCTGGCCTCCCTAGCTTGTTTGTATTTGATGGGCAGTGTGTAAGGGTAGGGAAGAAGATGGGACAGTATTCTAGGTGGGGAGGACATTTTGAGCAAAGATTTATATTCCCTAATTAGATTCCTAAATAGTCTAAGACATTACATTCATGTGCTCCCTTCTTGATTTTTTGCCATATATCTTTATTTTTGATTACTTGATATCTTTTAAAATTAAATTTTTTGTGTGTATTTGTTTTAAAAAGGAAATATTGTTATGTATTAATTACATAAACATTTGTATGTGTATTTGCTAATAGATTATGTATATATAATAAAGTGACAAGCGGTGTTCCTGGGCATCACCCAGGAGCTGTCTGGCCGACCCCTGCTATGCATCACATACTTTGGCCAACTGTGTATTCAGCTAATGAGACTTGCCTATTTTTCCTTGAAGGAGAAGAATCTATGAGGCAGAGCAGTGCAGGGCAGGAACACAAGCCTCGGAGCTACAAGCCTGGCTCTGGATCTAGGCCATTGGGTCTGTAGCTTGCTTCTGCTGTTTACTAGCTTTGTGATTCAGGTTTGTTGTTTGATGTCTCTGTCCCTGTGTTTCCCCGTGTAAAATGTAGTATCTCCCAGATTGAAATATAGGGAGAATTGAGGGAGGTTTGATAAGGCAGGCCCTTATTAGAGCTCCCCCCTGGCCTTTGGAGGTAAGCATTTCCCTCATGATGCCTTGCTGTCTCTTCTGGAATACTCATTGCATTCTGTGGAACTTATCCTAAAGAAAGCAGCGTCTTTACACCCAGCTCCCTTCTTTGGTTCTCTTCATAGCCATGCCATCTGATAGGTAGGTTGCTGAGCACACCAGCACAGCTGAATGAGAGATGCATGCGCAGGAAGAGTGTGGTGACCCCCTGGAATGTGGGAGCAGCTGTACTTGCCGGGGCTTCATTGTGGGTTCGTTTTCCCTGTGTGTGAGTGCGTGTGTGTACCTTTGAGATGTGACTCCCACAAAGGCTTATTCAGATTTATCCTGAGAGTCTAGACTTCAAACATATATACCACATTGCTACCAAATTGTGCAATTAATCCTCTGAAATGGATCCAACATGGTGCCTCTTAGGCATGTGTGTCCTGTGAGCTCTTGAAATGTGGCCATTGCTACCAGGGAGCTAAAAATTCAATTTCACGTAAGTAGCCATATGTAGCTTGTAACCACCGAGTTAGAGAACATAGGTCTGGAGACTGGAAGGACTGCTGGGCCATATACACAAGTACCAACCTCCCCTTTCACCTAACTATACATATTCCCACAGCCTCTTTCCCACCCTGGAGCTGGGAATCAAACCCAAGGAAGGTCCTTTCAGTGAGCTCTGTGTACAGCCTCCACAGCTTGGATGGGAGCAGAGGGTAACAAAGGCTTTTGGAAAGCTGTAATGGTGAGATAGAGAAGAAAGCAGCCCCTCCCATGGAGGAGTCCAGGACTCCTCCGCAGCATGGTTCAGTTCTAGAACAAAGCATGCTGTGCTTGAGTTAATCCTTCCAGAGGGCCACTTGCCAGCCACCTGTGCTTGTCTCCTTTCTTTCCCACTCCGCACAGCTTACCAAGATGCAGATGAGTAGTGGGTGTGTTATTAGGGATAACCTTGAATCTGATCTAATTTATTAGTAAATCATTGACAAGCTTGTGTTATCGGGAACATGTTACTTGCGAAGGGCCTCATAATTGATTACAAAAGCCACCGTGCTTTGACACTTCTGCTGCAAAGATTGATGACAGCATCTGCAGCACCTGTTGTGTGTGCATAGGGTGGGGGGAGTGTGTGTGTGTGTTGAGCTGGTGAAATACATCTTCAGGCCATCACCCAGGCATTACATTCACCCTTTATGCCCAGGTACCAGCTCAGTGCTCATATGTTGCCATAGGAGGAGTGAAAACCAAAGGCTTAGTATCCTGAAGCTCCTTTCAGCTGGGGGAGACAACACTGCAGAACCAACATTAAACAGTGATGAACGTACAAAGGATGTAAGCCTATAGGCTGAAAGTAGAGAGACTGGGTAGGGTGTTTAGATGGGCTGGGGCTAGGCCTAGTGGGGAGGAGCTGTGTGGGGACAGCAAAACAGCAAGACTCTGCCTTAGGAGTCTTCTGAAGCCTTTTTACTAGGTTTATAGCTGTTGGTATCTACTGTCCTTGTCCATGTCAATGTAATAGGCCCTGACCTTGTATCGCACAGAGCGGCTTTGCTCATTGGGCATTTTCAGCCAAACCCAGGTGGCTAGTTGTAACCAGTGGCCGCCGTCCTTCTTCCTTCCCGAGTGTCTGTTCCTTAGTGGCAATCCCACTGGTGGCGCCCTCCGAGCAGAGCACTCTCGCTGTCCCATCTGCCTGACACTCCACACAGAAGCCTCCAGGCCAGATGTTCCCAGATCTGCCCAGGGAGCACAGTTTGTATTTTGCAAGTATCCTTTGCCTATACCATGCCTCTTAGATTCAAAAAACACCCTTTCCCTTGCTCCTTTCCTGATCCTTCCACCCTTGAAGGTGCTCTTACCTTTGCTTCTTCTTGGACACATTCTTAGGCCAACTATTTGCGGTAGGAACCCACATTTCCTGATTTATGTTTAGTGTGTTTGTATTATGTCTCCCACCAAGCTCTGGTTTTGTTGAGTTGGTTGTGTGGTCGGTATAATTCCAGTGCTCTCTTGATCTAGCAGCAGTTCTCAACCTGGGGTCTTGACCCCTTTGGGGGTTGAGTATCAGATCTCCTGCATATCAGATATTTACATTATGATTCATAACAGTAGCAAAATTAGAGTTATGAAGTAGCAAATGGGATAATTTTATGGTTGGGCCACCACAACATGAGGAACTGTATTAAAGGGTTTCAGCATTAGGAAGGTTGAGAACCACTAGATTGTAGTGGCTTGGGCTTGGGCTCAAGGACTCTAACGTTTGCATTAAGAAACAATAACTTTATTTTAGCATGTAGACGAGCTCCCGCTCCCATTCTTCAGAAGAGAGCTCACCTCTTTGTTTTCTTTTGATCCCTTTCACCTCTCTTTGGCAGTGTTTTCTTTCAGTTGTTCTCCC
>NW_026585895.1:51401812-51419821 GCF_907164565.1 Psammomys obesus | reverse complement strand
CCCCCCCCCCCCGCCCCAGTCCAGGGCTTGGGGGTTACTGTGCTGCTGTTGCTTTACAGTTGGCTCCATGTACAAGCACATGCACACAGGATCTCATCCCTGGAAAGGCAAGGCTTCTTGATTTTCCCACAGTCTGCAGAGCCTGATTTAGGGCCGCACCAGGATTAAGTGGGATTACCAGCATCTTCCCTCTGTCTCTCTTGTGTATCTTGTATGAATGTGTCCTAATAACTATTGATATCAAGTTCATCCCTCAAGAAGCCGAGTCCGACCTTTAGTGTCCTGCTGAGGCTGCAGTTTGCTGATGTGTTTTTCTTGCAACTAAAATCAATGGAGATAAATCTCAGTAACTTTTCCTGTATGATGAGGTGGTTGGGTCCTCTGTCTACACAGCTGCCATAGTAGGTACCTCTGTCTATACAGCACACCTGCCTCACATGCAAGGCTGTTGCATCGGCATTGATCAGCTGGTCCACAACTCTTAAAGGTCATGCTTAATAACCCTGCAGGCAGACTAGAGAAGATTCCAGAGTGCCTGGGTGTCGCAGTTGACTTTGTGCTATTGTGTGCTGATATTTGCCTTTAACAGCACATCTCTAATTCACCAAGCAGGTAGGCCTGCACTTAAAGGGCAAAAACCTGGTGTGCATTTTTATCCTGAAAATTAGTCACAGCTAGGCGGCTGTGGTTTAGGAGTGGTAGGGCTCACTTCTGGAAATCCTAATGTAAATGGGCTGATAGTCCAGTGGGCTGTCAAAGTCTGCCCTCTGCCTGTGACTTGGATGCTGGAAAGAGGACAGACAGTAGCCATCGAAATTGTAAAGTAAATGGGCTGACATCCCAACAGGCTGTCAAAGTCCTGCTCTCCACGCATGTGACACAGATGCTGAAGGAAGGATGGACAGCGGCCACTGAGTGGGCCAGCTCTTCCAAGCAGTTGACGAGGCAGGCTGACAGGGGCACAGGGCTCTGCGGCTGGTCCTTCGTGTTAAGCACAGTGCTGTAGAACAGATGGAGGGGAAGAGGCCCTGGTGACAGTTTGGGAGGGTGGGAACCTTTAAGTTACAAGGAGTCAAAAGAACAGTTTGGTTATTAGCTGCATTTTGGGTGACAGCCTGACATTCCGTAACTGTCCACAGTGACTAGGCTGCGTTAGAATGACACTGTTGTAAATGTGTCCTATTAACGTCTTCCTAATAAGGAGGATTGGTGTGATTTGAATAGTTCTGAATAATTTCACATTATTTATTGCTCATCAGCCATAGGAATGCTTTATTTTCATTTCATTTTATTTTATTTTGGTTGACTGGAGGACCAAAAACAAGGGCTACTGTGGTTTCTCCATGAAACAAGTCCCCCCACCCAAGGGGCCTTCCCTGTTCTTGAGGGGAAAAATTGAGCTGGAAAAATCTGTAATATTATTTAATATTCTGAGAGCGAATGTTGAGAATGTTTGCAAGATTTTTTTTTGTGTGTAGTGGGTAATTAAAGTTTTCAAAGAGGTATGTGCTCATTATCCCAACTGGAAAAATACAAAGAAGAAAAAAGGTCATCTCTAATCTTGCCACTTAAATACAGTTCATGTTTATGCTTTTCTCTGACCCCCTTTTTTAGGGAAATGTATTTGTGTTTAGCTTTATTTTGTTCATTCTTCATACACCATGAAATTAAACTTACCTCATTTTCTATGGGACCTTAAGAGTTTTCTGTGATATATATGACAGTGTTGCATGGCATTGGAACAGTTAACATTTAAAAAATAGTCTAATATTCCATTCAGGACCTGTACCATGATTTGCCATATAACTTCCCTTTTGTTGGGTATTTCACTGGCCACTGTTACAAGATGGATGGGATCAGCACCTTGTTTAGGTGCTGCCTAAGGACCCAGCCCCACAGTGATTACTGGTCAAAGTGTTTGTTTCTTCCAGGATTTAAACAAGGTTTTTTTTGTTTTGTTTTGTTTTTTACAAGAGCCCAGATTTATTGCAAAGATATCAGTTGAATCAAGAGGTGTGTGTGTGTGTGTGTGTGTGTGTGTGTGTGTGTGTGTGTGTGTGTGTGTGTATTGGTGGGGGTGAGTATATGTTTGCAAACATGTCCTCAGGTCTTTAAGAGTTTCAAGCATTCTGGCCATGCCAGCTGTGTTGACTGTCATCTGTGGCCTTGCACACAGCTTGCTCTGTTTGGTGCTCTTTCTCCTGATGCTTACTGTCATGTTCCCCTGACTGTTCCTGCCACTCTCTATGCCCTGATTTTTGCCTCTTGTTAGCTCAGCATACACTGAAGTTCCCCTCATTTTCTGTGGAGTCTGGAGTGAGGTGCAAAGCCTAAAGGCACCATGATCTCTGAAGCAAGTACAGTCTTCAGTTGTACACATTCATTTTATCATGGTACATTTAAATTGTTTATCCTGATGCTGTCTAAAGATTGTGCTGGAATTTCAGGCAAGTGTGATCTATTTATAGCCAGTTCCAAGGCCATCGAGTGAGAATCTTTCTCAAAACTAACCAACTAACCACCAACAAAATAGGGGCTGGAGAGGTGACTCCGTGGGTAAGAGTGTACTGGGTTCCATTCCCAGCACCTGCATCAGGTGCTACAGCTCCAGGGGATGCAACACACCCTGGCTCCACAGGCACCGCCTTCACATGCACAGAGCCCCGCATAGACACAGGTAGAAATGAAACAAAGGAAGGTGCTTGGAGATGGGTGATGCAGTGAGATAAGCACGGTGCTAAGAGTCAGAAGAGCATACTGGAAGGTGTTGCATGGAAACTGGGCTCTGGGTTTCCAAGCATCCCGCGGTAGTATGGAAGCTGTCAGAGGGCTGTGGGGTTTAGTGTGACAAAGGAGCATTTAGATTGTTCAGGTCTGCCACTGTTCTGTAGACCAGCACACCTGTGCTCCTCACCTCACCTCATCATCGCTGATGCTAACACCGAAGGATCATCTGGGGAAGGCTGTAAGAAAACCCTAGTTAAAAAGCTGACGATGGCTTTTCTGTCTATATGTCTATATTCATATGTCTATATGGATTCATGTAGATTCATGGATTGAACGCCACCAACATCCAGAGCAGTTCTGTCGCCAAAAAATTCATCACTTGTAATTCCCAAACCTATGGTGTTCCTCAGACTACAGTGTGTCTGAGGGTGTCCCGAGAGTGCAGCCTTGCCTCACCTGCCTGCCCACTCCAGTTGCTTTTCTTGAGTTTCATCCAGGCTGCCGATGGTCCCTTTTATTTTCCATAGCTCTGCACTGTGCGGACATACACAGATTGAAGGACGTTTGGCTGGTTTGAGCCTGACTGTTAAGTGGTACTGTAGACATTTGGATGGATTCTGTGCCTTTTTTTCTGTGTCATACCCAAGGAACCTCTATATTCCTGGTTCACAAAGGTCTTACCCTCTCTCCTGAAAGTTTCACAATATCCATTTAACATTTAGATCTGTGACTCATTCTGAGTTAAATTTTATGTGTGGTTTGGGACTGCAGTGGTAAGAGTGCCTTGCTGTCCCTGCATTGTTTGTTGAGGTGACCCTTCTTTCCTCACTGCTCTGACTGCTGAGCGTGGCTGTCAGAGTGCATGCATGTCCAGGTCCTCTACTCATTCCACACAGCTCCATCACTGACCTCATGTCTGCCTTGTGCAGGTACTCCGCATCCTGATTATTGTAGCTTTATGGAATGCTTAGATACTGATAAGGTGACTTCCTTAACAAGTGTTTCTCTTCATAAAAATTGTTTTAGCATTTGTGGGTCCTTCGCATTTGATCAGTTCCATTCATTATTTCACACACTCCCGCCCTGACTTTTAGTTATTCTGTTTCAGGGACTTCAGAGACACAAGAGCCAGTCATCAGGTGCTGTCACTGTGCCAGGTGTTCCTTTTCTGTGGTTTCCCATCTTTCACTTGAGACTTTCTGACTTGTTTCCTTGGCTGGGAAACTGACAACACAGTAGAAAGGCCCAGAGAGCACAGACACAGCTTGGGGCGGGGCTGTTCCTTCATTCACAGCTCCTGACTGGACAGGCTTCTTGATAGGTTTCTTTGGGCTCCCTTTGCTGCTGTCACTACTCTGCTTCCATTCCTAGGGGCTGGGACACAAGAGAGTAGAAAGAAAAAAAGGCTCAAAAGGGGAGAGAGAGAGAGAGAGAGAGAGAGAGAGAGAGAAAGAGAGAGAGAAAGAGAGAGAGAGAAAGAGTGTGCGTTTGTGTGTGAGAGAGACAGAGATCTAGAAAAACAAATGTGGGCTCCTGCTGGACGTATAACCTTCTTTGATTTTCTAATATATCATGTATTAATATAGCCCGCAAGTATGCTGTTTATCTGATAGTCAGTCAGTCGTGGATCACACAGGTCTATTTTTCTGCTATTGATAGATGGGCTGCCTTGTATATTTTTTGTTATAAATTTGCTACAGGGTGTCTCAAGCATATCTCTTGGCACACATAGCATAAATATTTGTCATTGTTTTCTTGAAAGCTTAATATTCGACTATTGTCTCCTGTGTATCTTTCTAATTTTTTGACTGCTTTAGATTTTGGGATATTTTCTTTGTTCCACAAATATCCACAAAGTTTAAGTTTTTATTGGTAGGGTTTATTGGTCTTTTGTCTGTTTTCTGAATTTTAATCTTGGAAGAAGATGGGAGACTGCCAAAGTTGCTTTCTTGCCACGTCCCCTGTGGTTTGACCTCGTACTCTGAACTCTCAAATATGGAGAAGCGTTTCAGTGGACAGTGTTGAGGGGCCGTTCCACATTAGAACTCTTGTTGTCTTTTCAGCATTCTCATGGAGTTAAGTAAATTTTAATTCTGTCACTCCATGGCAAGCTTCTCATTTTAATGTGAAATGAGAAGGTGAAAAAGATACTGGGTGGATATGATGGTTGGGTTCCACAAGGAAGCTTCCCAGCTGTGAAATCTACTGGGGAGCAGGTACTGTTTCTGACTTAGCAAACTCAGGGTTTGCTTCAGGTTTGAGGGCAGCAGGTACAGCAGCTGTGCTTCTGAGAAATAAAGTTAGCAATGGACCCAGAGAGTCTTGCAGTGGGCAGAAAGGCGGTGTCTGCCCCTCCAACAAGGGAACGGCAGTGGGCGGCTCACCCCACATGGGGAAGCCCCGAGTCTAGATTTAAATGGGCTCTGTTTTCTTCCGCACTATAGATGAACACCTGTTAGAACATGCACAAGGGTGCAAAGGAGTCTGTCTCCTCCAGCATAAAAATTCAGAAGCTGCACACTTGTTTATGCCATTAGTTCAAGCAAGCTAGGTGGTCTCTGGAGCCTGGAAATATTTTCCATCACTGTTCCTGGATTTAACTTGCACGGTGGGAATTCTCTAGGGGTTATCTTGGTGACATTAAACAGTCACCCCTCCCTCGGAGGTCCCCTGGGGTGAGCTTAGGTTGGCCCCATTTACAGCTACGAGGGTTGGAAGTGTAGCTGGTTTGATTAGTCGCAGCCCCAAAATAATATGGGGGCCTGGGGCCCAGGCAGTCAGCAGTCCTGACCTGTGTCCACAGGAGAATGGCTAAGGAACTAACAAACTTTTTCTAGCATCCCAAACGCTGAGGGGCTGGCTTCCGCTGCCTACTGGACTGTTATCTTTGAGGTTGCCAAAGGAATTCCTGGGGAAATTGGAGTTTGGGAGTTTACCACCTTGGGAGCTCATATTCTGGGAGTACAGGATGGTTTGGGCCAGTGGGCCCGATGGCTCTGGGTGCAGGTTTCTTTTGAATAGTGAATTGCTGCCTGGATCTGGATCATCTAGTTATAACCTGACTCCCCAGGTTCTGCTGGTTTCCCAACAATGCCTTTTTTTTTTTTTTTTTTAAAGTGAGAGCTTTGTATAAAGAACTCTATATTGTATGTGAGAAGTGTGAGTCAATAAAGTGACCATGTCTACTTCTCCATGAGGAGGGTTCCTTTCTGCCTCGCTGGTTGTCACTGGAACCTTTTCTGTTACTCCTTCCAGGCACACCCACAGTCTGAATTTTGAGTTTGCTAGTTCTGGAGGGCAGACATCTGTACTTTTAAATTTTATTTTTATTTTGGTATTGTATGTGAGTGTTTGGTGTGCAAGTAGGTCTCTGCATCACATTGCCTGCCTGGTGCCCATGGAGCCCACAGGAGGGTCTCACATGGCCTGAAACTGAAGTTACAGAAGCTTGTGAGCTGCCACATACATAAATGCTGGGAATTGAACCCAGATCCTCTAGAAGAGAAGCCAGTGCTCTTAACTCTCAAGCCACCTCTCCAGTCCCAGTGTTCCTTTTGCTGAAGGCCGAGGCATCTGAGTGGCAATACGAATAACTGCGGCACTGGCACTCACGTCTCAAGATGCTTCTTCCTCCTGTGGGTAGTAGGTGTTTCGTGTGACCCTCAGTCCTAATTAAGACTGCTCCCAAAGAGGAAGCCTACTTCTTTGGAAGCCTTGCTCTCTTTGCTGAGGTTTCCTTTTGCTTCCCTGGCTCTCCTCAGAAAGTTTCCCTTCCCAATGAAGGGCAAAGTGGCTGGGGTGTCTGGAAAGCCTGTGTGTGGGCCTCCACTTATGAGAGTAATGGGTGCACGATGAACAGGAGCAGTCAGCTTTCCAGTCAGCACCGTGGGCTCCCATGAGTCATCTTGTGTCAGAAAACAGCTAGCCTCTCAGAGGTTCAAATGTTGTGGACCTGTCACAAGTTTTGGAAAGTTTTACAACTCAGGTGAGTCGTGGGATACAGGTGGATTGGATTCTGAATGGAGCCTGGTAAAGAAGGCCCCACCACAGAGGTACCCGGTTCCAGGGAGCCCATTCAGGCCTAGGGTACCAGCCCAGAAATGCCAAGAGCTTAGCTTGGCAGTTATTCCTGTGAATACTCAGTGAAGATAGGTTGTAGCAGCTGCATTGGATTTCGGAGGGCAGAGACACAGGCTCTTCAGTCTCAGAGGCCACGGGGCTGTTCAGTGCTTGGTCATCTTGGTGTACCCTGGGGTCATAGAGACCTTGTTTGGTATGATCTGGAGCAAGTGACTGTACTTCTGAGCCCAGCTCTCCTTCCCATCATGCATCTCAACAAGGCAGAAAGAGATGTTTCTCTGGAGTCCTAATCTCAGAGCCTGGTGCACGATGTGCATTAGTAACTGCCAGCATTAACTGCCGTTATCACCATTGCTACCAGTCTTCTCTCTGCCTCCTCATCTTGTAGAGGAAGAAACTGAGTCCCAGGTCTTGTGACCATGTGCACCAGTCATTGGCCAGGCTGGCCTTCCCCTCCCAGTGCTCTTTTCACCCTGCCACCTGCCCATCTCCACTCAGTTCCAGATCACGTACTTGTCACCTCCTCGGTTCTCGAAGCTCAGGCAGATCCTGACAACAGATGGTGCTGTTTTGAATTAAAACAATTTAACTCAAGATCCATCAACTGCCAACATCAAACACCCTTAAAAGAAGGAAAGAAACTCATTATCAAGAGTATTTAAGCAAAGTAGGTATTTAATCTATCTTAATCATTTGCATTCTCGAGGAGAAGAAAGTCAGTGGCAGCTGCCACCACAGGCCAGGCCTGTGACTGTGCCTGCTTGTAATTGCTTCAGACTTTCTGCATCCAAACCCTAATTTCCTTGTTTCCCATGAAGCACTAATTTGGACTTGAGTCCTGAAGAACAACTTTTAAAGCTCTACTGAATAGTTGAGTATTTAAATATTTAAAAAGTAATCTCTTGCTTTTGTACCTGAATCCTTTGGTAAAGCTTTGGTAATAGTATGTGGACCCTGCTTTTTTTGTTTGTTTGTTTGTTTGTTTGGTTGGTTGGTTGGTTGTTTTTTTGTTCGTTTGTCTTTTGAGACAGAGTTTCTCTGTGTAGCCTTGTCTGTCCTGGACTCACTTTGTAGACCAGGCTGGCCTTGAACTCAGATCCACCTGCCTCTACCTCCCTGAGTGCTGGGATTACAGGCCTCCGTGATAGCCCACAGCGCCAGGCCATTGACTTTTGTTATTGTAATGAAGTACCTGAGATCTGCTTCTTCTCAACAACAGAGTCTGGTTGTGGTTTCAGATGCTGAAAGTCAAAATAGCTCTGGGAAGGACCCTCCCGACTATAGCACCTCCCAATGGGTGGTGGGGGTGGAGGGTGGGGGCATATGTGAGGAGAGATCACATAGGCAGCTAGGCAGAGAGAAATACTGTGACCAGGCTTGTTCTTTTATTGTAACCACCCTTTTGGAAAGCAACTTGCTCCCACAAGCATCACTACCAGAGCTTCCAGTACCATCCCACTAGGCTCTACCTTTTAGTGGTCTTACCAGCCTCTAGCAATACCACATTGACAACCAAGTATGGACCCTGGGGACACAGGCAAACCACAGCAGTCATAGCTCAAGTCATTTACTCTTTGCATGATCATCTCCTGTTCTTCTTTGGCTGCCCCATGTTCTCTTTGCAGGCAGCCTATCCTAGGCTCTGAGGGCCCAGAGGGCAGCCAGGCAGTGGCTCTCTTTACTTGTCTTTGTTGCCTCTTTTAGTCCTGTAGTTGGGAAGGTAGCTTAGCTTTTGGGAGCCAGGCTGTAGATGCTCCCCTTCCCTAGCCTCAGCTTGACTGGAGCATTTGTGGCCTGACAGTAGCTACTCGGACCAGTAAAATAGTTGTACTACCTCTCCAGGACAGTCTGTGCATGGGTGGGAAGCAGGAGCACAGGTGTGGGGTGTGCTGGCAGAGGAAGCAGGCTGCCTATAATCCTCTGTAATACTTTGTCCCTTTAGTGTTTCTTATTGAGACCATGGTGTCTGTGAGGCAGGTTACAGCCTGACAGGCTAAGAGGTGTGCTTGTCGTCACCTCCACCATCTACTCCTCAGTGTAGATGTGCTCCCTTCATATTTGTTTTCTGCCCCACACTTTGCCTGATGTATGGATCAAAACCCTATTTTTGGAACTTTCTCCTGACATTTGTATGGGCAGGCTCTCTTCCAGCGCTGTCTTCCTGGGCAGGCCTGCCAGGACTCAGCTAGTTCCTTCTCTGACCGACCTCTTGGTCTGGGTGGTTTCATAGGCAACTGTTCAGAAGGAACCTGCCATGAGGTCTCCATCTAGTGTGGTTTATATGGTTCTTCCACAGGGGAAGAAAGCAAAAATGTGGTGCAGGCATTTGTGTCTTCATCTTTTAATAATTCATTTCTCCACTTGGAAGAGACTGAAGCTTGCAGTGGCTTGAGAGGCCAGGGCCTTGTTTGGTGTTGGGCCCCTGTGCTGAGAGGGACCCTGAGCAGACTAGATGAGGCTCACTGGCCATCACTTTGCCTGACAACATTTTGAAAAGTCATGTGTAATGTGTGATATTGGTGTGGTGGTCTGAGATTTATCATAGCATATCATGTGTGAAGGACCCCTTGTAAAAATGCCCTCTTTTTCATCGACACTCCTCATCCTCCCATGGTCTTACGAAACAAAACAAACAAGAAATGGGTCCTTGAAATTTCAGAGCCAGGGAACAGCCACAGAGGTACTGTGTTCCAAGGGAGGGTCCTGAGTCACTTAAGTGGAGGCTGTGTCCTTCTTTGTGATAGCCTAGAGAGGCAGGAACCTAGTCTCGAGTGCCCTTTCTCAGGGCCCACGGTGCATGTAGTAGGGCGTCTGCACAGGGAGGCATCATTGAGTAGGGCACATCTGCCTCTTGTTCTCAGTCCACTCCTTGTTGGGGCATGGTATGCCCATTCTCTGTGCGCACTTGCTTGAAGTGACACTCCTTTCCTTAAAGTGCGTATTGGGTCCATAGAAGCCTTTGCCACCAGATAGTCCAGGGTGACTCAGTCAGTATCCACTCTGACCGCCCCAGACTTCCTTCCCTATTGTGTGGTGGATTGGTGTGGGCTTAAGGTAGGATGGTGTGGACACAGTACTCCACAGCTGCAGCCAGTAGAGACAGTGCTGTTACCAAGTACTTGCTGTGTCCTGGGGCCTGAAAGTGTGCTCTGCGTGATGACAGTGTGGAGGGCATGCTGTTAGTTCCACGTCCCCCGCTTAGAGACGAGGAAATGTGGAGCATACAGTAGCTCCTAGTAGTATAGCTCAGTTCCACCACACCCCACCTCTCTCCCTCCCCAGCTACCTCAAGCTCTAGCTAAGCCCCTGAAAATGCTCGCCTGGAAAATTAGGCAGGCTGGAGGAGGCTGAAGTTAGAACATTTGTGGGCTGACCTTACTCTGCTCCTTGGCATTGAGATTGAGGCCTGGAAGGTTATTTCTCACCTAGACATGCACTCTACATTCTGATGGGACTTGTTTTGGCAAATGGCATCCCTTGTAATTTAGAAGTCAAACTAAAGGCCAAGGGGCCCAAATAGTGCTACTTAATTGAATTCAAAGGCTTTACTAAACAGGTTGACCTCTGTTCTTGTCTTGGTCCTGCCACGGACTTGCTGCTCTCCTTGCTTCCTAGCAGGCAGAGTGTCCTTCAGCAAGGTCAGTCAATTCCTGTCTCTCATCTACCTCCAACTCCACAGCAACTTCCATCTTGCTTGAGCAAAGCCCTCAGCGGTGTCCCCTGAACTCTGTCCTTTGTTCTGACATCAGCCTATGCTGATTGGCTCCTATCTCCGCTCCCTGGCCATTCTGGGCCTCTGGGCAGACTTTCCACACATTTCTGTCTCTTCCCTCCAACTCTTTTTTTTTTCCCTTCATCTTCTCAGTGCGCATTATGTTTAGCATTGAGGTGCCCCCTACTCCCAAGAAAACTGTAGTGTGCCTTACCTTTTTATATGATATCTTTTTTTTCCTGAAAAATGTAGCTTTGGGTCTATGCGCCATTCCTAGAGGTATTCTTTGTCTCATTGGCTGTTACATTCTAAGAGTTTAGAGAAGTACCTGGCACATGTAGGGAGTGGCCCATTGACATTCATGGGATGGATGGATGGATGGATGGATGGATGGATGGGTGGATGGATGAGGTATAGCCTTGAGAAAACTACTTTCTCTTTGGGTCTCTCAGATTCTTAAAGTAAAATATCAGCTTGTACTAGATGAAATGTCATTTCCTCCCAACTGTGACTTCTGTCGATTCTTTGCATCTAGTGGTGTTGATGCATCACTCAGCACCTTCCCCCACCCCAGGATGCAGGCTTCCTGGGGCAGGCAGGATCTAGCTGGTGTTGAGGAGGCAGGTGTCATGGAGTGCCATTTCTGGGAACTTGAGCTATGTCTGCCCGAGCATGCATGGAAGATGTGCCCCACTTCCGCCCCACAGCAGAAAGCCCCACATGTTTTGCCCGTTTTCATTTGGTGATGTTTCCTGGGGATGCTGCCATGCCGTTGTCATTTCCCTGTGCCAGCATGGCAGCTCCACGCTGCTGGATGCCACCAAAGCCCAAGCCCATTGTTGCTGTGGATTTGTTTGCATATTGCACAGCCATCTGCTCCCTTTACCATCCAAGCTTTAGATTTTGAAATATGAATTGCCAACCGCTCCAAGAATTTCAGTGTTTTTTTTGTTTTGTATGCCAGTAACTAGTCTTTCAACTGTTAGAACCACCATTGCAGAAGCTTTGCTTCCTCTTACCTTGGGAGGCATTGTGGGCTTTAGTGGGGGCTGAACAAACCAGCACCCAGGTGTCTTGAGTCCTCATACTGCTGTTCCCTTCCATGCCTTCATCCAACAGGGACTCCAGATCAAGGCTGTTTGAGAAAGCCCCAATGTGTACTAATCCTACTGCTGTAAGTTCGCAGATAAAGACTCCACAGATTTCAGTGCTTATTTTCTGCGCGACTCCAGTTCCACCTGCTCCAGAGTAGAGTAAATGTGGGCTGTGTGCATCATCCTATAGTATCGCCTGCCACACTATGTCTGGCCAGGGTGCTGACCCTGCTTCTCTCCCTGAGCAACCTGGCTCACCTTTGCCATCTTCCTGTTTCCCTAGCACACAATCATCCTCCTGCCCTTGCTTCTTCACATACCACTCCCTCTGCCTGCTGTGAGTTTATGATGATTACCAACACTGTGCCTTTCTTCTGTTGCATCTCTCATAGAGGTCATCAATTTGGTTTTGGAGTGATCTGTTTAATGAGACTGTAGCTCCATGAGGTTCACAGCGCCACTGATCGTTGAGTTCCTGAAACTAGAGTGGAAGGTGGGTTTGCCCAGACAGCCCTGTAGGCTGGTTGCATTATGTGATTTCCATTGTGCACACGAGGAGCTGGAGCAGAGAAGAGTACCTGCCTAAGAGTGTCTGGGTGGAAGGCTGGGGCTAAACTGATGGTGCTTTTTCTTTGAAAGCCAGGCATGCTGGTGTTAGCAGAATACCCATTGCCAAGACACTTAACCAGCAGCCAAACAGCATCCAAAGGATCTGTCTTCTGAGTGCATCCACATGCTCAGGGAGATCTGACATTCCTATTTATTAAGCGTTAGCCAAAGAATAGCTTTGTTTCTCAGCTCTCCCTTCTGATGTTTCCAAAATGTCTGTTTTTCTTCTTTAAACAATCCCCCTGCATGAATGTAGCTTAGTCTTTTTCTTTTGAGGAATCTTCAGTTGTCACTCAGAATGTCAGCTCAGGGAGGCTAGGCTGGGCATCTGGGAGGGTGGCAGGAATAGATCCTGTTTTGGGGTCCTTGGTAGGACTGGCTTTGTTGCCTCAGTGGCTGATCAAGTGATACTAAGTGGTCTGGCTCCAAGTCACTGAAGCTTTGGCCTTGTTGCCCAGAGATTCTGCCACTCCCCTGCTGATTTGGGTTCCAGCACTGGCCCAGAAGAATGCTGGAAGCTTCAGGTCACCTGGGTGTGACAAAGCGTTCCACTAGTGAGGGTCTGCCATCTTCACAGTTGTCTTAAACTCCTTGTTTAGGATGTTTTTCCAGCTCCTAGAAATGTCCTCAGCAGTGCATGAAGAGCTCTTGGGACTCTTCACGTGCGCCACTCCACCTCGTATTGTTTGTCTTTGTCATTGTCTGAGTTAGCATTTTTGCTAAGCAATTGGATCATCCATAGTCTGGTTCCTGTTGCTGGAGAACAAAGCTGTTCTCATCTCTACTGTTACCTAGCATGCTCTGGGGACTGTATTACACTGTGGATGAACTGGGCCACCATCACAAATTGTTTTAATAGTTGACATCTCAGTACAAACAGAGTCTACTTCCTACCTATAGCTGGTCTTTGCCACTTTCTTTTTCCCACACTTTATCCCTCCTCTCCCTTGTTTCACACCCTATCACTAGGTAGAGAAAGTAGGATAGAGGGAGAGAGAGAGATGTCCTTGAATTTAATTTCTTTCTTCTTGGTTTTTCTTTGCTTGTAGCTGATCTTTGCTACTTTGTGGGTTCTTTTTTTTCTACATTTTATCCCTTCCCCTCCACTGTTTCATCCCCATCACTAGATAGGAGAGAAGGATAGAGGGGTGAGAGAATGATAGAGATCCTTGAATCTAATTTCTTTCTTCTTGTTTCTTATTTGAGCACAACTACCAACAAACCACAACCAACCCCTCCCCCTCTTAATGGGCTGTAGCATTTATATACTCACTGAAAAATTCCCAGAATTCCAGATGTCACGCAATCACCTATCTACATCTGGCAAAACCACACCTCTGGTAGAGCATGAGGCAAGTCATAGCACTATATCTCCATGTGGGATTAAAATAAAAATATATTTTTATAATATTTCTGTGGGTTTTTTTGTTTTTGTTTTGTTTTTTTCAAAATAGGTTATTTTCTGTGTAGCCTTGGCTATCCTGGAATTCACTCTGTAGACCAGGCTGGTCTCCAACTCAGAGAGATCCACCTGCCTCTACCTCTGCCTCCTGAATACTTGGATTAAAGGCATGTGCTATCACTTCCCAACTATATTTCTGTGTTTTTAAAGACACCAAAATTACAGAATTCTTACTATGCCTACTTATGACAGTTTTATGGGTTTGGATTTCTAACAGAGGCCTATGTGTTACAGCCTCCTACCTTGAGTCTTTATCTCATTGACCTGTGCCTTGCAGGACAGAAGAGGTCACAGCTGATTGCTAGAGTTTCTACTTAAATCTGCCTTGTGCTAACCAGGACTGTTTCTAAGTTTAGTACGTGACATTGTTGGGGACACATGAGGTACAGTTAAGTGGCTTTATGTAATGTGTCTAAAAACCCAAGCTGACATTCTGAGACTCAGTTCCCCTTTAGATGCCCATCTTGAGCTTTCTTTCTGACCAGCAGTGAGGTGGGCCTCCTGACTTCCCTGAACGTATCTTTAGATATCATTTTCCACGCTCTCCCCTGTCCTTGGGCAAGAACACTGAGGCAGTAGCATCAAGGTCAAGGGCAAGGCTTTTGAGGAAGATAGTTCCTATGGGGTGAAAAACAGTTTGTTTTTCTGCCATCACAGGTAACCTTGGTGACCTTAAATCCTTGTGTCCAATGTGTTTTGACAAATTTGCAATTTTGATGTGTCCATGAATACGTAAGTCCTTCTGTGTTTTCTCTTTGAATCTAATAAAGGTAATCACTTGTTTTCTGCCTCAGATCTGTTTATATTTATGAGAGCTAATGACATGTTGTACCTTGGGAGAAGAAAGAAAAAACATCCTCCTAATTTTGAGCTTGGGGTGGGTAGGGCAGTAAGCCGCATCCTCTATTCCCATATATTTAATAAAGGTTGCCGTGGTGCTCATGATTTCCTGTCTGTTCATGAGGGACTGCATGCTGGTGTGTGTGCCGCTTCTGAGATTGGCACTGTTATATTATTAATAGTACTGATCACACATGCCTTGCATTTAATATAGAACATGAGAGGCTCACCTACCATGAATGAAAACTCTCAAATTGAAAGTGTGGATGCCATAAAAATTTTAAAGGAGGAAATGTGCTGTGGTTTAACTTTTGGAATAAAAATAGTGCATTTTTAATCAGCAGGTGTGAATGTCCTTGGGTTTTTGAGTTAGGATGCCTGAGCAAGGAAAGAAGTCCCCCTTCCTTTTCTCTGTGTACTGAGTAGAGACAGAGGATTGCCCAGAACACCAGGAACTTAGGTTATACTGACAAAAGTGAAGGAAAAAGCACCATAAAACTGCTAGGGAAAGCAGCTGTCCCCTTGTTCAGTGTCCCACTCCTGCTTCTGCCTCTAAGAGCTTGGCACAGTGAGAGATTTGTGAACACAAATGCATGCGTGGAAATACCATGCTCTGGTGACATTCCACAGGGGGCGACCTTTGATGATGAATTTTCTTGCCCTTTTTAGGGGAGGAGAAGAGGAGGCGGGTGGTACTTCACAAGACTCTAAATTTACTCAACTTTTTTAGGTTTAAATTTTCTTAGGGGAAAAAAAAATAATGTCAAATGATTATAGATCCCAAACTGTCTTTGTTGGCATTTGAATGGCTTTGTGAGTCCAGTGTGGGGAGCAAGTGAAAAGAAAAGCCATTTCTCTCTTTGCTGGTGTGGTATTGAAGCCAAAGCCCCAGACCACACGGTGTCTTGGGGACCTTCATGATTTATATATTGTATGTGATCTTTCCTGAAACATTGTTAACCTGTGCCCTTTACAGACAATGCCAGGTCAGAAAATGTCAGGGGAACTTCGGATTGCTTTCATAATTGTGTAAAGAAAATTGTTGTCTTCAAGATCCAGAGCCCATGGCAGGCATCCTTAATAGACAGTGTATTTGGGAGCCAAACAGCACTGCGCATGAGGCTGCCTTTGGCTGGTGGGGAATGAAAAATGTCTGAGTGAGATTTTACTTCTGGCCTCAACTAGTTTTGAGGAAGAAAATATGTTGTTCACTGGCAGGCTGTTGTAGGCGCCTATTTAATTTGTTGGGAAGGCAGATTCTTCAAGCAGGAGGCCTTCGGAAGTGCTTACTCACGGACAGGCTCTGCATTACAGCTAGGAAAGGGCAGGCAGGGGAGTGTAGAGCCACGCACTGCTCAGGAGGAGAGAGGGCAGCTTGACCACAGGGTCCTGGGAGGGAGGACAGTGGAGGCAGGAAGGAGATGAGGTAGAGGAGAGCCCCCCTTTAAGGGCTGGGGTCTCATGAGGTGGATGCTGGTGCTCGGAGGGGTCTATTGCCTCCCGAGACCATGCCCTGCCAACTAGTAAAGGAAGGCCTGCACTTGCTAGCATGTTTTGTCATAAGATGGCATGGGCACACTGAGGCATGAAAGCCTGTCTTCTGTTCATCTGCTCATTTAGGTGGTAAAAAAAGATTCAAGTGAAAAGAAAGAAAGACAGATCTTTGGCAGGGCACGTGGTGTGGCTCTTGACTACTGTGTCAAGAAACAACATTTGAAACAACATTGGTTACTTTGGTTCAAGTCTTTCAGAATGAAGAAAAAAACTCAGATGTGTGGGCTTGATCAACAGCTTGCCAAATTTCACCTAGGCTGACTTTTGAGGCTTCTTTCCTTACTTCCTTCCTTCCTTCCTTCCTTCCTTCCTTCCTTCCTTCCTTCCTTCCTTCCTTTCTTCCTTCCTTCCTTCCTTCCTTTTTTTTTTCTCCACACAGTTTGCCTTCTCAATTAACATCAAATATGAACCTATAAAAAGAAGCCTAAAAACCTGACATTCTTCCATGGATTGTAAGACATCTCATGTGTCTCCAGAACTTTCCCATCATCTTTCATCTTTATTTGCAGTGGGCCTTCGGGGTAGTGGCACACAAAGAGCTGTTTGCTTGTGCCCAGTTCTTTGAGCACCCGGAAGCTCAGTGCTGCACCCACATCTGATGAAACAGCCAGCTCTCCCTCACCCAGAGAAGGCTCTCATCGCCTCATTATCTCTACAACCTGAGTGAATTTGCAAATTAATTGATGTGTGGGAGGGAAGGCATCTGCTATTGTAAAATCCTTTAGCTGAGGCAGTAAAGCTTGAAATAAAATTAAGTGTTACTATAGTAAACTAATAGTCCCCAGGTGATAGAGCTCATTTTGTATCGTGGGGCTCAGGCATGCTCAGGACCTGCTTTGCGGCTCTGGGTCCTCTTCCCCACTCTCATTTTTGTTTTCATCAAAGGAATACAGTTTTGCACATACTGTAGGATGTGCAAAAGGAGGATAATATTGCAAGACTTTTCACAGAAAGCCCAGGGCCCTTGTCTGACTCTATTCATGTCACTTTTCAGAGGTAATTCTTTTAACTTTTTAAAAGCTCTTTTCTTTTGATTCTTACCTGTGCTTCTCTGAGTAATTTTCCTAGGCCACCTCAGATGCTATGTAGGCTCCACTGTGGAAGATGAGAGTTTGGAGCCTACACATTGCATTCTCCCCATGGCTTGGCTTTGTTGGATGTCAGTGTACATGTTAAACGGAGTGCTGTTGGTGGCTGAGCCAGGCTATGATTGCTGTTTCTTTGTGAAGGTTGGAGGAGTGTCTCACTTTTCCAGCTGTCTGTGAATCCTGAGATTCTGGATTAGCCTCTCCAGGTTAGTGTCTGATGGGAGCTGGGGTTTGGGTATTCAGTAGAGATTGAAGCAGTCCACCTGTTTCTATGCCTATCCTAACCCCACCTTCCTCAGCTCAGTGTGTAGAGAGTCTGTGTGCCATTCAGCTCATTGGCTCTCCACCTGTTCCACCCACCACTGGCTCTCCACACTGCAGGGTTTTATTGAGCTTCTCTCTGCTAAGTGTTGGCCGTGCATCTGTTTCCTGTCTGCTAGGCTGTCCCCTGAGGGCTCATATTTTGAAGGCTTGGTCCCCAGTGCAGCCGTGTACAGAGATGGACCTTTTAGGAAGGTTTGGACCTCAGTGACAGATTAATCTGCTAATACATTTATGATTTAATGGGCTATTGTAAGGTGATAGAACAGAATTTGGATGAAGGGAGTTGGTCTTCACAAGTATGCTCTTGGAGGCTTGTCTTGTCTCTGGCCCTTTCTACCCTTCCTTTAGTTTTTGAAAATTTCACACATGTCTACAATCCATTGTGATTGTATTCGCCCTGATTGCCCTCTCTTATACCCTACTTCTATTGACCCCTTCTTTCTAGCCAGTCCCATTCCTATATGTGCGTGCTTGTGTGTGTGTGCGCGCGCATGTGTGACATTGTGCCTGCGTGTGTGC
>NW_026585895.1:51368953-51401802 GCF_907164565.1 Psammomys obesus | reverse complement strand
GGCTTATCATCCTGATGTTGTGTTTTAAGGAGCATGCTTCCATGTCAGTGTGCCCGTGTGGTCCATGCAGAGTCTGGGGCCTTTCACATTTCTGGTCTGAATGGAATAGAATAGTATCTCTGGGCCCCAGCTGAGATGATACCATGATTCCAGTTCCTTGTTACAGCAGGAGGAAGAGATGACGAAGCTTGAGACCCAGAGGAGGAAGGCCTCATCTGCCTTTCCCCAGGGGCTATCCTTATCTCACAGCAGTCTGCCCTGCTGCCTTGGCTGCCAGCAGTTCACTCTTCTGGACTGTGGTGGTTGAGGACAGAGGCTCATGGTGGGTAACGGCCACACAATGGAAGCTGAGCTTTACAACGAAGGCAGACATTATTAATATTAGAGCTGCTCTGCTGTGTGGGGCTAGGGACAGTGTGACTCAGGCCTGTGCAGTTGGGCCTGTTTCTCTGTGTGGTGTCCATCTGACTCCCCCACCCCCCAAGTCACTTGTGCTGTCTCTAGTAAGATGGAAGATAAATAACCTTTTCATATCTCTCCGTGTCTATGGAAACCAAAACACCAACCACCAGTTTGATCTGTCACCTACCTTTGGGAAATGATGTACTGTCTGTGTGGAATATGGTGATGGCAGCCCACCTTTCTCTGCCTCTGCTTCTCCCTGCCTCAGCCCGTGCACAAGCACTGGCCTGTGAGGCCCAGTTTGCACCTTGCTCCTGCTGTGTCTCCATCCCTGTTGCAAGGAAATGTAAAATGCAGCTCACAAGCCTATCTCAGACCTTATTAAAACATCATTTCCCCTGCCTTGTTCTCAGATTTCTGTGCTTAATCATAGAAAGGCAGCTTGCTCAAATATACATTATTCTTGTTTGGAAAACTCTTGTCAGCTTGTCTGTCTCCCCACCCCCTCTGCGTTTTATAACTCTGCTGCACTGAGGCAGGACTTATTAAATATCATAATTTGCTCATTGGAGAATTATTTGTAAACTTAATTAACTCCGTCAGTGTTTGAGTTAATTTTCTCCCTGATTTTCAGCCTCCCTGGTCCTGGTTTTCTGGACGCTGTCCTGTATCTGTTAAAGACTTTGTAAATAGTTTTGAAATGCCAGTTGGTGATATATGGGCCTCCTTAACATTTCTTTGATTTATGTGCACTGCTGTGGAAAAAGGCAAAGAAAGCAAATTATATGGGGAAAAATGTTGCCAATCTTAACTTTTTTTTTTTACCTTTAGTTTTAAAAAGTACACTTATCAATCACATCTGATGGATTTTCTTTTTTATAAAGATTGAAAATTTAACTATTTGAAGACTCCTGCAGTGCATGGCTATGTTTGCTTAGTCATGTGTAGCTGAGCACTGGGTAGGGAGTCAAAATTCCCAAAGCTGTCTCCACTTGTCCCCAATGGCAACATGGAACAGCAGATGCTGAGCGGAAGGGTAGATGCCTGTTCATGCTAGAAGCATGTCTCTGTACCCTGGATCCTGTGCTAAGTCAGGAAGAGCTGCAGCTCCAGAGAGCTCAGTGAGATCTGTCTAATTACATTAGATTCTTAGTGCATTTATTCATGTTGATGTATGCATGTGTACACACACCCTGTACATGTATGGAGGTCAAAGGACAGCTGATGGGAGTCAGGTCCCCTTCTACCGCGTGGGTTCCAAGATCACATTCTAGTCATTAGGCTTGGCAGCAATGACTGTATGGCTTAGCCATCTCCCCAGTCCAGTTGCATTGTTTTGATGACTTCTGGGGAGATACTGAACCAATCAGTGAGCCTATGAATATTTCCTAGATTGTTCCATGATGGTTCTGAGGTTTTAGTGTGCCTGAGAACCATGTGGGCTCACTGCTATTGATGTGAACTTCTGGACCTCTCATCCAGCAGATTTGAAGCAGGGTCCTGGAATCTGCTTGTGGGGCCAGCACCCTGTGGGTGGTCCTGATGCCAGTGAAGCAGGCTGGCAGGGGTACTATGTGTAGCATCCAACAGCTCCTTATCTAAAGCTTAGGAGTCTGAATGTGTTTTGATCTTAGAATTTTATGTTATAGAAAGGTAGCATGTTGATATACCCCATGTTACATTAATTTTTCCAGCAGGATCCAGGATAATACCTTGTAATCAGATACTGTGCTGTAGAAATGTATGCCTCTGCACAGTAAGTGAGATAAATTAAGATTTAAATAGACTCACATCAGTTCATGGCAGGCTTTGCTGCCACACGAGCTCTGCGCCTACATTGATGAGAAAGCTTTTGACTTTGAGGACTTTTGTACATTTTCATACTGTGAGAAGGAATCCTGGCTCTGAGCTGGCAGCTTCTTGTCCTGTCCTCTGTTCTGGGTGTGAGACAGCAGAAGGCAGCGAGTGGGTGAAAGGTGTGTATATACCAGCTGGAATACGCCCTCAGCAGCAGCAGGGAGTGTTCTGGAAGAGCAAATATATGTCCAAGGTGGTTGGCTGTTCTGAAGCTGGAAAAACAGTCAATGGGTTGGGACTCCAAAGCCAGCAGGAAGTTTGTGAGGCTGTGGTAAGCCATGGTTCCATCTTCCAAGAGGCCTGGCTGCATGCGCCTCTCCTGCTGGCTCTACTTCCCTCATGATAAACTGGGTGATTGCTCCTTGTAACCTAAACTGACCTAACCAAGTAATGGGGACATTAGATCTGGCACTTAGCCCATCCCCACCCTTCTCGAAGACCTTACTCACACTCCAAGGTGGTTCTCAGCACAGTCTGAAGTTTATTTCATATCTGTTCTGGCTTTTTCGCACTACCTGAGTGAGCACTTCCTCACTCATTTCTTTATAAAATACTTAGAGAGGGCACACTTTCTTGATGGTGGGTGAGTGTAGTGGTTTCAGAAGAGGTGCTCTGGAGCCAAGCCGTCCAGATGCCAGGCCCCCACCATTGTCTGTGCTTCAGTTTCCTTTTCATTAATGTAGAGACTTTACAAGATCCTCATCATGCAGGTGACCTGAGGCAACCAAATGAGGTGAGTCCCTAGCTCACAGTGAGCCTTGTTATTCTCCAGATAGGAAATGCCCCCAGGGTTCATGGACTGGGCCTTGTGTGCCAGGTGATTGAATTAATCCGTGTATTAATCCTGTGGTGGATTCATAGTATGATGGTGTCGCCGTGGACGAGGTGTAGGGCTGGGTGGAAGTGGCAGTGGGTGTTGCCTAGTTAGAGGAGGTAGGTCATTGAGGACATGCCTAGGAAAGATCTGTGTTGTCCCCTGCCTCTTCCCCTCGTACTTTTCCTCCTTGCTGCCTTGAAGTGACAGGTCTCCTTCACACGCTCCTGCTAGTACCACCTCCTGCCTCACTTCAGGCCCACAGTGTGAGCTGGCTCACCATGCACAGCAGTTGGCCTGTCCTCTTCATACTTGTTTTCTCAGCAGTCTTCTCAAGGTAGTGGAGTCTTACTAACAAATGTGTGCTGCTAATGTTAGCGTTTTTACAGCAGGCTAGCCACTGTTCTAGACTAGGGAAAGCTCTGCTCCTAAAAGGGGACATATTACTTCTGGTTTCTAGCCACATCTAGCCCTGTGTTCTGCACCTGTCACACCAGCCTGTTCTCAGCATGTTGCCATTGAATATCCACATGGGCCCCTGTGCACAGACAGTGGGACATGGGTGGAATTTCCCATGTGGTAATGCATAGTGCTAATAGAATAGACGCTTCTGAAAGGCCAGGTGGGGTGTTTGGGCTGGCTCTGCTCAGCTGCCCATGTGAAAGGCAGCCTGTCTATTTGGGTATTGAGAGTGAAAGGACACTGGTTGTGCAGCTTTGGCCCAAGGGCAACTCCTTTCCATACTGAGCTCTTCCTCTGGGTGGACGTAGTTGAGCATTGTCATGTTCTTGTTCTTCCCCCATGGATACGCTCCCCCTGCCCAGCTGCTGCTCCTGTGTGGTTCAGTTGCCTGCGTGTTTCCTCACAGCATATTGGATTGGATGCTTTGAATGGCTGCACCACGTCTTCAGAGAAAGTGACCATTCATCGAAGCTGCCTCTTTTGGCCCCAGCATCCATCAGTCTCTAGTAGGGAGGGAGCAAAGAAGGAAGATGTAGGGGAGGGAGGAATAAGAAAATGGGAAGGGAGGGAAAAGGGAAAACAAGGAGGATAGGAGAGGAAAAGACAGGTGGAAGAGAAAGTGGCCCTTGCATCAGGGGCTGGCCTCGGTCCCAGCCTAGCTGTTCTTCCGCAAGGGCCACAACTCATCTGTGTCCACTAAGTTTTTTTATCCAAAGCCATCAGCTCATTCAGAAGTCTTGTTGGTAGCAGCCCATCAACCCCAGCCTGTCAGTAGCAACTATGGTTTACATATTTCAGGTGCATTCCCTGCCAGCCCCTTTCCTTGGCTCTCTGCATGTGTTTTCCACTCACCAACTCTGAGGACCTGAGGAGGAAGCCCAGGTTTCTTCTAGAGCAACTGAGCAGTGTTGAGAAGCAGCATACCCCAACAAGAGGAGAGGCTGTGGGGAGTGGACTGATGAACCCGCGCTCACAAGGTCCAGGCTGTCAAGGGCCTCTGGCATGTACCCAGACAGGTGACAACACACCCACCTTCTCAGAGTCTAGACATTGTTCTCTGCCTGGATTGTGTTGATTAGTCAGTAGGACATTCACTCTGATATGTTGCTTGTTTTGAACCAAAAACATCCCTACTGGTTGACTGTTTTTGCTTCCAAGGGTGAAAAAAACAAAACAAAACAAAAACAAAAACAAAAAAACAAAAATCAGAGTCCTGTTTTTTTGTCAGGGAAGGTTCTGGCACCTAGACTGACAGCTGTCTGCCTCTTCTCATTCTTTCTGTAAACAGCCGTGATCCTGGTCCACCACTCAGTGCTGCGGCACTCATGTGCACAGCCCTGGCTTCAGTTCCCCACACTACCAAACCAAACCAAAATTGAAGCCAGGGAGAGCCCTCTAACAGTCCCACAAAGAGAGTGGTCCTGTGGGAAGGAGACTCTGGCCTTGCCAACTGAGAGCTTCGTGATCCTAGCTTGGTGGCTTAGCACATCAGGGTTGAGCTGACATCCCAGGCATTTAGGTTTAGTGCAGAGCAAAAAGAGCAACCTCAGCAGTCTATTAGAAGGCGCTTCCCAACTGATCCTCGGTTGCCTTCCATTTAGTGTACTCAAGGGTTTCTGAGGCCCCACATGGTCATTCTTGTTAGTGAGAGGTTCACTCGAGATGGGCCAGGCAGTGTCTGCTGTGAGGAGAATTGTAAGCTGAATTTCCTTCTCAGTGCAGCTACCAGGTGCATTTTTTCCTTTCTTCCGTTTTCCCAGCTTGTTACCCGCTGTGGTTAGGGTGACAGTACTTGATTTGAAAATGATCGGCTAGCTAGCAAGATGAAGCATTCTGAGTATAGGCCCTCCACAAACCTTGGGCAGCTTCAGCCTCTTTCTTTTTGCAGAGAGATGATAGGCTCTGCTGGAGGCTAAGAGTAGACCCTCTGCAGACTGGGAGAGGAGTTCGGGTCTCTGCCTGTTTGCAGAGTGCCAGCCTTGAGACTCAGTCCACATCATACCACGTCATCCTTAGATGTTCTTGGCCTTCTGGTGCTGCTGCGTTTCACAGAACTGTGAAATAAGGAACCCCTCTGACATCTACTGTAGGGAGGGGTTCAGTTGACATAAAGGCAACTCTTGGTCTGTCTAGATGAACATTACTGTTCACAGTGGGCTGATAAAATACAGGCTCTGAAGAGAGGAGACAGTCAGGAGCCCTTGTGTGGAGCTAGCCATCTGACTGTAGGGCTCTGTCTCCTGCCCATGAGGCCACACTGCCAAGATTTGCCTTTGCTGTTCCCTGGCAGTGGAAGGACAGTGCGGAGGAGAGCATCTGCTGCTGTGGACCACTGCCTCCTTTGACCTAGCCTCACGATTCCTTTACCTGGAAGAGATGATGCAGCTCATCAAAGGGATCAATAACAAGGGTGCTTCTAAATGTCTTCTCCACTTTCCAGCTTTGGAGGTTGCAAGCCTGCAAACCAAGGGGCTGTTAACTCTCCTTCCACTCCTGCTCTCTCTGCTTGTTCCGCCATTATAGTTAGGTCTCCGCAAGGCAGTGTTACATGGCTCTCTCTTTTTTCTGTCTTCGTCCTCCTGCCCCCATACACTGTGCTTGAATCTAGGGCACCATGCATGGTAAGCTCATGCAGGACCACCTAGCTGCCCCTGAGCCCATGTGTGCTTTCTCTGCACTGCCCTGCCTTCCTCCCACATCTTCTTCCTCTAGTAAGCAGGGGCTGGGAAAAGGTAGGTCAGGTCCCTGTCTGGCAGCTGTTTGCCTCCCTGGCAGACTACTGGCTAATGGGGAAGGGGCATTGAATTAGACTTAGCTCAGAAGCAGGCATTTCGTGACCTGGAAGTAAGAAGAGTTTAATAGTTTCCTTGGTGAAATCTAAATGCAGCAGCAGCTGTGTAGCACTCATTTTTCTCTCTGAAGGAGCCATCCCTTCTCTGACTACCTGTAAAAGAAGAACTTTATAATGGCTTAATCACACTCCTGTTTTCATTAGGTTGGTAATCTTTAGAGCTCATGTCTCCTAGTGTATAGAACTTGCCAATAGCCAGGGCTGAGGCTGTAGTGTCGGGGACGGGGGCACAGAGGTGCTCAGTGCTCCCGTTTTACTCAGTTCTCAGTTGTAAAGTCTCTGTTCTCTCTTCCCTGTGCCTCAGCCATGATTGGATACAAAATAAAGTTTTACCTGTCCATTCACATTGGCGTGCCTGTCAAAGGCTAACCCAGGTGTAGGGTTCACAAGGATCTCCTGCCCAGTAGGTTTAACTGGAGGCTTTGAGCATGGTGAAGCAGTTATATCACAAGTGGACTTAAAGTCACAGGCATGGAGTTTAGCAGTAGAAAGCTAGACTCAGAGTATGTTTTCATGGAGGAATCTTTATTATTATTATTTTATTTGTTTGCATGTGAGCATGTGCATGTTTATGTGTGTGTGTGTGAGAGAGAGAGAGAGAGATAGAGAGAGAGATAGAGAGAGATCGAGATCCATCCATCCATCCATCCATGATTGTAGAGGTCAGAGGACAAGTTGCACAAGTCACTTCTCTGCTTTCACCATGTGGGTTTCAGAAATGAATCAGGCCATCAGGCTTGGTGGGAGGCACCTTTACTTTCCAAACCATCTTATTAGCCAGAGAAATCTTTATAGTGTCGTGTTTCAGTGTTGAAGGAACCATGGGCATAATTCTAGCCTTGTTTGTAGACTGTTGATCAGAAACCAGTACTTTGTGATTCTGTCGGCACAGAGGTAATTCTAGGTGCTTCTTTCTCCCCAGGCGCATCTATCATAGGTTAATAACAAAGAACGGTGAAGCGCACAGTGTGCTTTAGTGGGTGCAGAAGTGTCGGGTGTAAACAGGTAGCTGTTTTTGTAGTGTAAGCACAGCTGCTGAGGAAAGCGCGATGGACTTCTTCCTTCAAGAAGCCCATGGTCAAAAAGCCCACCATGCCTCTCTTAGGAGGGTGCCATCTCACTCTGTCATTGCCCTTCAGAAACTTGTGCAATACTCCTGATACTGCACTGTCGTTTTGGTTCTATTTATACTTCCTGGCTGCATCTTAAGTGCAATGTGTCATTGTAGTTCAAGCTGCTGTCATAAACTATAATGCAGTGAATGGCCTAGACAACAAAGGTTTTGAGAAAGTTTTGCAATGAGGCTGGGAAGACCAAGATCAA
This sequence comes from Psammomys obesus, assembly GCF_907164565.1. NCBI lineage: Eukaryota > Metazoa > Chordata > Mammalia > Rodentia > Muridae > Psammomys > Psammomys obesus. The sequence continues at coordinate 51,394,093 of NW_026585895.1, read as the reverse complement.
GTTCCCTAGAGATTGGGTGCCCAGTGAGGACAGGCTCCCATGTGTGCCACTGACTCCTTCTCTATGTATTCTCATCCAAGCAATAGTTCTTTCATAGGGTTTCACTTTGGTGACCTCATCTGAGGTCATTCCTCATCTCATGTCATTACTTCCAAGTACTGAAGTATGGTCTTCACAGACTAAACATCAGCCCATTAACCATGCAGCTTTTTGTGACCTTTGTGTGGTACCTGGATGAAAGCCTGGTGTGACATTTGTTGACTCCTAGGAGACAGCAAAACATGCCGCTGTACCTCCCGTGTCTTTTTTTTTTTTTTTTTTTTTTAAGAGATCTGCTCAGCTTCTTTTTTTTTTTTTTTTTTGGCCTTCCTTCCTTCCTTCCTTCCTTCCTTCCTTCCTTCCTTCCTTCCTTCCTTCCTTCCTTCTTCCCTTTCCCCTCCCCCTTCCCTTCTTCCTTCCTCTACCTTCAGTTTTAGCTGCATTTAGTTTGTTTTGTTCTCGAATGTTGTTACGTGAGTGATTTCTCCTCTTACTGATTGGTATTTTGAAGTGTGGTTGCTTGCATACAGCTGTGGTGTAAACAGGAGCAGGTGGGGAGAACGGCCTATTAATAAAGGCGTGAACTCCAGGAAGCACCAGTAGAGCAGGTCCGTGCATTAGTATGTCAGAGAGAAACCCAAACGGCAGTTAGCACATCAGTGCAGTGCCACAGTTGAGCAGGAAGCACAGCTCTGCTTCAGGGCCTGCTTTCAGAGTAATTGGAGGGCCTGAGTCCCAGCTGCCCAGTGGAGAACAAATAGGCAAGTAAATTGGAGGCCTCCTTCTTATGGTTTATTGATGCTGTTTTGACCAAGTAAAAATATTATTTACCTATAAAGGCTCAACTCAATGGTTAAAAAAATAATCGGCTGTTTGAGAGGCATTCTATGAGATAAAAGGGTGACCTCTGCTGATGCCATTGTCTGATAGTTAGATTGAAATCCAAGCAGAACAGTTAAGATTTATGGTATTTTTCTGTAGTTGTTTTCCTTGGCGCAGATGATGCCAGGCAGGCTTCCCTGCTCACTGCCCAGCATTGGACTCAGAAGGAGCAGAGCTTCACGGAGATTCCACAGCATCTCATTAGCAGGAAACTAAGCTACTGCAGTAATGAGGGCCAAAGGTCTTTGCAACTCAAAGCTGTGATGAAGTAGTCCTGTTTTTCAGTTCCAGTTGGAATTTAATGGTTTAGGGAAATATGACTGTATGAAAATCTCAAATTAGCTCTTTCCACCCATGTTACAGGCATGGATCCCAGTTGTGCAAGGTGTCAATTGACTCGGGTGTGCCATGGATCTATAAAGTATGTGCTTAGAACACAGCTCTGGGTTTTGATATGTTCTCTGCTGTGGGCCAGGGATGTGTGTGGAAGTAAGGTATGGACTCTCTTGCTTTCTCAAGAGAAGAAACCCAAAGTTTTCAGTAAGAACAGTGTTTGTCTCAATATCTGCTTTGATACCCTGCAAGGTAGAGCCTTTCAGAGGCCCTCTGTGGCAGGCTCTTGTCCTGCTTCCCTGTTTTCTCCTTCTTCTGTTGTCCATCCTCTTTGCCTTTCTGAATGAGGATTGAGTATCTTAGCCAGAGTCCTCTTTCTTGACTAGTTTCTTTAGGTATACACATTTTAGTAGGTTTATCCTATATTATATGTCTAATATCCACTTATGAGTAAGTATATACCCTATGTGTCTTTCTGATTCTGGGATATCTTACTCAGGATGATCTTTTCCAGTTCCCACCATTTACCTGTAAATTTCATGATTTCCTTGTTTTTTTATTGCTGAGTAATATTCCATTGTGTAGATGTACCATAATTTCTGTATGCATTCCTCAGTTGAGGGGCATCTGGGTTGTTTCCAGCTTCTGGCTATTACAAATAAAGCTGCTACAAACATGGTTGGTATCAAAGCAGATGCTGAGACTTATGGCCAACCTTTGGGCAAAGTGCAGGGAATCTTATGAAAGAAGTGGGAAATAGTAAGTCCTGGAGAGGACAGGAGCTCCACAAGGAGAGCAACAGAACCATAAAATCTGGGCATAGGGCTCTTTTCTGAGACTGATACTCCAACCGAGTATCAGTATCAGTATCTCCAACTGTTGATGGAGATAACCTAGAACCCCTGCACAGATGTAGCCCATGGCAGTTCATTCTCCAAGTGGGTTCCATAATAATGGGAACAGGGACTGTCTCTGACATGAACTGATTGGCCTGCTCTTTGATCACCTTCCCCTGAGGGGGAGCAGCCTTACCAGGCCACAGAGGAAGACAATGCAGCCAGTCCTGATGAGACCTGATAGACTAGGATCAGAAGTAAGGAAAGGAAGACCTCCCCTATCCGTAGACTTGGGGAGGAGCATTCGTGGAAGGAGAGTAGGACTGCCAGGGGAGGAGGGAGTGGTTTACGGGGGATACAAAGTGAATAAAGTGTAATTAATGAAAATTAAAATAAAAAAATACAAAAAAATATATTAAAAAAAAAAAAAAGAACAGTGTTTGTTCTCCAGATTGGTGACTGGGCCAGGCCAGGCCATAGTAGTCTCAGTAAGTGGCCCATCTGCTTGTCCACTCACTGACAGTTGTACCAGCAGCCCCTGTGCCCCTGTGTGTAGTGAGTGGTCCTGGATGTTGGCAATATGGGAGCACCTACAGCATACATGGTCCTTTGAGAGAAGTTTCCTGGGTAAGCGCTGTTCTCTCACACCAAGAAACAGCACAAGGCTGCCTTTCCTGAGTCCAAATCCTAGGATGATAACAGTTACATGCTTGGAGAAGGTCTAGAATGACAGGCAGGGAGACTGTGGGGCTTTCTGCCCTTCTGTCTCTTCCTCCTGTCCCTTAGGGCTTCTTGTCTGGGCCAGCTACACTGTGAGAGCTTAGTCCTAGTCTGTTCTTTGTTCGTAGGGTTTGGGTACTGGCACTGCCCATATTTGTTGGTCTTCTTAGAAATGTGCAGGTAAATGATTTGTGAAATGAATGAATCCCTACTTCAGGTCAAGAGCTTTCCTCCCCCGTTAATGATCGGGTGAATCCTTAAGAAGGAAATAAAATCAGAGTTGATTGTTCTGACTTTAAGTTTTCAGATTTTTTTTTTTTAAATGTCATATTCTCTTAATGTGGGCTCTCGGCCATCTGGCATGGATAGAAGGATGTTGCATATGGAGAAATGTTGTGGCCTTGGACCCCAGGGGCCCTGGCTTAATTAGTGTGTTCAACTTGAGCAGACCAAGGAATCTCCTTCACATTCTTGGTCCATTGCAAAACATTTTTTTTCTTATTTTGGAGTAGGTAGAAGCCACAGAACAGCAGGGAAGACATCAAGCAAGCTGAGAACTAACCTGAAGGCTCATTGAGTTTTCTAAACACTCAAATTTCGGCCAGAAACTTGACATTGAATCCTTCCTCCATCATTTTCTTTGATACAGCTTTCTTTCAATATGTACTAATATTTGTAGTTCAGAGCATACTCAAGCCAACTGAACTTTGACCCCAGTGGTCTAGGGTCTTTAAAGAAGATTCTGAGAGACCTAGGCTACCCAGAGGAAGAAGTTAAATCACTGGGTAAGCCTCACAGAGTGCTGTCCTCTGAGCGTAACAGCCTTTTATCTCACCTGAGCTGCTGTGACTACTTCAAGTGGCTTCTGACCTTGTCTCGTAGAAAGAGGGTGGGGAGAGCCACTGGACCCTGCCCTGGGATTCTGGCTTTTCCCTCTTGTACATCTCAGCCCACTGTATGTAGTTCTGCCCTAACTGCACATGGCCTCATGATCTAGGGAGCAGATACAGCATGGAAGGTTAACTGAAAAGGGGACTCCACCATATAGCTATGGGTCTGTCATTATCTCTGCTGGGGTGAGGGTTGCTTGATGGTCACATACACTGCTGTAAGTAACCCCTTCCCTAAGCTCTGTAAGCCCAGTAAACTCATTGGCTCTCCAGGTTGGACTCTGGGATCATAGTTTCAGGGGTGGGGATGTTGTGTCTCCTCATAGATCACGTGTTCTATGAATGTTAGGAGAGGTGGTATTGCTTCATCACCTGTGTGCTGGAGTTGTATACCCTCCCAGCTCCTCTACAGAGCTTGGTGTGTTCTAGAGCGGGGTACAGGACGGACAGCCACAGGCTTTCCTGGGAGCAGTTTCTTGAGATGATGCTGTGCAGGTTCTCAGTTTCATAGACCCCTTCTGACAGTACTTAGAGCATCTCCCATGGGCAGTGTGTCTCAGCATTATTTACAACTAGTTACCATCAAAGTTTCTCTAATTTTGATTGGTCTTCCCTCGGGTGATGGTGAATTGTTGAAATTTTCCCAGGTATAGAGATGACTAACATATATAACTTATTAGATAGGGCTTTAGGTTGAGAGCTGATAGAACAATCCTAGGCCACTCATGGAAGGTAGAAGGCTGAAATTAACACACAGTGGAGTCCTGGAGTACCCTCGACCCCAGAGGACAGACCAAGCTGCTGTGTGTGGGGCTGGCAGCTTCATGGTAAAGGAAGACCCAACATGTAGCATAAGCTCTCTTATCCACAGTAGAGGATGTGAAAGGTATGGGGCCAGGCTGTTTCATCTCTTGCCTCTCTCACATGTTAGTGGAGAAATGCTTCTGCATGGAAACGTCACATCAGAACTTTGACAAATGGCTTTTCTGTTTCCATGCCATAGACATTCAGAAAGGGGTTTGTTTATTGAAGTATATTTTTATAAAAGATATTACAGAACCTATAGCTGAAAATTTATTGCAGAGTTTTGAGGCATAAGATGTTCCTAATGTTGTGTGTGGATTTCCTCTGAACCCCCTTCTGCTTCAGAACCATTGGCTGGGTGGACATTTTCCAAGAGTCTTTTCAGATCTAAACAGTGTTCCATGGAATGAAATGTTTGGTGCTTAAATAATGTATAAATCCAGTTGGACAGGAGCTACCTGTCAGTTTTATTAACTTTGACCTTTTTGCCCATTATAAAGGTGGTTCAGTTAATAACAAGATAACAAGTTAATAACAAGATCCCCTTATAGATCTTGACAGTTGGAGCCATGTTCCTGGAAACTGGGATCTTATATATGATTAACAAATGTCACTTAATCATTATGAGTCAGCTTGCAAGGGCAGGTTTTGTTTTGGAAGAAGGAAAGAAAGTTCTACCCTACATGGGCTGTGGAGCTGCCCTGCATGCTGAGAGCCACCGGATGGGGAGGTTTTGTAGGACCTACAAAAGACAGACAGCAGTCATGCAGCTCTGCTGTTTTGGTTTTTGTTTGTTCAAGCAAATGGTCCAAATTATGCCAGGTGGACAGAATCACCTTGCCACTCTGCATAGTTAGCAGGACTCTGCCTTGAAAAGAGTCAGCAGGGCTGGATGGGCTGAGCTTGCATGGACAAAGAAGATGGAGAGCCAAAGGTAGAGAGGGTTCCTTGGGCCAGGAGGGGCCTTGCCAAGCTGTCTCTCCCTTCATTCCAGAAAGGCCTGTGCTTATTGCTCTGACTGCAGATTCTGGTGGGGAAGATCGAAGCCCAAGCCGCTGACATTTTGAAACATTGTCTTTCAAACTTGTGCTGTCCCTTGCTCCCATTGATTTCCCATTTAAGGAATCTGTAGGAGAAAACCAAATCTGAGCAAAATTCACTGGTCTAAGATGAGTTGTTAGAGCCAAAGCCTACCCCTCTCTACCCTGCAAAGAACTCCTGTTTTATTATGAAGGCCATCTGTCTTCATCTTTGTTCTGTAATGGGGTGGCTGTGGGCTCCCCAGCAGATCCACCAGGTAAATCAAGCATCTTTTAGGAAGCAGCATGGATGCTCCAAACACAGCCATTTCTGCCTTACTGGGTCACGGGGTAGCCAGCTTCTCATTTATAGCCACTTTCAAGGAGCAGATCATTTTAATCGGTTTTGCTTTTTCTCTGTGTGCAGCCCAGTGGCCTTAGGTGAGGCCGTTTGTTTTTCAGAGCTTTATTGCCCTTTGCATCCAGACCCAGTCCTTTATATATGGTGGTCACCATTTCATTACCGCAAGTTGCAATGCAGCTGACTCGGCAAAGAAAATCCATGCCTTGGAAAAGCAATTGGGAAGAAATTGATTCAGAATGAGTTACCATTTGTATATTTAGTTAATTCTAAATATGTATTCTGAAGACCTTGCTTCATTTGAAAGGAGGGGAAGAAGTGTGTCAGATGTTAAAAATGGGCTTAGTCTAAATTTTTAGCTGAGCATTTACATGTTTGAGTGTTTTGTTTATGTCTGTTCAGGATTGGGATACCTGTCAAGGCTAATTTTATTGTAGAGAGATTGATGGCAATTCTTAGGATCTAAACTACAAAAGCAGAGGGAGGCTATTGTCACATGTCACCGTGCTGCGCTTCATTTGGCAGTGTGTGAGACTGGGGAACTATGTTTTCAATCCAGATGTTGGGTTGGCAGAAATTTGGGGCTCTGTCTGTGGCACCAGGGATCTTTCTGCAGTGTTGGGAAATTTTCCATGCTGTTGTTTGAACCGGTAGTTTTCCACCTTCCTAGCACTGAGACCTGTAGATATAGTTCCTCATGTTGTAGTGACCCCCAACCATAAAATTATCTCACTTGCTACTTCATAAATATAATACTGTACTGTTATGCGTCATAATTTAAATATCTGTGTTTTCTGATGGTCTTAAGCAACCCCTGTGAAAGGCTCATTTCACTTCCAAAGAGATTGCAACCCCAGGTTGAGAACAACTGGTCTAAATCCATTCAGTGGTACATTTAAAATGTCTGCATTCCACTCTACACAGGCTAAAAGTTAGTGGGTGGCTTTCTACACAAAGTTGTCTGGGTTAGAGCTAGGCAGTGCCACTTCTCTTCTCCACAAAAGATACCACAGGGAGTAAAATGCTCTGTGTGAAGCATCCGGAAAGCTCAGCAGTTTGTCCAGGAATAAAGCGAAGGGTGCTGGCCCTGAGCCCACATCATGTATGTAGCTTCCTCTCCATTGCACTGTTCAGTGGTATGTGAGTAGAAATGAAATTACTATCTCTGCTGTTCCCTCCAGAGCCTGGGTCTGTTTGTATAGGTTGTTGTCAGATTGTGTCCTGAGCTGGCTCTTATCATGACACTAGTTACGTCACCAATGGGAAAAATGACATAGAGCTCATGTGCTTAGCCTGTGTGGCTACCAAGTTAAGGTCCTGGCTTACACAGTCCAGGATCAGTTTTGTAGTTTTCATTACAAGCAAGAATTCCATGGCAAAAACTGTCCAGATCCTCTTCGCAACATGACCCAGGCTTTCAGACTACCCCTTGAAAAATCTGGGTGAGCTTCTACCGCCACACCTCCAGAGTTCTGGTAGTATTCAGAAGTGCACATCGCATAGCAGCACCTGTGTGTGTCTCTTGGCTCACAGTGCATCTTGCTTTGTTTCTCAATCAGTGCGGTGATGCTTCGAAGCCCTTTAACTTGTAACCACTATCGACTGTGTCCAGTTTTCATTGGTGCGTTACTGTCATGAAAAACAACTTTGCTGCTTTTTCTTTTCATTTAATTATCACCTTAGGAATAAATTTCCTGCAGCAGAATGTTAGCAGCAGTATTTGAAATAACTTAAAACGTGTGAGGTGACAGAATGGCCTGGGATTGATAATTTAACGCCTGCTGTCCTGAGCTCATGCAATGTTTTCTTCCCTCTTGTCTCTGCAGCTGCAGTACCATGCAGGTCTAGCATCTGGCCTTTTGAACCAACAGTCCTTGAAGCGCTCTGCAAATCAGATGGGTGTGTCTGCCAAGCGGAGACCGAAGGCTCAGCCCACCACTCTGGTTCTCCCACCTCAGTGAGTGAAGGATTTGCGGAGGGCTTTCCAGCTGGATGAACTTTGCTTTGTGCTTTTGGAGTTGGTAGGAAAGATTGTTTTCCTTCCAAATAGTGTCCTTTTTAAAAGGACTCTAGCAGGACTAGAAAGTGGAACTTACCTTAAGTTTGTTTTGGAGCAGCTGTGACATGGTTTCTAGTGTATGTGTCTGGTGTAGGACTTTCCAGCTGGGAGTTTTAGGTTCCTCATATCTTACTGTTTCCTCAGCTCAGTTCTGAAGCTGGCAGGACACCAGTAGAGCTATGTATATTCTGGTAAGCACAAGCCTAGAGGACATGCTTAAGCTGGGTAGAGAAGAGCTAGGCTGGCTGCTGCCGTCACCTAGTAACCCACGTGCTCTTGGTTTTTCACTAACAGGGATAACAGGCACAGCAGACCGCGTGGTGCTTCTCCTTTCCTGTGTACCTCCCTGTAGCTACCAATTCTAAAATGCTAGGAGAGTCCCCAGCCTCCCAGTTGGCACCCAAACTGCCTTTAATCCTATGTTGAGTATTGTTCCCATTTTTTTTTAATAGTTAATTTTAGCCTGGTGTAGTGGCTTGTGCCTGTGAGTCCCAGCATGTGGGAGGCTGCAGCAGGAGGATCTCTGTTTAAGGCCACCTTGGGCTATACAGTAAGATCTTGTCTCAAAACAAAACCTCCAAGAGCAAAACCACAGTTTTGCCAGATCCTGAACTCTATATAAGTAAAATAATATGCTGTCATTTGTGCTAGTTCTGAGTGTATGTGTGCACACACATGGACACAAGTGTATGCACGGTGTGTGTGTGTGAACCCAAAGCCTTGTATATGCTAAGACTGTGCTTTTTCACTAAGCTATTTTTCTAGAGCACTATAAAAACAGGGATCACAAATGCTTTTTTTTCTCCCTGCTCCGTATATTTATTACCTCAATTGGTTCACCCACTTGGCTGGCTAGCTGTGTGCTGAGAGGCCTTGCTGGTAGGGTCTCTCCTAGCATGTACACTCCTCAGAGGGGTCACGCTCCTAGAGACTATGTGTGGGCCTCAGACATTCCCTACCACGTCATTCTTTTCTCTGTCCTCTCCTTTGCTCCTGGCCTCAGCTTCAAGCAGCATCTTTACATTGGCTGCTCAAAAGAAAGTTTGCATATAAGATATCCATGTTCACCTCTACTCAAGGGCTCACTGATTTTGTCTGGTTAGCAAATGCTTACTGTGTGTACTGTGTGCTGGGCAAGACTCCAGGTCTTGAGGATGTAATTACAAGCAAGATGGTCCCCAATACCGTAGTTTTCAGTTATAATTAATGCTGGGAAAATAATAGATAGCAATAGCGGGGCCTGCTTAAATAAGTGGTCAAACAAGGACTCACTGGCGACGGCTTACGGCGTAGACTTGAGGAAAGAGAATGGCTGGGTAGGGTCACTGGGGCATTCTCCTGCAGCAGACACTGTCTACAGCTGTCTCCATGTCCTGTGGACCCCCTCACAGTCTGCACCTTCCAGACAAGCTGAACAGAAGCAAGCAGCACTCCCCCCGCTGCTTTTGCATGCCGCATGCATGTACATGTGCTGTGTTCTTTGAGAAGAAGCTGACTTGAGAAGCAAAAAGCTTCTCCCGGAGTGCTGCTCTGTTGTTGCATCGCATCGTATTGACTTGGTGACTGCATATCTCAGCACGCAGCTCCCCGAAGTCTGATGGTCCTTGTAACCTGTCATTTTCCCTGCATGGATTGTCTACTGAGGCAAGATGTTTGGCAAGAAGTAAAAGACTTTCTAATGGTCCCATAAGCCCGAAGCCAAAAAGTGTTTGTTGCTAACTCTCTCCTGACAAAAGTCAGTTCTTAGTCCATCTGTTCACCATTTGTTAATTTGCATTGGCTTGAAACCTGTTTACAGGTGACATGCTATTATAAGGACACTTAGAAGATATTTTAAGCACCGAGGCAATCAACAGACACTGTTCTGATGCCAGAGGGAAAGAGAGAGGAGTATTCACAACTGTCATCATACATTTATAATAGATCACTCACAAGACTTGGTTTCAAAGTGAGAAATGGTTACGGCACCCTAAGAAATACAGCAGTGGAATGATTTCCTGTCTGCTAGAGCCATTTCCTGCAGAGATTGACTGCTCCTCTTTCACATCTTTGAGCTCTCGGGCTCTCAGTCTGCTGGAATCCCTTCATAGACCTACTGCCTCATAGGCAGGATCTATATCCAGACTTCCACACAGGCCTTCATTCTGTTTGATGTTGGCTAGGACTAGGATACAGCCTACTACAATTAAGAACGTTTTTTAAAAATTAAAAAAAAACAAAAACAAAAGAGATACCAACCACAAGTAATAGATGTATGATGCACATGTAAAGAAAAACCAGAGGTAACAAATACATCATGCCATCCCAAGGAAAACCTTTTTTTTTTTTTAATTCTTTATTAATTACACTTTATTCGTTTTGTATAGGAAAACCCTTTTAAGGTTTGGTAGATTTTTTTTTTCAGTACACACATACATACACACAATTATTTTGTAAACAAAACTTTCCAAAAAGGATTAAATTGAGAGATTGTCCTCTTCCCTGCACTAGAACATTGTGTAGGTAGCTGATGAGAAGCAGCAGGATGTGGTCGTGGAAGCACTCAGACATGTGTGCTGATAGTGTGTTAATAGTCAGTGGTTGTGCCATCCTACAGCAGAGTCCTGATGATAACATTTTATTATAAACATGATTACTGTCATTTACTTTTGTCATTAAGGAAATCCCTTAGCCCACTATGAAGCATTCAGATTCACCAGGTTGGTATATTAATTACCTGTCCCTTTCCCTTACCCCCTCACCCTCAAATTTAGTATTAACTACTGCTGCCAGATAAATCGTCCCTGGATGTTGTGGTAGCAATAAGAGGCATTCTCTGTCCTGTCATCTTGGGTCAGGGTTCCTCAAGCAGGTGGCTTGCCTGCCCAGGTCAGACTCAGGCTCTCAGTGTGTTCTACTGAGACATTGGCTAGGGCCATAGTCATCAAGGGCTCAGCTGAGGTCAGGAACTGTTCACTGCCACTCAGTGACCCCAGCTGAGCTCTCTGACTATGGCCCTGCCCGGTGTCTCTTTAGAACTCCCCATGAGAGCCCAGCAGCAGGTAAGCAGGGTTTGGTTGATGACAAGAGATTGTGCTTCTTTCCTGCGCCACAAGCTTCTTGAGTGTCCTCAGTTATGGCACTGGCTTCTCAAAAAACAGCTGTCTAAGAGGCTAAGCCAAGATGAAGTGATCCTCTTCTGACTTAGCCTCAGAGTATCTCTTGTCCACCATTTTGTCCGTTAGAAATTAGTCACTGAGTCTGAATGGCATTCAACAGGAGGGCATGAACTGTCCCTTGTGAAAGAAAAAGGGGCAGGGAACATGCAGACGTGATTTAAAAGCACTGAGTTGCTAATAGAAAGCCACTGCAGGGAAGGATAGCTAAGAGCAGGCCCCTGTCAGGTCCATTTACTCAGGCCCACTAAGTGCCAGTCTGTGCATCAGCAGAAGCTTCAGAGAAGACTGACATGTGCTTTTGCCTTCGGGAGATTAGAGACGGAACAGTGAGTCACAGGGCATCCTAAGAGTGTGTGCCAGGTCCTGTTTGCTCTTGCAGAGTGCTGGCTTCAGAGCATAGTAGCCATTACTTTCATCATCTTGCAAGAGACTCTCAAGACCAGGCCTGTTAGCTGTTGACATTCCCTCATAGAAGAAAGGGGTGGGGTCGCTGACCTGAGGTTCTGGAGGTGCTCGCCTTCTGGCCATTTACATGTAAGTCTGCCCTAACTGCATTTGCTCTCGTTGTAAGGGGAGGTGCTTGAATATACTGGATGGAAGTTGACTGAAGTAGGGATCCCGCTCTTGTCTTAGGGAAGTCATCATCCTGACTGGGATGATGAGACCTTCCTGTGGCAAGCCTGCTTTGGGAATACCCATACTCTGAAGCCATTAAACTCAGTGGTTCCCCAGGCTGGACTTTTGTGGAACTGGACTTTGATTTTTCTTGGTGCTCTGTTACGAGAGGATTGGTGTTTGTAGACATGTCCCTGAGTGAGAGAGTCTCTGTGTCAGGTGCTGGGGAAGATCCACTTACGGACCCCATGAAGTTTCACCAGGTTTCCCTCCTACCAGCTTTGCCAGACATTCAGGTTCCTAAGGCTAGAATAGGCTTTAACCAGTGAAGAAAGCAGCCAGGGGCTTCCCGAGGTTGCTTCCTGTTTCACTGTCTGTGCTGGCCCTGTTGAGCTGTACAGTGACCATAAACAGGAACATGGGACTGTTGTAGAAGTGTGTTTCAGATGCAGTGGCTTGAACAGTAGTCACCTGCAGACTTGCTTGCTCCTGTGTTCCACAGGATGAGATTAAAGACTTGCTTCCCCCATAACCTCTCTCCTCAAGAAGCTTGTAAAGAGGTAAAAATGGAGTGTGTTCATAGTGCATCACTGAGCTCCCTGTCTCCGGCTGTGCTGAGTGCTCCCCCCCCCCCCAGTGATGCCTCTGGCAGAAGGGGTGCTGTTCCTCTTGAAAAAGGCTGTCTCCTGGTTGCTGGACCTTTGACCTCCATGCCCCCCTTTGGGTTGATGTTATTGTCTAGAATGTCTGTCTTATTTGATTGATCTGAGAGTCATGTCTGTCAGATATGGCTATGTTGTGCTCTCTCCCAGTAGCAGGTTTGGGTATACTTCTCTTTTAGCAGGGGATGCTAGTTTGGATCCATGTAGTCAGGCTGAAGGGTCCACAACACTATGGCCTCGACAGCTAATGATGAGCTGGCTTTCAGTGGCCAGAGATGAAAGAGTCATTTCTGCTTTAACTCAGCATGCCTCGTCCTCATTCCAGTTTGAAGGAAAACTAGTTTTTCTGAAAGGTTCTTTTTGAAAATACTACTACTATCCCCTGCAGGCAGGGCTACCAGCATCTTTCAAATTTTCTTGTGTGCAAAGATCCCGCCTGCTGAATCAGAGTGCCATTCCTTTAGGACCTTCCTTGGAGAGGAACAAGTCATTCTCCACTGTTCCTGCCTTAGTTCCCCATTGGTCTTCCTTTTCTTCATGTTTCCTTTTCCTTTCCCTCGGCTTGATCCTGTTAGTAAACAATGCATACTTGTTCAAAACCATCACCTGTAGGAACCCTATCTTCGAACCATGCTTTCCACATATCTATCACTCTGTCTCTGTCTCTGTCTCTCTCACATACACACACATAGCCAAGCTCTCAGAGTCCATGACTTGTCTTTACATTTCTCTGCGGCCCCTGTGTGGTCTCTGCTGTTTCCTCTAGTTGCTATCACTAGAACATCACACAAATGGAGTATAGAACGTGGTGTCTGTTTCCCATTTACTCAGTGTGTAGCTTTTGAGATTCGCTCACATTGTGTGTATCAGTGTCTCATCCCATTTTGATGTTGACTGCTGTTCTTTGATGTCCTTTGAGCCTTCTAGTGACCCTTCCTCAACATGTTGTGTGTTTCAGGATTGTCTGAGACCTTCAAGGGAGGTCTGTCCTCACACTGCATGTGTCTGAGTAGGCAAACTTGTGATGCAGTTGCTGGAAGAAAGTGCCATCAGCTCCAGGCAGAGGCCACTGTACTCAACCCTGTACTTAAGCGCAGACTGCCTTCTCTGTGCCACTGAGTTTGCCGTGGGAGTTGAGTCAAATGACGCATGTTTCCTGCTACCACCATACGTGCTCCTGGCTCCCAAGATCACCCACTCACAGTCCCACGTGTTTGCTCTGTCCTCAGAAGTCCCATGTTGTCTTTTGTTTAGTGTGGAAACACCAGGGGTCATGGGAGCAAGGCGGTCTGTCCTGGGTGAGAATGATGAATGGGTCAGAGCTTCTGGGGCCACCAGTGTGTTGTCACCAGCGAGGCAGTGCTTGTGTGGGAGGCTGTCCTGTGGCTTGCTGCCTCTTGTTACTTTCTCTCTTCTGTTGATTTTAAGACCTTTTTTAAAAAAGGTTTTGTTTTGTTTTCCATTTTTTTATTCCCCCTGTCAAGTATGAAGTCCTGTGTTTTGCAGCTCTTTCCACAAACATGGAAAGTCATGTCTGTGGTGACCATGAGCTTGCATCCTTAAGGTCATGGTGGTGGTGTCTTGGGATTTTTTTTTTTTTTTTCCTCACTATTGAGACTATTTTGGTGAGGGCAGAATGTGGTTATGTGGAGCTGAGTTCTGTTTGATCTGAGCCTAGCCACAGCCAGTAGCCATTGGCTCAGTTCCTCTGCTGAAGGCTTCTCACAGTACACAGTAGGCTCAGCCTGAGCTAGGGCTACAACAGAGCAAGTGTTTGGCCTGGACTGGTGTCCCACAGAGGAGGGAAGCATGCATATGAAAGTTTGCCGAATTTGGGGAAAAGTCTTTAAAACTTAGGTAGAAATTTACTAAGTCCTTCTTTTCCCCATTGGCTAGCATTAAGTAACAATATTCATTAAATACCACAGAGAGGCTGTGTAATAAAGAAATAATCCTAGGCCTAGGTGGCTGCAGTTCTCCAGAAGAGCTGAAATTGAGAATATAATTAAAGATTAAAATATTGTTTGCATTCTAGAACATGGAGAGATCTTTTCTCTCCATTGCGGGACCATATTAATAAGGAGGAGATCAGTTTCCAATAACTGTTGCTGCTGAGGCTCAGTTATTAACACCCGACACGTCTGAGCTTCTGACTCAGGACTTCTGCTCTTCCCCAAGACTGGCTAGGAGTGCCAGTCTCCCTCAGAAACAATTTCTGTGGGGAGATGCCAAGAAGACAAAGGGCTGCTGCGAAAGCATGAGAAACTGCATTCAGCTCTCCAGCACCTGCGTAAGAAAAGCCCACTGCTTACATCTGTCTATGTCTTGAGTGGACAGAGTGGTGCTGAGACAGCTGTGGTTGCCTTCACAGGAATCGCCAGCCCTGCCACCTTCTCCTGGGGACCCACTAACTTTTTGTCTATTCCTTTTTAGCCAGTTTGCAAGTAACAGTGAAGCTATTGATAGCAACTCCGCCATAGCCGGCTATGTCTGTAACTGTGGCTGAAGGGCCACCTCAACCCAAGGATAGAGAGGACTCTCCTACAAAGCTGGGTTCTGGTCTCCACAACTTCTAGAGGCCAGTCGAAACACTCAGCTTCCCAGGGCCCAGTGTGAGCCAGAGCCTTTTCCCACCCAGCCTTGCTCACTGGCCCACACACCTCTCCATTTCCTGGTTTTGCCTCTGTTTGCACCTGCTTGTTTTGAAGTAGACTTGGAAAGTATTTGAGGCCAAGGGTGTGGAGTAGACTTTCTTCTGCCTCTGTCTCCTCACTGCTGTGTAGAGTCTCTATTTGAGGAGAGACAAGCCCATAATCGTTGTTATGCTTATGTCCTCAGGTGATTGGCAGGTAGAGGAAGAAATGGTCTTTGAGTCTGTCACCAAAGAGGAGGAAGGACAAGTGTGATGTGGTTCCTATAGAGAAAAGAGTGCTCCCTCATTCCTCCTTCAGGAAGTTTAAGTGGCTTGAAACCAAGTGCCGTTTAGGCAGACAGAGGGAGTGGTGGGGGAAGGTGCAGAGATTGAGCTTGGAGACTTTCACAGAGGACAGGCCTGAAAAGCCAACCTTAGCACACTGTGGAAGAGCGAGTCCCTGGGGCTGGTGAGCAGAGCCCAGTATGTGGAAAGTGGTATATTAGGGAGATGAATCAAGTGGCAGGTTGCAGATGAATAAGCTAGTCCTTTGTAGCTGTTTAAAAGATAATTGGTTCATGTTACTTATCTTTTATCCCCTCTCTTTGGGCAGGAGAAAAGTCTCTGGGAGAAATAAACGAGGAATCCCTCATAAATATTAATGCAAAAATCTGTCCGTGGAGAATAAATATAGGGACATTTTGTTTTAAATGCTCTATATCGTTGCGATTCATTAGCATATATGTTGTAAAAGCCACTTCTCTTCCCTTGAGAGAACTGTGTTTCGTTCAACTAATAGCCACAGACCAAAATCTGTAGCTTGTCTGGACTGTAGTGCTTGAGATATATGGCAGAACTTTGCTCCTGGTTTTTCAGTCAGGGGGAGTTTGTCCCTGCCCCCCTGCCCCCCCCCCCCCCACAGGAACTGCCTGTGGCAGGACACCTGATGTCCCTAACCCCATTCTGATCTGGCCTCTGTCTGGACCTTTGATCTCCACCCCAGCCTCCCACTTCCCAGGTATCCTTTTCACTCAGATCAGGTTTGGTGTTTAGATGGCCAGGCCAATCATGGTGAAGAAAGGACTTGTAAACAGAGGGAGAAAGTAATGCTTCTTCTCAAGGCATGCACATCTTGAGGTGCTCACAAACCTCAGGCAGAGTGACGAATGGGCAGCGTTTACTTTAAATACACCAGCATCCTGTTGCCAAGTGCTGTGGTCAGCACCCTGCTACTGTTGGAGTGGGGTCCTGAGCCTGTCTTGCTGTGTATGCTGGCGCTGGGCGGTCAGGCTTACTATGCCCCTGCCTGCGCTTATATGTATGTCCACGCCCCTTATCTGCAGAACATGTTCACAGATAATGAAACTATGAGTACTGAATCTCATGCATACAAGTGTGTTTTCCATATGAGCCCACAGGTGATGAAGCCTATTCCACATGTTCCCCACAGCAGGAGAGCAGTGTGTTTTCTTCCCCGTTTCACAGACAGAAGGTCCTTGTTGCCACAGATCTTAGGAACCTCGGCATTTTTTATTTTATTTATTTATTTTCTTAATCAAGTTGGAAACTGCTTTTTCACTTACTGGGAGCCCTTTGCAGCTTCTCTTTGACAAGCCCAGGCTGCTGGCATGAGTCGAATAAGGGTCCTTGGAATGCAAGTTCTGGGTGCCACATGGTTTATCTGCAGAGGTTTCAGGCTGGTATATCAAGCAGCAGGCAGCAAAGCCACACATGATGGGGAACACTGGATCTGAAACCTTTATGATAAAATGTGTCCCCAGGGGAATGCAAAAACCAAGTGAGAGATGACAAGGGAGACCACCAGAGTTATGGTGACAGCTCTGTCACAGCCTGCTGCCCCATTGACCTCACAGATACCTGTAGTCTTTAGTGCCCAGCTCTGGGCAGCATGGGTACCTGCAGCCCTCAGTGACTAGCTCTGGTCCTGGCCCTGCTCACAGTACCCTGTCCTGTTCCTGTCTCAGACTACATGTGACACAGAGAGAAGTGAGAACTGAATGTCTTCTGTAAATACAGTTGGGGAGCAGTTGCAGAGACTAGAAAACGGTAATAAAGAACCTAGCCATTGAACCCTGAGCGGGGCATGGCAGCCTGCAGAATCAGTTTTAAATGATATTTCATTGTGCCCTCTAATTGCATTTCTCCTTTACAAGGTGATTTTATCCAGGAAGACAGCTGTCTGCTGTGGCTATTACATCACTGGCCATTACAGGGCAAAGGAAGAAAAGAATGGGGGTTCCTCAAGGCTCATCAGATAGGCGCTGTTTCTTCTTTTTTTAAATATCTAAAAGCATTTATTTTAAAGCATTGCATCAAGTTTGAATCACAGTAAACAAAGCTATGGCTTCATTGTATGTTGAATTTTGCTTAGTACAGTCTTCCAAACAGCAGACATGATAAAGTAATTGAAAGCAAAGGGTAATCGTTTAATTCCTTTGCATAACAAATAGCTGGAGCCTAGGATTGTTAGCTTGTCACACTGTAGGGTTCCCAGCTAAAGCTGGGTACAAGTGAGACTCTTTGAAATGCTTTTGTTCTGCCTGGGCTGGGAAGTAATTCCTGTGATCTGGTATGTTTCTCTGTGCCTGCCACACTGGCCATTAGTAAGCTATAGGCTGCAGTCACCAGAGTCTCTGCATAGCATAACCATAGGCACAGTGACTGAGGAGGGAGTGCCTTTGTCCCCCCAAGCTGGGGAGACTTGGGGCAGAATGGACTCTGGTGTTAGAATGCCAGTTAGCCCAGCACTCATTGCCAGTAGATGGACACACAGCAGTGAAAACCCAGGCACACTGTTTGCTGCCCCTGTCATATTGACTTCTGGCTTGCTGTGACATAAATCTCTCCAGTTGGGTCTAGTGTGGAAAGAATTGGACATTTTCCTTCAATCTGGAGCATGGTGAAGGTAGTGGAAATGTGCTGTTGAATGTAGACACAGGGGGAGTGGGCAGGGACCATTCACCCTGGGCACTCAAACAGCTGGGTTAGTACAGAACAGGCTCCAAAGTAAAGGAGCCCAGCTAGCCAGAGATAACCACAGCTGTGCATTGGAACCACATGGGACACTGGGAGAGAGACCCAGGATCCTGGCGTTAACAGCGCTAGGAAGATTCCTGCTGGTACCTGAGATTCAGAGCACTGCCTCCTCTGAGATATAAGGAGTTCTCCAGGGGTAGTACATCTGGAAAAACTGTCAGAGCCTGTGTTCAGAGAGAGGGGCGCTGTGAGGCAAGCTTGCAGAACTCACTGTGGAAATGATGGGGCCTGCTGGGGTTCAACTGAGGAGAGAACATGGAGCCTCACGTCACCATGTGGTCTACTTCCAAGACATGGCCAGCGTCCACACGGTCACCTTCATTCCTCTTAGCCTGTGACTACAGAAAGGCTGCAGGTTCCAGTTTCATTCTTCACTATGCCATTTTATATAATGTGGTTAGTCTGTGTAATGGTTACTTGAGAATTAACATGATTCTGAAATCATGAGTATACAAATAGATTTTTAAAAATTTTATGTTTGTGTTTGTGTACATGTGACAATTTAGTTTATTTTAGATCTGATGTGCATTCTTTTTTCTTTACAGCCATTATTTAATAGCTGTATTTTATGATAAATCAAATGTATTTAAATTGTGAAATAACGTATAAACGTGTGTACCACTCTGCAATAACCAAGAAAATGAACATTATTTCCCAACTCAGATATTGTTCCATTCCCCTTTGTCGTTCTTCCTGTAGATTAGTTTGTATTTTCTAGAACTTTATGTGGATGAAGTCATATAACCCACACCCTCTTTTTAAAATCTGTCTTTAGTGCTTGGCATGCCCATTGAGATTTAGCCTTATTGTTGTATTTTTTGCATCATCTCTTTTTGTTGCTGTATAGTGTTCCCCTGAGTAGTCCACGATTTGTCCCTGTGTCTTGATGACATTTGGGTTGCTTGGCTGCTGGGAATAAAGCTATTCTGACCCTTCATGTACCAGTCTTTGTGTGGACATGTGCTTCAGTTTTTTCTGTATAAATATACGCAAGTATATATAAGTATATGCATGTAAGTATGGTGTGACAGTTTACATGCATGTAAGTATAACATGACAGGTCTTGGTCACATTGTAGGTGTATGTTTAACTTTTTAGGAAAGTGATGAACTGTTTTTCAAAAGAAGTTGTACTGCTTCACGCCCCAGCAGCGGGGTTTTGGAGTCCAGGTGCTCCACACCCTTACCTGTGTCAGCAGCTGACGTGGGTAGGTGTGCAGTGGGGTCTCCTTGTGGCTCTTGCAGGCATTGCCCTGATGACTGGCAACTCGGACCAAACACCCAGGTATCCTCTATAGTGACGTGCAGGCAGGAGTCAGGCCCTCTGTTAGGGTCAGTCAAAAGGCAGCTCAGCATGTCCTTTGAGGCCTTAACATGGGGCTATCGTAAGCACTATTGATTGCAGATCTATGGTTGTTTGCTGAATGCCTACTGTGCGCTCGGCATCCCCCTTAGCAGCTGCCTTGGGAATTTCAGAAACCAAAGTGTGCAGGGTCTTATACATGGGCCTTTGCCTGCATGTTCTCAGCTGAATAAGCAGTAGGGATGAGTAAACATCCCTAGAATCCAGAGGAAGGCCAGCTAAGCGATACTTTTCCTGCTCATCTTGTCATCTTTCACCCAGTGACCTCAGCCTTAACCTTCTGTAACAAGACTTGGTTCTCAGATCAAATTAAAAACAGCTTACTCTTGAACTATGGAGAGTACACAGTCACAGGACAGGGTTTTCCCAGGGTTCCCTTTGTGCCCAGTCTGCAGAGAGACTCCTAAAGTGACATGCATGTCCCTGGGTCTCTATCCCAGTGTGTTCTGGTGCTCTGGCTGTAACTCTTGCTCTAGGACTCTCTTTATGGCAGTTTTTCCAGCTCCCCATGTGGTGTGTAGATCTGAGGACTCTTGTCATCAGAGAGAATCGCAGGGCATCACTCTGCTCTGAAGAACATGGCCCTGTAATTCACGGCTATACAGTAACGTTTACTTCATTCTTAGCCATACTGTGAGCATAATTTCCAGACATGGTGGCTCTATAAAGCTCCTCTCTCCATTCAGGACATAACAGAATAGAAGTTGATTTGGAGTGGGGAAGGGGGCTTAGACTTGGGCATGCTGTAAAAAGAATCTAGCAATGAAATTAGATAATACATTAAGTAAACTGAAGCTGTCAGTTACATTTTCTCCCTCCTCCAAACCTCTTTTGTTGTTTAAAATGGACCTTACCCCCCACCCCCATAAGGCTCTCCATAGACCTGACTTTCAACATCACATGTGGGCTGGATGAGCTCTCCCTCTTACACACACACTCTCTATCTCTCTCTCTCTCTCTCTCTCACAGTTCTTTGGCAGATTTTAAAAAACAAAACAAAACAAAACAAAGGAACACTTAGAATTTAGAGGTCCCCTATGGCCAATTAATTCAATGCAGTTTGTTCAGCAGACATGTAGATACTATGCGGAACTGTCCTCACCCCAAAGGAACTTCTGTTTTGTTGAGGAAGCATATTTGGGGCACCATGAAACCCAGACTGTAAGAGCCAAGGGGCATCTCTTCTGCTTCATCCTGTGTTAGGGAAACTCTGAGTTCCTGAGGTTTTATCAGAGTAGCCCTGCTGATCCTTCACTCCACCCCTTCTCTTCTAGGGTACGATGGTGTAGGAAAGGCAGACAAATTCAGGTTCTAGAGCACATTTACACCTGTCTTTCCCCATGATTTTGCATGGTCTCTGACCCCGTCCTCTGCTCTTATTTGCTGTTCCTAGAGGTCATGTCCCCCCACTTGCTGGAGGCCTGTTGTGAAGCCAGCCTCAAGACTATGGCTTTAGATTCGTTGCAGGTGGAAAGGCGTGGCTCCCTCAGTTGCAGAGCTTTATGCTTCAGTGTGCCTGGCGGCCCTGGAGCTTTGCCCAGTGCACACTGCTGTTGGCAGAGGCAGTACTTTATCAGCCAGGATGGACAGATACTTCTGTGCTACAAATGAGTCTAGATTTATAGCCTTGGAGTCCAAGGAATGAGATGGCAGCTCACTGGCCAAAACTAGTCAGCTATAGAGGGAAGAATGAATGTGGCTGCATAGAGTACCTGAGTCATTCTGAAGGCTGCTGTCACTTTCCCCAGCTACACGTGTGTTGACACTGGGGCTCACACTTTGTCAGCAGTCCCCAGATGTAGACCTCCGTGTGAGGATTCCAGCAGCCCCACTTGTTAGCTATGCAAAGCTGAATGCTGGGGTGTAGTGTGTTTATTAGGGGTCAGTGTCTAGGAAAGAAAGGGAGAAACAGGTCTAGGCCATGGGAGAACAGTTTGCCTGCATCCAGTAGGACCTTGGCCTCCTGGGAATTGTCTGGAGTCGTCACTGCCTGGTTCTCAGCAGGAGGTGCCCCTCTGTATGCTGCCTCACTCTGGCAGCCTGTCCAGGGGCTCTAGGAGAGCTACGCTGTAGTGAGGCCGCTAGGACAGGCTCTGGAGGCTCTTGACTACTTGCCTTCACAGCTGGCCACAGGGGCTTCCTAGGAGGGGACTCTATGGCTGAATCTCACCAACCCTGGCCTTTATCAGCCTCAATTCTGGTACCATCTCTCTTCCCAGAAGTGTCATGCTTGCACAAACTCCCAACACCAATAGTGAATGCTCTTGCTCTCACTGATGCTCAGCTGCTGAGTGTCAGCTGACGAACTATCATTCTGGGTTCTGCTCACCCTTAGCAGTAGTGCTGGCCCAGGGAGGATCAGAACTTCATTCCTGCCATACCTGAGCCACCATCACCAGGGCACTCTAAGACCAGGTGCCTATCGTCACAATGAGTGAATCTACTAGGGACACCATATGGGTGGCCTAGATGCCACCTGCATTCCTCTTCATTCCACTGCCTGCTTATCAGAGTCAGTGTTGAGGCAAGATGATGACACCCCTGTATTCCCACTGATTGTTAGACTGGGATTGCAGAGTACCCAGAAGGCAGCCGAGCTATAATACAGTGAAACTCTCCCTGCCTCCCCTGGTCAAGATGGCTCTTCCTTTTAGGGGCCAAGAGTCCTCATCATCACAGAGGTTGGAATTTCAGGAAAAGGATGCTCCAAGTCTCTTCGGAGAACAGAGGACATTTTCTTTGGTTCCCCTTGGCTCCAAGACCTGTGTATTCTTCCCCCAGAGGCACAGCATCCCACAGAGTGCTCTGATTTGAAGACTATCCTGTGTCTTGAGGGATGGTGCCTCATTTTTGCCTCATGATGTCCTGGCAGCACAGACATCATTCCTATGAGAGCAAGCTGCTAGGGTTTGTGCTTTGTTTGACTCCATCTTTCAGCATGACAGGCAGGGTTTGTCATAGAAAGAAACTTTCTATGGAAAGCAACTCAGGAAAGTGCTGTTTATCAGTGGATTTAGGTCAGACCCTGGGAATAGAGAGAACCCTTGTTCTTAAGACTTAGGATATGTGGTGGATGAAAATGAAGAAGGATTGACCCAAACTGTACAGCTTTTGGGTAGACTGTGAGTCTCAACTTGGGGTTCCCATTTATCTGCATGCCATGTTCCCCAGCCTCTTGGAGATTACTCATCTTAATCATTTCTTTTGTCTAATGGAAACATAGCTCACATCATGTCCCAGATGGCAGTCACTAAGTGAATGCTATTCATATGTCATGGCAACTATTATATCTGGTGGCAGCAGTATGTCCCCAAATGAGTTTTGTGGGTAGTTAGTGTCTCAGGTTCCAGCAGAAAGCTGTGAGGAGGGGCCCACAGTGGAGTCCAGCTCTGGTGGCTTTCTTTTGTGTCAATAGTGCATTCCCTTTTCAGAGCAGGCACCAAAAGAGAAACAGTGTTGACTGAAATGTTCATTAGACCTTTGCAGAAATTCAGTCCCTGTTTGCACACACATGTGGATGAAAATGAAGGATAGCCCAAACTACACAGCTTCTGGATAGACTATGACGCTGAACCTGGGGTTCCAGTTTTTCTGCGTGCCGAATCCTTTCCACATCCATAATGTATAGAAAGTCACCTGCTTGTATGGACAGTAGCAAGACTGTTGTATCCCCTCCATGCACACTGGAGTCAAGCTTTTTCTTCTCCCTGCATGTGCATTTACTCAGCCTACACAGAGTACACAGTTTTCCCAAATAATGCAATGGAAAGTAACATCATTACAGTGGTCACTATATGAACTTATAAAAGCTCTCCTAACAGATAGCTGGGGTAAATGTCTTGGCTTATAATTAATGAGTCACCACAACACTGAAAAGTCTATGCATGCCTTCCTGAACCTTCAGAGAAAAATTAAATCCCCCTTCATTTATTTTTATTCAAAGAACATGTCTTAATGTTTGAATATTATTGATTCATATGTTATGTGTAATGCCTTGAGATAGTTGCTGCAAGGACAGATCATTTATAGAGTCAAGCGAAGACTCACCTGTCACTCACGTCTTTCCGAGGTATGATAGAGGACCTGCTTAAAGGTGTGCTTCTTGTTCTGACTGTTAGAAATTAGTCCATTTTGAATCCACAGCAGCCAATGCAATTAGCAGGCTTCTGCCCAGACTCTATGGGGTTCCTGCTGAGGATATGGAAGGAACAGCTCTGCTGTAAAATGTCACTTCTGAATGGTGGTGGCTAAGGCTATGTCTCCCTCAACAGGTGCAGACTTAGGTCTCTGGTGGCACCTGCATTTTTGAAACACAGCTGTACTTAATGTAGCAAGCGTCTGTTGTTTTGTATGGCTGCCTCCAAGATATTTGGGTATAAGTAGCAGTTAGAAGAAACTGTCAAAAGTTGTCTTGGAAGGGAGAACATGCTCCTCTTGCTGTGTTCTGCATTGTGACTGAAAAGCTCCAAAGGGTTTCTTTACTCTGGGCTATAGCTCACACTCAGGTTTCCCATTGTACCCTGTGGCTGTAATGCCAGTTATACTGATTAATGAATTGACTATAAGTGTTTATGGATTTCCCACCCATGTCTGATTAGTGCACAGAATTATGTGCCCTTGACTATGAAGAACTTATAGTCTGATTGAAGGACGAGATTGTTTTCAGATGCAGGTAAGAGAATATCAATTCCTGGTGATTTGTATAGACTGTCTGTCATGAGAGTGTGGTGAGCTCAAGTCCTGGGAGAGGGCAGCGGCCCGCTCTCCTGCATTAATGGAAATTCCAGACCTGAACAGCACCTCCATTTTCTAGGAAACACAGGCTTTCAGGCCATGGTGCATGGTGCATGGAGTCAAGGGTGCAGGTACTAACGCTCTTGTAAGCAACACAGGAATCAATGGCCAAGTGCACTGTGAGATACAGGTATAGATCTGGAAGGACAAGGTGGCATTTTTGACCCGTGTCCCCTAGGGAAAACTTGTGGTATGTGCCTGCTGTGTGCTGTGATGTGACAAGGATCTGGGATACACAGCAAGGTGACCTCTTATGGAGAGGTACAGTCTTATGGCCACATAAGCAACACACACACTCTCAGGAGCCTAAAACTCTCAGGGATCATAAAAGAAGATCTCCACATACAGGTTTTCACACACAGCAGCTGCAGGAGGGTCCCGTTAGAGCTTGATTGGAGCACTACTGAGTAGCTTGAGGTGCACTCTGTGTGTTCTGTTGTGGAGTCTATGGCCTCCACATGGGCAGAGAAAACTTTGTTAAGAGCCCTGACCTTTTTCAGACAAGCGTGGAGACAAAGTTCATTTTGGTGGAAACATATTTCCTGTAGGGAGGAGGTGTTGGGGGCAGCTGGGAGGGACAGCTGAGCAGGATCAGAGGTGGGGCTTGTTCTGTGTAGGTTGCAAAGATGACAAGCAGACCAGTGTGTGAAGGCAGCTGTGTGGGCTGGTGTCTGAAGTCAGGCAGTGACAGTGTCTGTGCAAGGCCCTGCTCATGTCGTTATTATTGGCAGCTGTGAGGACCAACTGTATCTTGCTAAAATAGGTAATGGGGTTTTGGTAACAATGTCTGGGATCTGCATTGTTCTTTGCAGTTTAGTTAAAGAGGATTGATGCAGTGGTAAGGAGAAATGAGGCAAGATGTCACGATTGTGTGTGTGTGTGTGTGTGTGTGTGTGTGTGTGTGTGTGTGTGTGTGT
>NW_026585895.1:51238833-51368943 GCF_907164565.1 Psammomys obesus | reverse complement strand
AAGAGTCTTTAGCCTCAGCTCAATTTTATTATGTACTTTTTTTTTTTAAAGTTACTCTACCTCTGGGAAAGGGTCATGAGTCTTCCTTGAAAAGACTAAGTACTGAGTCACAGAGTGCACTGAGCAGAGGAATCACCCAAGCTGCTCCACAGCTGAGCAGGTAGTTCTTTAGTGACTGCCTGCAGTGAGTGTATATCTACAGGAGGCACCAGGAATGTAACAATGCTCTAGCTGATGGTTCTGGTGGCCATTTTTCTGTTTAAATGCACAACCAAGGCCAAATACTGGTTAGAGGTCAAGTTATCAAAGGGTGTAAAAATCCTCACTGTATAGCCAACCAGGACTCAGGGTTAAGTGAGCTTTTTGTGTGTGTGTTGTTTAGGAGTAAACAATTATGTCTAACAAGAAATCAAGACTTTAGAGCCTATAGGTGACTCAGTATGCAAGCATAAGCATCTGAGTCCAGATCCTCAGTACCCATGTAAGCTGTCAGGTACAGCCGTACACCCTTAACAGTTACTGTATTTGAGAGGCAGAGACAGGAAGGTCCCGGGAGCTTGCTGGTCAGCCAGCCTAGCTGAATTGGTGAGCTCCAGGTCCATGAAAAGACCTGGTACAAAAGATAAGGTACAGAGCTATGAATATAGAGGCCTGGATCAACCCTTGGTCTCTGCACATAGATATACATACATGTGTAGTTACACACACACACACACACACACACACACACACACACACACACACACACGGGGGTTGTGGAGGGTTCGGGAGAGAGACAGAGAAATCAAGGGTTTAGCATATTATAAAATTAGAGGGAAGAACCCTCAAAATGTTAAAAAGAAAGATGCTACAGTGTGAGTCCCACCTATTAGACAACAAAAACACAAAGTACCAAGTGCAGGTGTAAGACTGGCCATCATCTGATGTCAGTCAGCAACAATGGGGTTAACTCCCACCAAAGGAAAAAGAAGCAGCTGTTCCCCAATAAGACCTTGCCATACATCTCATTCGGGAGATGGGCATAGAGGCACATCCTGTGGTCCTGTCGCAGAAGACCCACGCAGAGACCCCATTACGTTCAGGACACACAGTGTCAGTGGTCAACAAAGGGAAACTTGTAGCAGGAGAGTGACATCCATAAGAAGGCCTAACGGGCCAGGATACCAGCTATGTGATAGACAGAAAGTGCCAAGAGAGAGACCCATG
Organism: Psammomys obesus; assembly: GCF_907164565.1. Classification (NCBI taxonomy): domain Eukaryota; kingdom Metazoa; phylum Chordata; class Mammalia; order Rodentia; family Muridae; genus Psammomys; species Psammomys obesus. Next base: position 51,367,737 of record NW_026585895.1, on the reverse strand, counting down.
GCAGATCAATATGACAGAGACTCCAACAAGCATGTGCATGATTTACATAGTGTCTCCTTGTCCCCATCATTAGTGAGCTGCCACCCCTGCAGAAATGGCATCCCTATGGGCCAGAAGCAGCTTCTCCAGACCCTCTGCAGACCCGTGCTCTTTTCTGTCGGCTTGGCTCATTATCTTACGTTCTGTCGGTTGGCAAAGTTCTGTTTGAAAGAGGGACCTCGTTTGTCTTTTTCACTGCTGTAGTCCCAAAGCCTGGAGAATGCCTGTCAAACCACTGCTGGCTCAAGAAATAAATACCTGCAGGCACCTGGTCTGTACCAGCTGCTGTGGGGACTCTTGAAGGCAGTGACAATCCAAGCATGGACCCCTGCTCCAGGTACCTACCTTCTAGCAGAGAGCACATAATCAGTAGGTGGCATGCAGCATGCTGGGAGGAGGGCAGTGCCTCAGGGAGAGTGGAGCTGGCAGAAAGAGCCGAGAGAGCTGGGCCAGGGAGAATGCCTTGAGGTGGTGACGGAGGAGCAGATGGGGTGCTAGCCATGTGTTCCTCCCGGGGAAGGTGTTACAGACTGGCATGCCAAGGACAGGGGTGTTAATAAAGTAGGTGGAGGCCTTACTTCCAAGCTTGGACTTTCTCTTGAGACTATAGGCCTGGCATTGGCCCTACTTTGGACACTGGCTCATCTGCATCAGCTGAGCAAGAGGAATTTGAGCTGTAAATGACCTTGAGCCACTGCTGATCCCAGACAGCTCTGCTATGGCATGATGCAAACGAGAGTTGTTTTATACATTGTTTCTGAGGTGAACAATATGTGCTAATCTCAATTATTAGAAAGTCCATTTAGAACATTTATTAGCAGGAATGAATTCAATCATTTCAAATATAGAAGCAAAATATTGTATGAGATGAAAATACATGATATAATTAGACTATTAATGAAGACGTTCACGTACCTCCACATGACTGAAAATGAAAGCTTAACAGTCTCGAAAGGATGGTGCTAAATATTTACATATCTGTCTGAGGTTCACATTTTCTAGATGCTAAAAATACCCATTGTTAATGATGGAGGAAGGGGCAGGTTTAGTGTGGTAACAAAGTATTTCATATTTGTCTCACACAAGTCAGAGCCACCTCTGTCAAGTCTCTGGGGCAGTCTTTGAAATAGAAACTACTGTTGGAATAAAAGGGGACTCTCCCCAAGAGGGGCGGCTGTCGGTCGACTGAGTGTGCTGGGAATGTGTACCTGGAAGGCTGGCCAGTATTATCCATGATGAAAAATTTCTGGAGATGCCATGAGGAGACTGAGTGTGTTGCATCAAAGTACAGTCAGGGATCCACCAGGCAAGAAAGGAAACCAGCATGGGCCTTTCTTCCTGGCTTGACCTGGCTAACTTGTTTCATCCTTTTCTGCCTCTGTCACAGTGGTGAGTGGAACTTGTGAGAGAGCAGAGTGACAGGCCTCGTGCTGTCTGTAGCCCTGCAGCCAGGTCTCCTGGGGACCTAGCAGCACTGAAGCCTCTGACCATGGCACCACCCCCATGAGACTGCATGGTAACAAAGTTACCAGGTGATTAGCACGCACATTAAAGTGGGGGGAAAAGGGCTGGGGAGTTGGCTCAGCAAATGAAGCACATGTCATCCAAGTGTGAGAAGCCTGGTTCAAATCCCCAGAGCCCACACCATGCCAGGTATGGTGTTTATGTGTACACCTGTAACACCTGTGCTGCTGTGGCAAGATGGGAGACAAGAGATATTCTCAGGAGCTCGAAGGCCAGCCAGCCTAGTTTACAAAATGGAAAGCAAGAGGTCTGTCTCCAGATAAAAGGCAAGGACAGACTCCTGAGGTCCTCTAACCTGCACCCACAGGAGCATACAACTCCTACACACACACAAGTTGCAAGTAGAAAAACATTGGCCTGGTACAGTGATTAGCAAGCCAAGGTTCACTGCAGAGCTTCCTAAATGGTTTTGTGCATAGTCATATCCATCCATTTGTAAATCCAAAGTCTGTCAGAGGTCACCTGTTGCCACAGAGGTCATGTGACCAGCAAAGCCAAAAGCATTTGCTTTCTAAACCTAAGAAAAGGTCTGATGGTTCTTGAATTAGAGGACCACTTCTGGTCATGTGTCCTGGGTTCAAGTCCACACCCCGTCTCTTCCTGGCTATGTAAATGTGTAGTGCTGTATGCTTCCTCGTGATTGTGGTGGCATTGCAAGGGATGACTCACCATGTTCTTCATCACAAGCTGTGTTATTTACTCCGTCTGCTCTTGCCACTCACCTGCTTACCTTAGCTCTTTTCCCTGTGACCTCAGCTCCCTTTCTTCTCAGTGTGGCCTCACTGCTCCCATGAGCAGACGAGCTTGGCTTTTTTGGTGCATTCTGGAGCTCTGGGGCTTTCAGGAGAGCAGAAGCAAACGCTGCTGAGCCTTCCCAGTGCTCAGGCCTGGAACTGGTGGTCAGTGCCATCGTACTTTAATCCTCAGAGCATCACAAGACAACAGTCAGACTCAGGGACGACTGGGAGCTATCAGCCCATAGACCACCGCCACACATGGAAGAGTGCACAGAGTATGCAAATATGGTATTTTCTCTTTGTGTGGATATTCTGAATTTGGGAGTGGCCCTTTCCTCAGGTGATTTCCTCCTGATTGGAATCCTCTCTTCTCTAACACTTCAAATAAAGTAGGAAGAAAACGGGGTCAGTTGTTAAATTTGGTTGGAAATCTGAGGCCTGGTTTTTCTTAGAAAGTGTGCCAGTCCCTTACCTGGCAGTGTGCCCTTCATTCCGTATATCTTGCTGTCTTCAGCAGCAGCGCAGTGACTTGAGGCCTGCAGAGCTGGCTGTAAGTTGCCACTCTTCCTCACGTTGCCTGCCCTGTCATTGTATTGGTGTGGTAAATATTCATCCTGCTTTCGTGGATGAAAATGAGCCTCCGTGTGTATGAGCTCTCTGTGTGTATGTGTCTCTATCTCTATCTCCCTGTCTCTCTGTCTCTCTCTCTGTCTCTCTGTCTCTTTCTCACTCGCGCGCGCACGCGCGCACACACACACACACACACACTGTAAATCCTGAGCCTTTCCTAGTGCCCCTCTCTTACAAGCAGTTCCCTCTCCTGGGAACACAGTGGCAGCAGTGAGGATTGGTGCTCACAAATGGCTGCTTTTTAAAAATAAACCCAGAGAGAGGAATCAGATCATCTGTGCCTCATGTGTGTTTGACTTCATCTTTATCAGAAATTGTATTTTAGTTTCATTTTGGCACAGGAGCCCAGATTCCAGCTGCCCGAATGGCTTGTGCCTGTTTTGAAGGAGAACATCTTTAGCCATCACTCAGGGCAAGCGAGCATCAGAGAATGAGATTTACTGTAATTCAGCCAAGACAAATAATGGTTTCTCTTAAAACTTGTAACAGTGCTGTGAATGAGCAAGTGTTTATATAAGGTGTGAGTTAAGTTTCATGCAGCCACAAATGTGAGTCCCAGCCAGCAGCTCTGAATCGCCTTCATATTTTCGGTAACAATTTCGGTGGCATTCTTTTTTGCAATTAGGAGCCCTGCTGCTTGGAGACACCATACCCTCATCCAGATTGAGTTGGGATAAAGAAAGTTATGCTGATTTCTCTCTCTCTCTAAGTGTCTAATCTTTGCTTTCAAAATGTGCAAATTCTGTCAGAAAATTTGGGTGACTGAAACTTTTCCCTCAGGGTTTTCTTTTTTAATCTGCTCCATTGAGCCATTTCTTCCCCTAACAAGGACTTAGACAGCACCAGGCTGCCTGCTGCCAGCACTGTCAGAAAGCACTCGCCTACCAAGCAGGGCAGCAGGGAAGAGGTTAAAGTGCCTTTTAAAAAATGAAACCAAGCAGGCAAATGTGTTCCAGCCACTTTCCAATAAGCAGTTAAAATGCATTTGAAGACGTTTTTCATGAGATGGCGGTTCACAGATGATTGACTGCCGTGTGCTTACTTTTAAAAACTAATTGGAAAGTGTGCCTGGCGGGTTCCTCCCACCAAGTGAAGAGTGATATGATCTTCTGTGCCCCTTACCTTTTTGCCCTGAGGTCCCATTTGTTTCACAAAAGACGAAGGGCAGGCACATGAAACGGCTCGCTGGGCTGTGAGCAGGTGCCTGCCAGTCAGTCTGCTTTCAGCCTCCCTCAGCAGTGGAGTCTCTTAATCATGAAGCCTTCTGCTGATTGCAGGAGTCTACTGTTTGGGGTCAAAATCAGGTGTGCAGTGAATGAAAGGAACAGTTCTGCCTGCCCCAGCATTTGATAGCTAATGAACTGGTTGGCTGGTTCATTTACAGAGCGCACAGTGCTTAGAGCTGGTGCTCTGGCCAGCCAGCCCTCATTTTCTCCTCTCTCCCCTCTGCCCAACTCCCTTCTTACAAGCCACTTGCACAGTGTGAGTCGCGGTCTTGTTAGTGATGTGTTTGTACTTTGGAAAACTCACAGACCAAAATCACTTAAGAACAGTTAAGGTTTGAGGCTGGAGTTCTTAGGAATTTGTGTAGTTACATTGTGTTTTAAATAAAAACAAAATGATAATTTAAACAAGTCACATAGCCTAAGGTTTCAGGAACCAAAGAGAGCCTGTAGATTTCTACAGGCAGATTCCATCCTTCTGTCTGGATCGTTCCATCCATCCTCTCATGCCAGGTTCTACACTAGTTATAGTTCCAAGAAAGGAATGTTCCAGCATGAGTGGCTTTGCCACCAAGCAGGTATCTCCATAGTGATATTACGTGTACTCCCCTCTTCAAAGCAGAGAAATTCTTCACTGGAGAGCCCCCTTCATTTCTTCACACAGCAGGTAGGTTCTTTGTTGAACACCGACTGTGTTCTAGTCTCTGCACAACAGTGACAGCTGATAGAGTATGACCAGGGTCCCCTATGCTGTGTCGTCTGTCTTCACTAGAAACATCCAGATTCTTTTAAAAAAGAACCGGCAAGTAATGGAGCTTAGTTGAAAAATATAGAGTGGTTTTTGTGTATTTCTAATGTAGAGAGTAAGATGCACAGTATGACTTAAATTCTTATATGCTTAAAATGAAACCACAGACTTCCCAAGTACCCTGGCTTCTGTGGGCTTTAATGCATTACTTGGCTCAGTGTTGTTTTTTAAAATGGGGCAAAGAGTAGGCTGTCAGATCCTGTATTTGACCTAGACTGGGTGTCCAGTGCTTCCAGTCCTGCATGTCAGGAGGGCCAGACAGTACCCACAAGGAATCTGAGCCCCAGGGTTGGCTGAGGGAAGGTAAACAAGCAAGGATGCGAGTAACCCCCCCCAACCCTATCTCTGTGTACAAGCTTGTGCCCCAAAGCATCACCAGGCAGCGGTGCTCCACAGCCCCATGTGTGTGAGGTTGGCCTGGTGAGTCATTCCCCTGTATGTTATAAGGACTGTGGCCTCTTCTGTAATGAAGAGGAAGTACAAGGGCCATAGAGCTGACCTAGCCATATACAGAAGCCAAAAGAACTCCTGTCCTAAAGGCTCTTCATAGACACAGTGTGCACCTCTAAACAGAGGCCCCACATATGTGCTTGTCTGGAGTGGTGTGTGTCTCAGTCTGCTCAGATCTGTGCAAAATGGCACAGACAGAGTCTTACGTCTAGGTGGAGTCAACTGCTTATTACCCCAGGCAGGACGCAATCGCTTTACTTACTTTTGTAAAACTTTTTAAATTAAATTTTATTTTTACATCCTGCTTGTAACCCACTTCCTCCCTCTGTCCCCTACCCCCTTCCCCTTCTCCTCAGAAAAGGGGAGCCCCCCTGCCACAACTCACTTCAGCACATTAAGTCACATCAGGATGGAGTACATCCTCTTCCCCTGTGGCCTGGCAAGTGATCCACCAGGAGGAAGTGATCAAAGAGCAACAGAGTCCATGTCAGAAATAGCCCTCATTCCCCTAGTTACTAGGAGTCCCACATGAAGCCAGAGCTGCCTATCAGCCCATCTGTATGGGGGAGGGGAGGGTCTAGTTCCTTGGTTGGTGTTATAAAGCCTTCTTATAGGCAAACTTTGAATGTACACAAAAGTAGGCAATACCGTGATGGACTTGTGCACCCAGCTGCTACACCCAACCTTTTCTGTGGTTTTGAAGCAAATCTAAGACATCGTAGTTATTAATCCCTGAGTATTTCACCATGGAGCCCACAAATACCAAGATTGGTAAGGTGCAAAGACTCTTAATGAAGCAAACCATAATGTGGTCATTCTGCTGAAAATCAGACTATAACAATCCCACAACAGCTGCGCTGTCGGCTTCAAATTTCCAATTGTCTTCTAGGTGTCATCAGTGGTTTTTAATAGTTTGAATTGAGTCCAAATAGAATCCACATCTGTGATTGGCTAGTCACCCTCTGTATCTCTGTATAACTTCCCCCTCTCTCCTCAAACCCTGCCCCCTTCTTTTTCTGTGAAATTTTGCTGTCTAGAACCAACTTGTTTTCTGTCGTCTGGATTTTTGCTAGCTCTATTCCTGTGGTACCTTTGGCCAGATCCAGACATTTCGCCAGAGTCACAGTGATATACTTGTCTGTTTTCTCAGGATCATCTCCAGTGGCGTTGTACATATGAGGAAGCACAAGATTGCTGGCTGTTTGACCTTTTGCTGGTGGCAGTAGCTGGGCCTGGATACAGACACTATGGCATAATGACACTATGGTTCTGCTCCTGCAAAGAGGAGCCTCCTCTTGTCAGCTTCATGGGTACCCCATGGCATCACCCAGTAAGGACAGCAGAAGAGATGCTTGATGCTTGCCTTGTGAGTCCCAGTTTTCAAAGTAGAATTGGCTCTCTAGCCCCTTCCATTAAAGACTAGTGTGCTTTCCCCCTAATATGTTACAAAACTGATTATTACTCTGAGTAGAAACATTGATTTCTAATGGGGAGCTGATGTGTTGAAGGTCTGATGCCACCTCATTGTGGCACATGGCAGCTGTCACCTAATTTCTGTGATATCGAAAGGATGGTGTCTTTGGCAGTAAGCCAGGTGACCCTGCAGCTGCCTCTCTGTTGTACTGGATGGCCCCAAGGTGGTCAGGGTATTTGTACCATGGGAAATGTTCCAGAAAAAGCAACTCTTGAACAAGACTCCAAAAGCACAAATGGCACGACCAGGAGCCAAAGGGTTAATCTTGGAGCATGGATGACCAACAGTGAAGGGTTAACCTTAGAGCTTGGCTGAATGGCAGGGCAAAAAAATAAAATAAAAATCTGGCCAAATTCATCCTTGAAACTAACATCAAAGTGGTACAGCTGTGACTAGGAGCCCAATTAGTGCTTCTCCTGTTTAAATGGGCTCCTCCGTGCCGAATCTTGCAAGGCTGTTGTGATCAGGCTTGGGAGAGCAGAAAGGAAGAAGGCTTCTCTTCCTAATTGCAGTATTCTTAAGGCATAATGATATGTTTGGGGGACCTTTCTGATTAGATAATAGCACTGTAGGTTAAAGATGGAGACAGTGAGGCTCACTGCTGTGTTTGCTTGTTACTGGGTTGGGTGTCTTTTGGTAGCTATTTCCATAATCACTACAAACAGTTTATTTACAGATTCTTTTTAAAAAAAAAACAAAACAAATAATGAAACAAATTGGTCAACAGTTCACCTTCTCAAGGAAGCAAAAAGATTTTGAAGATATTTCTTTGCTAACTTCCCTAAATCATCTATCTTTGCTAGCAGGCTTACCCTTCATTCCCTGTTAGACCTGTGGTGGTGGAAGGGGGGTATTGGGAATTAATATTGGTTCTTCACATCTGGTTATGGGACTGGTGCTCAGGAACCTGGGACTTAAACCATCCTTCAACTCAGTAATGCAATAATTTAAAATCCTCCCTTCCAGGCCTCTTCTTGATCGTTCTTAGCCTTTGACCTTCAGAGCATACGTCACCATCAGAAGGGAGGATGTGGAAAGTGACACACTCTAGCCTTGTGACAGAACTGCTGTGTGAGTGGTGGATGGAGTGAGACAAAGCCTGGTTCATTCCTGTGAACTTGGGGACCCCCCATACTTTTTAATTAGGAGGAGTTGAGTGAGTCGAATTCTCTACCTTGGTGGTCAAGCATTTGAAGGTCAGGGTTGAGCCATTGCTGCCCCCCACCCACCTTTTAGTTTAGAACAAGAAAATGCAAAGGCAGGGAGCTGACATTTCCTCCAACAGCAATACTGCTGGTGGGTTCTTCCCGCTATTGGATATGGTGATGAACTGTGGGGTGGATCAGTAAAACTGTGGGGCTGGGGAGATGGCTCATCTGGGAAGATCCCAAGCACCTGTGTAAAAGACAGGCATGGAAGCGCCTGTCTATAACCCTGAACTGGGGTTGGGGAAGTTGTTCAGCCATTACTGAAATGATGAGTCCCAAGTGAGAGAAACTGCCTCAAAAAATAAAGTGGAGAGCAACTGAAGAAGCCACTCTTGGGCCTTTGACCTCCACATGTACTGCCCCCCTTCAACATGAGCAGGGGCACGTACCACACATGCATTCCCGGAATGCTCTGGTCCCAGAGAGCTGACCGTCAAAAGGAAGGTGAGCCGCTCCTGTATCGGAATACAATAGTGACCTCATTTCCTTATGGGGAGAAGCGGTGGGTGATTTTAATGCCCATCCTTCCAAAGTACCTAAAATACTCATTGGTTCAAACGTGTCCTACCCAAAGCTTGCATGTCTGTGAGGGAATAGATCCAACTAGAACAGTGGTTCCTAATGATATGACCCTTAACTACATACAGTTCCTCATGTTGTGGTGACCCCCAACCATAAAAGTTATTTTTGTTGCTACTTCATAACTGTAATTCTACTGCTGTTTGCAAACCATAATGTAAATATCTGATACACAAAATATCTGTGATCCCTATGAAAGGGTCATGCAGACCCCCAGGGGTCACGACCCACAGGTTGAGAATTACTTAACTAAGAGCTGCCTTTGCTAGAATGAGAGTATTTGACTAGTGTCAATTTCGGTCTGTGTAAGTGACAGAGTAGTTGAATAAACTTTCATCTGCCAATTACCTGCTTAATGGCTTTGTTATCCTTGTGGGATGTGACTCAGTCCTCTGACTCTGACCATGGCATAAATCTGATGATGCTTTTGTAGTGTCGTTTTGGAGAGCCAAACATGCATTGAGCAGCCAAGGTTTTCCTACTAATTCTGGGGAAAGGGGATTAAATTGAGACAGGTTAAATTGTGACATCTCAAGTAAATATATCTCCTTTGCACATTGGCCCTCAGTATAGCCTCACCTTTGGGAAGCCCAGTCCTGTCTCCACTGAGCTGCCCATCCTAATTGCCCTTCTGTCCTGCATGCCAGCCTCCTGGGCTCAGCTTCTTCTGCCTCATACACATCAGCAAAGCATCAAGTCATAGTTGTGCCCCCAGTGACGAACCATCTATACAGGTGCTTCTCATCACAGTCCCACCCCCAGCCCTCCCTCTGGCTTCCTTGGACTTCCAGAGTCTGGCCTACTCTCTCCCCTCCCCCAGCTCGCTCCAGCTCCCAGCCTTATGCCTGCTCCTGGAGCTCTCTGCCTGTCCTTCCTTGGACCAAATGCTGCATGGCCTTCTGTGCTCCTGCTGTGCCCTCCTGTTTCTACACGGCAAATGCTCACCCACCTCACTCTCTTCATCATTTGAATTTAGACAGACATAGAAGCAGACTGGTAAATGAAACCCACAGGGACAGTGCCCCAAGTCCTAGATTACCACTGTCTGGCCATGTTTCTTTCCCAGCCTTTTGTTTCTTTCCAATGTTTGCTTCTTTTGTTGGTGGTGCCATTGCGTTTTAAGAAAAATCTCTAATGTCTTATCATTTCACCTCTCGGCACTTGTCTCTAATAAAACAGGAAAGCTTGCTTTTGTAATCATATTCCTGTTAGCTCACTTGACAGAAGTAAGGACAACCCCCACTTTCGCCTTAGTCTCTGCTTGTATCTAATTCTCCTGGAAATGCCTTTTGCTTGGTACCTGTGGTCCAGACAGACTTCACGTGGTGGTTTTGGTGTATGTGATTCTGATTGACTCCTCTGTCCTGTTTCTCCAGCTCTGCTTCTGTGATCTCTTGGTTCTGTTTTTCTCTCTGTTTCCCTTCTCTTCCTAATTTCCCTCATTGTCTCTTAGCTTGCATTGCCTGTGTTCCTAGCTGGCCACCTCATTTCTGAGGACTTCTGCTCTGTACCCTTTTTGGTTTTGGTTAGTTGGTTGGTTGGTTGGTTTATGAATTGGTTAGTTGTTCCTTAAATTTCTTTTGTCCCACTTTGAAGTCATTGGTTCTGTTTTTTATTGGCCAGTGGTCACGGGATAAACTATTGTCCTGTTTGCTTTTGTCTTGTGCTGGGTAAAGTAGAATTATGAGTCAGCCTTGTCTTTGTGTGGTAACTCCACCATCAGCATACCCTAGGATAGCCCAGAAGTACTGGCCTGACTTTCTGTGGCTACAGGGCCATGAGCAGCTCTTTGCTGCCCTATCTTGGTCTGGATGTCTGACCGTCAGTCCTGCTCTCAGCATGTCTGCAGAGGAATGCCTTGCCAAGGTAAAACATTTGTAGAGGGTCTGGTGATAAGCAGCCCTCACACCCCACAGGCCCTCCATTTGGGGCCAGCTTTTCTTGTGCCTGCCTTTCAGTGCTCCACTTCAGGTAAGGACCCCCCTGTTTTGGAAGCATTTCCCGATGCATTAGGGTCTGCTGGCCCTGTATTCCCTGTGTCCTGTGTCATTGAGGACTTGTCTAGTTTTGCTGGAGCTTTCGCCATTTCTCACTGCTTTCCTTGCTTAGTTTGGTTTCCAAGAGAAACTTAGGAGAATTTCAGAAGCAAATTAATCAAATTAAAGGTAGCTTTTTCTTGTGTGCCATCGCCCCTAGTTGGATCTTGGTGTGGTATATGTTGCTCCTTGAACTTGGCCTTTAGTAGGGTTTCAAGTCAGGTGTCAGGACCATCATGTTCTCTCTGGAATATCCGTTGGGCTGAGCACTGGCCTAGTCTACGGTGCCAATGGCCTCTTGCTTCCAGAAATTGTGAGACTTTTCCCAAAAGCTCTAAATCTTTTTTGCTTTGTAGTACCCATAAAATAAAAGAAAAACCTTTCTCCAAAACGTAATTAAATTATAAAATGCAAGGAAAAAACTCCACTTAAGATACTAAATTAATAATGAAATATATGCTGAAGTGAATATCTCCAGACATAAAAGGTGGCACACCTTCTCCCAGCAAAGAGGACAGATACTGTTCTCTCTGTCTCTGTGAGAGAGACAGGGAGAGACTATGAATAGAGATAGTAGTGAGTATATCTGAGATTGTATGATCTCTGGATTCATTCATAGCAGGACGCTCACATTAGTGAGGCCTGTGAGGAAATGGGAAAGAAGATTGACATGGAGCCAAAAAACTGCCAGACTCCTCCTCTTCCTTGCCCTCTTGAGCTTGCACCTACCACTTAGTGGCACTAGGTTGTGTCCCATTCATAAATCAAGGAGCTTGGGTCCCTGGCTCTGAGCACTAGGATTCTTGTCGGCCTGAGTTGCTATTAGCTGAAGCCTCAAGCTCAGGACTGAGAGCACAAGTATTTTCTGAGCTGGTATCTGTGCTGTAAATGGAGTGTTGCAAGCAGAAGCAACCAAAAGCTGAACACTTCAGTTTAATTTTACAATTACCCATTTGCAAGTAGCCACTGAGTATTTCTCGTTGTTGATTCACAGTGGTGGTGTCATGGGGGATGCGTTTGAGGGAGAGATTTCTTGGAGCAATACACTTCTGAAAATAGAGCAGGCATTCCTGGAAATTTTGAATTAACACCCACAGATTGGAATGGCCTGGGGTTTGTGTTTTGAATAAGCTTACAGCATATTGTTTGTTCAGACACAGTGGTTCTTATACAGAGTGGAGGCCTGTGCGGAAGTTCTGAGCTAACAGCAACAGCAACCTCATCCAGTACGTGCCAGTGTCAGAGCGCTTCACGCACAGTGCTACTTGGCCGCTCTGTGATCGTTATTCTCATATTATGGGTGAAAGCTGAGATGAAAGAAAGTTACCCAGTGCCAGGCAGCTAGTGCAGAGCAAAGGTGGCCATGGCCACAGTGAGCCAGTGCTCAGACGGTCTTCCTGGCACTGGGTCTATTCAGCGCTTTGCATCTGTAAAGCACTTTGCATTTGTCATTCCGTCCTTTCAATACCCCTGGTGGAAGCTTCTGTTGTATCTTTTACAGATGAGCAAACTGGGCACGAAGATGGTGTATAGCTTAGCCACAGTCACAAGGCTACTTCAGGCCTCTCATCAAAGAGCCATGAGCATGGGAAGTGCCTGCAGCCCACGTTCTTACCTGTTAGACCTACTGTCACAAGGTAGCTGAAAGGGCACCTGAAGCTCTCAGCCATTTCTGCAGGTGTCAGTGTGGGAAGGACCCAGAGCTGCTTCTGAGGAGCACACTGAGTTCTTTAACCATGCTGCCTGTGACCTGAAGCTCATGCTGCAACCCTGAAGACCCTAAGTATTGGGGCCATTTGCAGAAACACATTCTCAGTCACAGGTGTCAGAAGCATATTGCAGAGGGCATATCCTCTCTAGGATGACTATGGTCATCAAGGAGCATTAGAGATTCCCAACTCCTGCTGGTCACCTGCTGTTCCACTGTGCCTGGGAACTATACATCAGTGCTATCTTGTTTAGAAAAGTCTGCACTGGAAAGGCAGAAAGAGAACCCAGGAGTCTGTGGTGGTGTGTTCTTAAAAGGTTGTCGTAGTTTTGTGTGTGTGTGTCTATGTGTGTGCATGCGCACACATGAGCACGCAGGTGCCTGTGGAGTCCAAGAGGGTGGGTAGGGTCCTCAGAGCTGGTATTACAAGAGGTTGTGAGTCCAGGTCCTCTGCAAGGTCCCAAAGTGCTCTTAACTGCGGAGCCAGCCTCCAGACCCCTTAGTGATGTATCTTCATGCGGATTCTGAAATAATACTTGCTGGGAGTGAGAGTGGTTCGAGGGCTCTCATTCTAATGGAGTCTTTTGGTTTTTGTTATTTGAACTTTTGCCTACCTTCAGGTTTGTTTCCAGAGAAAGTGAAGCAATGCCTTAGAGCATGCAATAGCCCAAAACAGTCTGTAGACCCCTGGACAAAGGCACTGGGCCAGCAGCAAGCCAGCAGCAGTGCCTTAGTAGCATCAGTGAGAGAGAGGCCAAGGCATCAGCAGCAGGCCCAGCATGGCTGCCTGCCCTGCGGTTATTGAGCTTATTGCTTAGAAAGTCTTTAGTGGTTTTTCGGCTTGAAAAGAACAAATTTGAAATAAATAAATTGATCTGTTAACCTGTTATAGGAAGGTTTCTCTGTGCTTAGTGTCCCAGATCACCTCAGATGAGGTCCACTAAACCAGACTGCAGTAGATTTTCAGGGTGATGTGTGGACTGTAAAGGGACCATTAACCAACTTGCTTTGTTTCTGAGAGCTGGGCACTTAGTGCCACTGGCCCTGTGCTGGAAACATTCCACTCTGGTGTGTTTCAGCATGGTGAAGCCATTGATCAGATGAAAATGACCAGTTAGCAAGTAAGTGTTTCCTGGGCCGGAGGCTTTTGAATAATGTGTTCTTCAGTTAAAAACAGCACTTTAAGCAATTGTTTAAACCTAACCATTTGGGAACAAGGGAGAGAGCTTCATGAATAATTTATTCTCAAAAGAAAATATTGAGGGATCTGAACTTATTCACCTTCCAAACCTTCTGACTAGAGTGGAAATAAATACCACCAAACGTTAGGACGCAGACCAATGGAGGTCAGAATGCAGACAGATGTGCACAAGCCTATACACTGTGTTTTTTAAGCCCACTGTGGAGAAAGGTGTAGGCGTGTAAACAAGAGTTTAAAATAAGAGTCGAGTATGGAATTGCTGGAAGGGGTGCAGGATTTTAGACGTAACATTGAACATACATTAGCATAGTGCCATGGGAAAGCTTGAAATGCGGGTAATACGTCCTTGTGTCTAAAAGGACTTCATCAAAGCAGATCAGTTTTATCCCTTGTGCTTAAACATTATGCTTTTCATTTTCTAAACAGACCACCATCTTGTAAAAATGGTATGTCCTTGCTTCAAGGTTTAAGAAGAAAGTTGTGATGTGCAGATATCACAGCATTGAAAAGTGTCGTTTCCCCCTCCCCCATTACATGCCATTGAGGACTCAGTTTTGTATTTGTGGCCCTGTCTGACATGTAGCTTCATGGGTGAAATCTCATTGGCCATCTTGGTGTTGGAGAAGTTAACACAGGCATGATGATCTGATGGTCCTCACAGCAGCACTCACAGTGGCTGCTGTTTATTGAGTAGCTCCTCTATCTGGCATTACTGTCAGCACTCTATCTGGCATTACTGTCAGCTCCTCTATCTGGCATTACTGTCAACCCATTTGATCCTGGCTGTCTCCTGAACTGGGTACAGCTGCAGCCTTCATTTGTAGATGAGAAACTGAGGTTGGAGTTGTCTGAGATCTCAGAGCTGATGTTCTTAGCCCTTTCAGCATCCACATGACAACTTCTTGGCCATCGTCACCTCAGACCAGAAGTACTTGTGCAGGACAAGTAGTCCACACCCTGCCAGGGTACACTTTATTTCCTCCCCACTATTAACCCCACAACAGAGTCAAACACAGTGATGATCCAGGAGGAATGCTACAGGCCTAGCCAACATCTCTGATACCAGATTTTCAGACTGTCAAAGCCCCTCTCCCAAAGCCTGTTTTCTCCAGGTTGTCAGGGTAACGAACGTGGTTGGAAACATGCAGCACACACACAACAGCCAGGCACCCGTGCTTATATAACAAGAGTGAGACAGGGTGGGGGCCTGCTATGTAAAGCACGGGGCTTGAGTGGGTGTTCATAACATTAACGCAAAAATTACATTATTTTCTTAGGGATAAACAGAAGTCTTTGTTTTAAAAAGGCACCCACACGTGCTTGGTTGGGGGTAGGGGGAGAGGCAGAGTGTCTGAGCCCTTAGCTAATGAGAAGCCGCATTCTCTAGCAGGGGTGAGCAGCTGAGGGGAGGCTGCCCCTATGACCATCCCAGAGTAAATACTTTTACCAGTGATGCAGGAATCTTGATGGGTTCCATCTTCTGTTTCTGCTCGATGCTTCTGGGGGCTTTAAACAATTTCATGTTAAGATAGGGGGCCTCCCATTTTGAACCAGTCACACTTGAAAAATAACCCTTGAAATTATGTGAACTTAATTTCTAGCCATTTTGTTTCAGAAATACTAACCTCAGGGGGTCTTTGTTCTCTACACTAAAACTTAATCTATTTGGAAAATTCCATTTACTCTCTGTAGAAATGGACTGGCCATGGTTCCTGTGAATGATATGGTTGCTATTATCCCTGAACACTGTAAAAATGAACTTTGAAACAGTTGGGTAGGACCAAACAGGAATCATGCATGGCTTGGGAAAGACTGAGTGGACATTATGCCTCAGTATGTTACTGGTCATTGTGCCTCAGGCTTCAGAAATATGTTTGCCTTTTTGTAGTTTTATTTGCAATTTTTTTTTCTTACAAAACTAAGTAGATGAATCAATTGTGTTTACTTTGGTGGTGAAATGTCACCCATATCTGCCGCATGGAAAGTGTTAGTTACCTGAGATCCAGGCAAGAGGAAGTTGTCTCCGTGTGGACTTCCCCACACAGAAGGAAAGGACATTGAATGCAACTACTGTTTTATTCCAAAAGTTTGTCAGATAGATTCTAAAGCGTGGTCTAGCCTCTTCCCTGGATGTATCTGAGTATGTCTAAAGCACACACTTTAAACACATTCATTATTTCCCCCAAAGTATGTGCAAGAAAATAGACTGACATTTTCCAGAACCTTTTAGCATAGTTTCAATGACATTTAAACAGTGGCTAGAGTTCACTGCTGAGAAAGCAGAGCGGGTGAGGGCACCCTGTGCCGTGGGAGGTGCTGGGGACTGCTCCGGATACCCTGGAAGAGTCTGTGACCTTGCCTCTGGAGAGTGCTGCTCTGTGAGCTCCTCCTGGGCCACAGTCTAAAGCTCTAGAAGGAGAACTTCCCTCAGAAAGGTCAGAGTTCTGTCCCCATGTTACCTTCAACATTTTGTATCAGGTACTTTTTCTGTGATCAGATGCCATAGACGCAACCTCAGGGAGGAAGGGGCAGTCCATCATGGTGGAAAAGGCATGGTGGCAGCATGAGGCAGCTGGTCACATCACACATGCAGTCAGGAACAGATGGGTAGATGCTGGTGTTGTGCTTTTTCCTTTTAACTCAGTCCGGGACTCCAGCCCCGGGATGGTGTTGCCTACATTCACGCTGACTCTTCTTTCATCTTTTGAGCCTCTCTGGAAATGCCCTTCCAGACATGGCCAAAGGTGTGTCCCCTAAGTGATTTCAAACCCGGTCAGACTGACAGTGAAGAGCAGCTGTCACAGCTTCTCCACAGGGGCAAAGATTTGGGGTTGAAAGCGCTACAGCTGCCTTCCAGCTCCAGACTCATGTGAGCCTTCTGGGGCCTATTATTATAATCTGAAATCTGTCAAACTCTTGGCGCATGTTTCCAAATGTGATTCACTAAAGTCCTGCTACCCTCCTCAAAGAAAAAGAGCTGCTGGAGGTCACAGGCCACATGACGTCATCTTTCCAGCATGTGTGGGCCCCAGGGACTCAGGCTGGCCTGTGGTCTCTGGTGATGAGGGACTGCAGGGTGAAATAGCAGCTGGTCAGTGGAGGCTCCCTTTTGTCCTGCGCCCTGCTGCCTTCATTAGGCCCTGACACACGGAAGCCAGTGCCCAGTAGTTATTGACTGTAGAAATCTGGAAAAAGCCATTTCCCAGAGCTGTCATGTCAGCAGGTCTTAGAACCTTCCTGGGAATGATGAGAAGCCCGCCACACTAATCATAAGCAAACGCTTTACAGTGTGGAACAGCAGATCATCTGCCAGCCACTTTGAAGACCACAAAGAAAGAACCGTTTGAATTAGGGCTGGAATCTACCCGAGCATTTCAAGCCGGACAGAAACTTTGTGTAGTTCAGAGCCACTGCCCAGGCCCTTTCCCTCCCTGTTCTCTGAAGGTCTCCACTGTGCCAACCTGATTGTTCCATCCCCTGCCTGCCGCCTGACTAGCACGTAGTGGGCTTAACCCTGGCCTGGTGGGCAAAGCCTCTTTTGAGCTGAAGGGGTAATGGTGATGTTTAACAAGAATTTAATCTCCTTGCTGTGGTATTAATGTAGATGGAACTTTTCCAGGGCACGTTCCCTGTTCCAATCACCTCAGCGCTCTTGGGAGTAACTGTGCGTGTGATGAGCTGACTGTGAGTGTGAACCCCTACATCCTCTCCTAGCAACCCTTCCACACTTATAGCTGTGAAGTTTTGCCTGATGCTTAAGCTCAGTGTGTTCTGCTGTCACTATTTCAGAGACCATAGCAAGTCACTGAGTTATCCTCACTCAGCACCTCCTGTTTGCATGTTTGAGGTGCCTGCCTCTCTTGCCCAGCTGAGAAGGGAAGATGTGTATACCTTGTTTCCAAAGTGTGACTGGCTGAGTTCTCCTCAGCCCCAGCTTGTCATCCCTCCTCAGTCGCATCACTACCACTGCTGTTTTCATCATGGGAGACTCCCTCTGTTAACACAATTCCAAAGACATGAGAGAGAGAGCCATGGCTTGGCTCCAGAGCAGTCTGCTCTGCCCACTGGAGGACCCCATGTGCCTCCACTACACACACACACACACACACACACACACACACACACACACACACACACTGTGCCTCCCCTCATGTGTCCGTGGGGAGATAGATAACCTCAGTGGAACAGAGCAGGGCATCTGAGATTTCAGAAAGGGAGGGCCTAGAGCTTATTCTCCTGGCTTCCACTTCTAGAGCTATTGCCATTTGAGTGAGTAGTTGTTTTCTCCCTCCTCTTCTCAGATCCTCCAGTGAAGGGCAAGTTGGATGTGGACTCTGCTTACTGTGTACTCTGAACACCCTACTTGACCACATTAGGGCAGTCCACACAGCTCCAGTGAGTGCTGGTCTGTGAATGCTGGTGGACAGATGCTTCCTGTAAATTCCTTGATTAAAAACTGCTCCTTGGGGTTCTTGTTAGACACTCATCCTCAGCCCACAGATGCAGTTGCTGGTTCCCTTTAGCATCAGATTCTTCAGAGGTTTCAGGTGATGGACCCGCCGAGATCAGTGAAAGCAATGTGTTTTAAACTAGAGCCGTCCTTGGGATAACCCTGTTAGAAATAATGACAGGTTTTATGAAAGACCATCAAGTCTGAGAGATCCAGTTACTCCCAAAGGTCAGGGAATGGAGTGTTCTGGTTAACTGAATTCTCTACAGTAATTACCATTCAGAGATGGGCGGGTCTTGAAAGCTGTGTAATTGCATACGTTGAATTGGCTAAAGCTAGAATGAACTGTAGAGATCATCTGGTCCAGACAATAGGACCAGGACTGACAGGAGAAGCAAGTGACTTGCCTGATGTGACAGTGGGTGTGGAGAGAGTGGGTGTGTCATCCCTCTTCTGGGCTTTTCTCAGTGAATGCAGAACCACCTTCTGGACAAAGATGCTGTTGTGCTTCTGTTCCCCTCCCTTGAAGATATGGGTCCAGTGGCTACACACCCAACCTCATGCCCTGTGTGCCACCATTTTACCTTGTAAATGTAAAAGAACTTTCATTGTGCTGTTCTGAGGGCAATGTCTGACTTCATTTCTAATATGCAGGACTAAATGTGTCAAAATTGTTACATATATTCAGACATATGTGACACTCTTTGTAGTCAATGGACAGAGAGGCCAAACTGCTTATGAGGTTGTCCTGTAAAAACTGCTGTGGGCAGTGGAAGTCTTCGTAAACCATGCATAGCTCAGGAGGGCAGTGCTGACTCTAGCCTGGCCTGGTATTTTTTCCCCACTATGGGAAGATTTTGAAGTGTTGGTGGTAGTTTTTTGTTGTTGTTTGTTTTGTTTCTTTTTAAATAGCAAATTCACTTAAGCCATTGCCTTTGGAAGGCCGTAGGAACATCCTGTGGACAAGTGGGAATCCACCTTTGTCTGTGGGGGCTATTGGCAGCAGCCCCCAGCACCTGCTCTCAGCACCACTTTCTTGTCCTCTTGCCCAGCAGCTCTATGGGCTGGGTGGACTGCACTCCTCTAGTGAACTTTTTAAAAAATCTAAATTAATTTTTTTATAATTTATTCACTTTACATCCCAATTGTAGCCCCCTCCCTTGTCTCCTCCCAGTGCCACCCTCCCTCCGTCTTCCCCCCTCTTTCCCTCCCCTTTTCTCAGAAAGAGGAGCCCTCCTCCCCTGCCATCAGACCCCAGCCTATCAAGTCTCATTAGGAGTGCCTGCATCCTCTCCTCTGTGGCCTGGCAACACCCTTAGTGAACTTTTTTTAAGGCACCCCACCCCAGACAAAGGCTACTATTTTTCTTTCAATGTCTGTCATATAACTTACATCTTTTGAAAGTTCCCTTTCCCTTATTGACATGAAGTATTTCATAATATCCTCTTAATTCTATTTTTGATGACCCTGGAATCTGAACAATGTCCCCAATTTGTTCCTGCTCCTGGTAAATTCCGAGTCTGTTTTTGTCCTGAATGAATCTTGCTACTGGCATCTGTGGGTCATGGCTGTTCTGTTTCACCTGGTTGCTAATGTGCCAATTTGTGTACATTGTAATTTTCTTCTGCTTCTCTGGAATTAATTTGCTTTCTATTTTCTGACTTTTAAGTGGAAGTAGTCAGTGCTTATATAAGTATTGGAAAGCTATAAATTTTCTCCTAAGCATAGCTTTATCTGCATTCCATGCATTTTTATGTATTTTATTATCATTTAGTACAAAATTATTTTCTAATTTCCTTTGTGATTTTCTCTTTGGCTTCTGAGATTTCTAGAAGTGTACTGTTTAAGTTTTAAATAAACCTGGGAAGGAATTCCTGGCATATTTTTGCCCGTGGTTTGTAAGGTCAGTTTTGGTCTAAGAATGGATCTTGCATGAATTTGAGACTTGTTTTAGGCCTACCTGGCATCTGGTCTACCTTGTGCACTTGGAGAGGCACTTATAAAAGAAAGCATTTAATTGGGCTTACTCAGCTGTTTCAGAGGTTTAGTCCGTTACCATCATGGTGGGGAGCATGCAATATGCAGACAGACATGGTGCTGGAGAAATAGCTGAGAGTTCTGCATCTACAGACAGCAAGAATGAAGAGAGCCACTGGACCCGGGCTCAGGCTCCTGAAACCTGAAAGCTCACCCCCAGTGACACACTTCTTCCAACAAGGCCATACACCCTAATCCTTCTCAAGTAGTGCCATCTCCCTGGTGACTAAGTGTTCAAATATATGAGCCTATGGGAGCTGGTTTGGATAAGAATGGCCCCATAGAATGCTTAATGAGTGGTATTTGGAGGAGAATATAAGTGAAGAATCAGACTTGGTGCCTGTTTCTCACCTGCTAGTTCTGTATGGATGACATCACATCTACAGCTAAATAGTCCAGAGAAATTCTGCTAAGGGAATGGTGTTTAGTTAAGGAACAGAATATGCAAAGTTTTATTTCATTATTAGTCAAGAATATGCATGTTTCTGTTACCTTCAGTTGACTTCAATATCTAGGTCGCTGTGTTTCATGTTCTTTCATGTGGGCTTTCAGTGTTGTTTCGGTATTCTGTGCTTCACTTAAGGAGAACTCTTCACTGTTCTGGAAGGAGACTGACTGGAGTCACTAATGAATAAACTGTTCGAAGTCAGGGGTGGTTGCTGATCTCCAGGGCCTGGTCAGTACCATACGCTATGTTCAATGGGACGAGGCTTTGCTGTCCTTCCTTCGATATAAGAGGAGAGCCTGGGTGCTAAAAGCCAGGGGACAGATAGAATGGACGCACAGGATACTATGTGGAGAAGGCTTCTTGCAGCTTTGGGCCTGTACAACTGGTGGCTAGTGATTTCACAAGTAGGTAGGACTACTGCTGACCACCTTTTCCACCTCCCACATGTCCAGGGCTCCTGTCTTAGTAGTGTTCACCATGACCAAAAGCAAGCTGAAGAGAAAATGGTTCATTTCAGCTTATGGCTCTTAGGTCACATTCCATCACTGGGGAAAGTCGGGGAAGGTACTCAAGGCAGGAACTGAAGCAGAAGCCATAGAGGAACACTGCCCACTGGCTTGTTCCCCTAGGCTTGCTCAGGGCACTGGGCCCTACCATGTCAGCCATTAATAGAGAAATGCCCTACAGTTTTGCCTATAGGCCAGTCTGATTGAAGCATTTCCTCAGTTGAGGTTCCCTGTTCTCAGATGTGTCAAGTTGACAATAATAACAACAACAACTGGGATACATCTTTTGGCCAAACTCAGACAGAAGGTAGAGACACAGGAGCCTATGGGTGTAGTGCACATGGCATAGCCTGTCAGAGTCCAGTCTCCAGGGGAGATCTCCACCCAGTGCTTTATATATAAGCTGAAGAGGATGGGTAGATAGGGATGGTCAAGAAAGGGAACAGGAAGCAGCTACTGCCACCTTTCTACCATGGAAACAAAGGCAGACAGTCCATATACCCTTGCCTTGCTGCCCTGCCTTTACTGCATGGTAGGATTTAGCAAACAGCCCTGCAGCTCTGTGGCCTTTTAGCCAGCTCAGTGCTCCCAAGCGAGCACTTGCTATTGGCCTTAGCCAGAAGTCTAGTTGATGTTCTGTCGTTGTGGGCCCGCTTCCTGAGCACAGAGCAGTACAGAGCGGTCAGTGAAGATGTCCAGCATAGATCTGGCCTGGAGCCTGGTCTGCTTATTCTAGCCCACCTTGTACTAACTCACAGTTCGGGATCTAAAATGCTTAATTGAGCTGCCTGCTCTGTCTCCTAAGCACCCGCTAGGAAAAGAGTTCTCCCTTCTAGCAGGTACGGAGTGAGGTGTTAGAAAGAACGGAAGCCTGGAAGTCTCCTGTGCTCTCAGACTGTTCTCAGGGATCCTCAGGCTGCAGTGGACTTACTGAGGCTCACATTCCAATGTACTCCCATATGTTTTGTGTAAAGGGAGCAGCTGATGCTAGCTGCACATTCCGAGTAGAAAGCTTACGTGTTACAGTCTTCCCATTGTCTTCACAATGGGATGAAGCAGATGATGTTCTCATTTGTGAGATACAAAGCCAAGGCTAGAGAGGACTGAGGAAGGCTGAATGCCTGGGTGCCTGATTCCTAAAGTTATGTTTGTCAGAGTCTGATGGAAGACAAGTGCAGCAGCAGGAGCAGAGTGGACTTGGCCATTCATGGCATTTTATTCTGGTGTCCCAGGCAGCATCATGTAGGCAGTTTCCCAGAAGAGTGTGTCAGGTTGCAGTGAGTGCTGTGAAGGGTGAGTGGTTTTCCTGTGGGGACCTCAGAGAAGGTTCCATTCAGCAAAGACTTGTGGGGGTTGACTTATGAGGAACAGAAATTCACTGAGTTCTGCCTGTCCACCTTCACCCCACTTCTGCCTTCTCCTAACCCATTTGCCCCATGCTGCTGCTGTCAGGAGAGGCCAGGCTCACTGGGCTGCGCTTGCTTTTGAATGACACTTTCTGGTTTAGAGCTTTGACTTGTAGAAGAAAGTTTCGATTCACTCTTGTGATCTTTTTTTTTTTTTTTTTTTTTTCTTTGATCCAGTCTGGTTAGATCTCTACAATTTAAATAAAACCAAGTGTTTATTGAGCATGTTTTGTGTAGACACATCCCAGGGGTTGGAGATGGAAGCCTCGGACTCTCCTCAAGGAGTTGTCTGATGAGTAGAAATACAACAAGACAGCTGTCACACAAAAGCACACTTGCCCCTGGAGTGTTTTGCAGTTCCCTAGAGTGACCCATGGGGACAACCAGTGCACACCAAGTGTATGTACAGGACGGTGATCACTGATCACCCACCACCCTCACAGGACAGTAAAATACCACACAGAAATGAAATCTTGTTGTGTGTGCAGGCAATGAACTACCACAACTGGCCACCATCTCAGAGCACTGGCACGAAGAGCCAGGGCTGAGCAGACTAGTGTGCACATGTGACCAGCTTCAGCTGTGATGGATGGGAAGGGACACTGTTAGAACGTGGGAGGTGTTTATGGTCTGCCAGAAGTGGCCTTCTCCTGTCTCATATCCGTTCACCACCTTTAACCAGATTCCGAGATGAGTGACAAGGGACATGGCAGCTGCTGTTAATTAGTGTTTGGGGAAGTTGAGCCTGGATGGTTTCGTTGTGTGGATGGGCTTTCCCCTTCCTCTCGTTAAACATCCAAAGGGTTCACAGAGAAGGTAGTAAAATCACTGTTAACCCAGTTTCCCACCGTGGCCACTATCAAGTCTCTGCGCTCACTCAGCACCGGATGGACATTCACTAGTGGAGCATGAAGAGCAGAATTGTCAAGTGGTTGCATTTTGTTACTGTGCATCTCAAAATTTCCTAACTTAGCTCACAGTTACAGGGTCCTCACAGACCCAAGGGACACACTGAGGTGTATAAGAAATCTCTGCTCATGGGCTCTGGGTTCAGTTCACCCTTAAACTCGAGCTCAACTTGGACAAACCACAGGACCTGCTTCTTTTCTCCCTTGGAAAGCAGGAGTTTTGCCCCGACCTGCCTACTTCCTAGAGTTGGGAAAGGGTGAAGTGAAAACAGAGAGGGCTTTGAAAACAGAACCAAGCTGTTTTCTGGCACCTGGGAGAGCCAGCTCAGCTGTCCGTTTCCCTCAAAGCCTGCTGGGTAGCTTGCCACCTTCCCTGCACATGTTCATCATTGACAGCTTAGGCCTTTGTAAATACTGTGAATGCAGAGAGGCAGGAATGGTTTACAGAGTTCTTTCCCTTTCTAAGTCACGCCAAGAGGTGTGTGTCTAAGTTAGGGTTTCTAGTTCTATGATTAGAAAGCAGTTCGGGGTGGGGGAAAGAGTTTATTTCATCTTATAACTCTCAGGTCACACTGAATCACTGAGGGAAGGCAGAGTAGGAACTGAAACAGAGGCCCTGGAGGAACACTGCTTACTGTATCATTCCTCATGGCTTGCTCAGCCTGCTTTCTTATACAACTTAGGACACCACCTGCCTACGGGTGGCTCCGCCCACACCAGTCATTCATAAAAAAAAAAAAAAAAAAAAAAAAGAGCCATACAGACTTACCAGTCTGGAATAGGCATTTGCTTAGTTGAGGTACCTCTTCCCATATGTTTCTAGCTTGTGTCAAGTTGACATAAAATTAACCAGTACAATGTGTGAAAAGCTTCCTTTCTGGGGCTGGAGAGATGGCTCAGAGGTTAAGAGCACTGGCTGTACTTCTAAAGGTCCTGAGTTCAATTCCCAGCAACCACATGATAGCTCGCAACCATGTCTGGTGCCCTCTTCTGGCATGCAGGCACACATGCAGAATACTATATAAATAATAAATTTTTAAAAATTTAAAAAAAAAAAAAGGCTTCCTTTCCTGGTGGCATGTCCAAAAACCTGAGAGGCTGCTGGACCGACAGCAGCCAGGCTTGACCGGCCTCAGTGTGTGCTGGGTCTTTGTCAGCTTCTGGGGATAGAGAAGTGAGTACTTCGTTTACCTGCTGTTCACCCAGGTGTATAAAGGGAACACGCTCATGAGCTACGAAGTAGACAGCAAGGCCGCCCGCCCCTGGCCACTCTCATTCCCAGGAAGCCCCTCTTCTCAGATTTGCCAAGCGTCTGTCCCATGTAGAAGACATTTAAGCTTGTGAGCATCTTCTTTGAAAGGGGTCAGCTGGTAGCTGTCATGCTGGGGTGGGAAGAGTATGTTGGGAGATGGAGAAACCTGAGCAGGTGCTCCTGTTTCTGTCCTCAACACACCTATTCCTGCCTTCCAGCACGAGGCTTAGAAATCACTTTTCATTTCTGAGAGGACAACCAGATATCTTGCATAGCTTCAGTGCTGACATTTTAGAAATGTGGATGTGAGCAATTTTGACCTGCATCTTTAGTCTCCTCCTTCAACATCAATGGTTGGCAGTCATTTCAGCCAGCCTCACTCCTATGGAGTCCTTAGACAAGCCTCCATCTGTTCCACCCACTGTCAGAGGCCACACAGGTTCGTGGGTATGGACAGTTGTTGGGGGAAGTTTTCACTCACACCCAGATCTTGCAAATAGTTCTTTGATGGTCACACTTGCTTCAGCCTCACTAGAAAAGTAGTTTGTTAATACGTGCATCCATAGCTCTGCGGGCTGGGCGGAGAAAATGGACAGCATGGATCTTACACACTGTGCGGGGTGAATGCTATTTAAATCTGGCTGGAGCAGCTAAGCATCGCACTAGCATGAGATCATTGGCTTGGGGCCAGGTTTGTTGTGTTTGTGGGTTGGGTTTTTCCCCCCTTTTTAGGAGGGGTCAGGCTTAGAGAACTAAGCCATCTGTCCAGTTTAATATTTTAAGTCTTTAATAACAAAATCATTTGTAATGTATCTTTCCGTGTAGAGGAGAAAATGAATATTTTGCAGAAGTGTTATCTTTAGAAACATCTTCCCCGTTCCCTGTTGTTATCATTTTGGTGATGTTGTCTCGATTTGATAGTGCACATCTTTGTACTACTGTTTTGCAGAATTAATTAGTTCGTTAAAAGTGGCATTTTAAACCGTGCATTGGTACGGTGTGCTTCTTTAGATGGCTTTTGCTTCTAAAAGGCATTAAGCTTCTGCAAAAACCAATGCAGGGGTTCTATGGGCAGACATTAAGCCTCAAGACTTAAAAGGCTCTCTGCCTTTCTTTGAGGTATATTTCGCAGTGAGCTCTAGCTGCTATTGTGCACGACTTTCTGTGGCTAATGTAGTGACCTCTGCCACACCTTGCCTCTTCATCTACTGCAGAGACCTGTGCGTCTTATTGCATAATGGCCTAGCCTGGGTCCGTGTGGCAATCTCTGATGTACTTTCTGGCCATTCAAGAAGCACTAGGCACTGTGGCAGGATGGGGATAGTGCAAGGAACGGAGCAGTCACATGATTCGAGAGAATCCTGTAGGGAAGCAGGGCTTTAAAGAAGTATCGCTCACCAGTTGTGTAACTATAAGTATGCAGAGGTGACTGAATTTGAAAGTGCTGTGTGAGGTAGGGTGTACTGACTGATGCACGGGAACAAGGACAGGGCCCGGGAAGGCTTTCCTGAGGAAGTGAGCCTAAGAAGGAATGGCCAGGGCTTTGTGGTAAGCTCATCTGGGCAAAGAGTGTTCCCCTCAGAGAGGGAAAGGAGGTGGCAGCTGAGACTAGAAGGGAGCAACAGCTGTGAGAAAGGATCTTCTTAGTCTCTGAGAACTTGAGCCTTGATTCCCTGCTGAGCCCTGCCTCAGGAGTGGTTCTGAAGACCAAGGAAGCCTTTCCTAAACAAGCCAAGGCCCCTAGAAGGCATGAGGGGTGTGGTCACCCATAGTCAGGTCACCTCCAAGGTCCAGTTAGTAGGTACAGGACCTTATTAGAGAGAGGAATTGTTACAAGAGCTCAGTGCTTGCACACTAATGGAAGGAATGTTAGTGTGTGCGAGGAACTAGCATGGAATTTCCTCAGAAGTTTAAAACAGAAGCACCGTGTGACTGGCAGTCCCGCTTCTGGGTGTCTGTTCACAGGCAGTAGGAAGATGCATTTCCACATCCCCTGCAGCCTTAGTCACAGCAGTCAAGGTCTGGGCTCATCAGAAGTGCCCGTCAGTGTATTAACACATAAAGAAAACTTGGTGGGGCACAGTTGGTGCTTGAACAGGGAGGAAACCCTGTCTGGAGGAACATGGAAATCAATGTGTTAAATGAAATAAGCCAGGCACAGACAGACTGAATAGTACAAGGTGTCATTCATGTGTCAGATCTGAAAGAGCTGAATTCGTAGAGGAGGACAGTAATATGGTGGTACCAAGGTCTTAGATGGGGGAGCAACTTGGAGAGATGTTGTCTAAAGGACATGGATGTCAGGAATAAGTTCAAAGGCTGTTATAATGATGGCTTCTTAGAAACAGCTGAGAGAAAAGTGGCGTGTTAGGTAAAGCACGTGTTCGTTAGCTCGATGTTAGCCATTCCATGATGTTTGCGTATTTCAGAGCACACTCACAGGGTGTGTGAGACAATTTTTAATTGTCCATTAAAAAGTAAATAAGCTCTCCCAACAACTCTTATTATAGAAGTGTGATTTTATGATCCACACAACTGTTAGGTGCTACACACACTGCTGTAATTGTGCTTGCTTCAAGGCTGGAAGAGTGACTGATACAAAGGTACGTGCAGGCAGGCAGAATGCCCACTCCATGAAAATACATTCTCTGAAGAAAAAAAAAAAAATTACCATTCAGAAGGAACAGAGAAAAACAGAGACCTTAATTTTGGAAGGGGGTAGTCAGGACACTTAAATCAGGGTCCACAAATAGACTCCAAGAGCCACAAACTGCAGACAGTTGTATGTAGACTGTTAGTTAGACATCAATTTTCGTTTTCAGCACCTTCTGTGGAGCTACTGGCCAGCCGAAGGACAAGGACTGTCTTGCAAGTGAGAAATAATTCCATGCAGACCACCTCTTGGAGACACCAGTGGGTCACGGAGTGAGGGGACTTCCGGACCCCCAATATTCTTCAGTTCTTCTGTGAAGGCCACTTAAAGAAACAAGAAAACAAGACTTAGGGCCCAGGAGTTGGGGTAGGGAGGGAAGGTTCTGCTGCCTCAGAGACCCTGAGCAGTGAGCCTACAGTCCAGCCCCAGGAAGCCCCTGGATACCTAGGGAGGTACAAGCTTATCTCCTAAACCACCGAGTGCCTGGTCTTCAGTAGGGATGGGGCAGAGAAACAGGGCACAGCAGTTGCCTAAAAGTTAACTTTCTGCCTGAAAATACTGAAGTTAAGACCCACCTTGGTCCAAACCTACAGTTTCTATAGTTCGTGTTTCCAGGCTAGTTCTTAGGCCATCTAGCTGAATGTTGGAGTAGAGGAGAACACAGCAGCTTCCCCACTTCTGAAAGGCTCCTATAATGTAAATAGGAACAGCAGTCCTTCCAAGTTATTACCCTGTTAGCAGGTTGACAGATATGTGCAAATTGTGACTCACTGCTCAATTTGGCTCCAAATTAATGTCTTTCCGTGCAGGCCGTGCGGGCCGCGTCTGCTCAAGTGTAAACTCGTCACCGCCGCGGTGCACTGCTTGTTTGCCTGCACTCCAAAGGTAAAAATTAAAGTAATTTGATTTTGCCACAAAGCGGAGTGTGACATATGGTGGCAGTGTGGGAGGAGAGCAAGCCGTTCCTACCTGTCCTTAGTCCTGTTCTAGAAGCGGGGCGCCAGCATACTCGGTAAGCTCCGTGCAGACGAGAGCAGCGCCCGCTGTCTTGGGAGGCAGCATTCTAGAAGCATTGCCAAAGACCACCCCACCCACCAGTCACCACTCTTAGTAGAAAGAAAGCCATTTTTGTCTCCAGACTTTTAATCTGGCGTGGCAAGCCGCCCTGGGTTCTGTCAGGTTACTAGTGGCTCATTTGTATCTCTAAGGCTGGGTCTATTTAAAAACGAAGTGTTTTGATTTCTGCATCTAAAATCTAGACACTGTTTTCCTCAGCTAAAGGTGCAGCTGACTTTCTTTGGTCTCTTTTTGGCAAATGCATAATGTCACCTGTAACAAAGGAATCTGCATCTCCTTTATGTTATGTTTGCGAAGAAAACAGTCTCCTTAAAATTCATTTTTGCTCAATGGAATTTTCAAATGAGTTTGCTGAGCCTTATCTAAGATCACAAGCAGGCGGGTGGGCAGGGAGGAACCACAGAAAACCCACCTTTTAACTTTCCTGTGCCAGCGGCAGATACCTTTCCTAGGAACTGTCTTTGCCACCACCTTCCCTTCCAAATAAAAGTCCCTATGTATTGATAATAGAGTCTAGAAATGCCCGAGAGCACTTACTATTTGCCCACTGCAACTCTGGATGCTCTAAATGAAATCTGGACCAGGTGGCTGGTTTGCAATTCTAGGAAAGCGGAGAGTAAGGTTGGCTCCAGCTTTGTGTGTGGCCCAGGATCATCCCCACAAAACCCCACTATTCGGTCTCCTGGCCTGCTAAGGAGCTTGATTTTGCAGGTGGTATGTTGAAGGCTTCAAGGTGAAAGATAGAAGGCAGAGCAGATGGTGGTGGTCTTTGTGCCGAATTTGTGCACATTCGCTGAGCTCCCTCCAGTGCCGTGATGGCTATTGATGGAAGACTGTGCAGAAGACACTGCTGCTCCTCCTACTCGCATAGACTTAGCAGTGGCCTCCGCTCACACAGGACAGAGGCTCTTTGCTTCCGCTGAGTCGGAAGAAATGGGTTGAAACCACACATATAGATTAGGAGAAGCATCTGAAGATAAGCATTGCCATGCTTTTGTCATGTGTCTTCTGTTGTTAGACACTAGCAGTGCTTCCTCCCTTCCTGTCACCTCTGCAGTAGTTTTGTTCTTAGATGTCAGGAGGTACTATGAGGCTGAGTCAAGGGACTCACAAGACTACAGTCACCCAAGAATGACTTTTCAGATGCTGTTACATCTTATTAGGGTGGGCCTTAACCTTCAAGAAATGCCTGGAGCAAGTTTAACTTTTAATGGCCAGCCTCACACGATGGTCCTCCTGTTAGGGGAAGGTGGCTGCTAGTGGGGTGCTATGGAATCTGGGCTGCTTGATGACCAGAGTCCCCACCACCTTCCCTAGTATCGCCCCAGACGGCACCACCTCTTCTCCCACCCACCTGCCCGCTGCTGACAGTGGTAGTCACCCGGCCGTCTGCACCCTCTCCTGCCCTCCTTCAGCATGAGAACCAGCAGGATGATCCTGAGACATGCCTTCTGACTTCCTTAGCAGAACTGTTGGTGTTCACTTTTTAACAGATGGCTCTTGTGCAGGCTGTCTCTCATGAGCCCCAGGTGTCTAACTGAAATTTTGTATCACGTGACTAAGGAGCTTGTCTCTGCTTTTCTCAGAAAGTGTGCCTTAACATGTCCCTGGTGTAATGGGCATGTAATTTAATTTGCTCCCCCTTAAGAGGTGGTTTTGGGTCTCGGCTGCCAAATCGTACGTACCTATTGTGTTGCTGTGACTAAACAGGGAGCTGGCGTGGTTTGCTATGTAGGGGGCAGAGCCAGCTCTTTGCGTGCCATAGGCCAGCATGTTTCCAGTGAGCCTCCACTGCAGGACAGGAGGGCTCTTGGGACCCCCCCACCAGCACTCTTGTCATCTGTGAGTCCTTAATAAGTACCCGGCACCATGCCAAATGCTTAGTGCCAGTGGTCTCAGTGAGTGTTAAACCCTGGGAGGTGGAGGCTTCAGTAGGCCAGTGGAGGGGTGAAAACGAAGCTGCTAGCTCACCTCATATATTTGACTATACCAAGAAAGGTTTTAGAGTCAAGGAGTTTAGGGGTAAAGTAGTAACGGGGACATAGAAGAGAGTTTAGGAATCAAGTGTTAATAGTGACATAGAAAGCTGAGTAGATAAAGGCCAAAGAGAAATCCAAGAAAACTGAAAGCACAGCTATTAGGTCCAACTAAAGAAGGCCTGTGTTTACAGTGGGGTCCTGTAGAGGAGACTTACATATCCCAGTGGAAAGTTAACGTGCGCTCAGAGCACTTTATTTAAAATATAAACATAAGCACTTAGAACAGAGCCACTCTGCAAAGGGTCACGAGAGAAAAGAGAGGAGATGTTTTCATGAGGGGCCTTATAATCTTGTCTTCTTGAAGGTATCATACCACCTAAAGGTTGGGTGTTAGGTATGAAATGAAGTCTTCATACCTGTGGATTTCCAGCCTCTGACAGGACTCCAGTTCTTACTTATGTACTTCTTCCACACCAGATACGTCGATGATGTCATCAGCCGCATTGACAGGATGTTTCCAGAAATGTCCATCCACTTATCAAGACCCAATGGGACTTCAGCAATGCTTCTGGTAAGATCTGCTTGCTTTTTTGTGGGGACATGTGAAGGAAAAACCTGTCTTGACACTCAGCTGCCTGTGGAGGCTGAAGAGATGATCCAGTAAGTGCCTGGGTTTGAATCTCCAGGCTTATGTACAAAGCCAAGAGCTGTGTGTAGTAACATGGATTGCAAGCCTAGTGCTAGGGGTTGGAGGCAACAGGGTCCTACAGAGTGTTGGTGTGGTGGCCCAGCTGAATTGGTGAGCTCCAGGTCTGATGACAGACCGTGTAAGTTGTTGGAGGTTGGTCTGATGCCTGTTACTGGCCCTCAAGATCTGGTTACACCTATCCTTGTTTTCTAAACCTGCCTAAGACATACCTGATTAGTTTATTAAACGGCCTATACCTGGGCAGAGTAGAACAGGATAGGCATGGCTAAGGTTCCCCAGGCTAGGAGAGCACAGGAGAATCATGGGAAACAGATGGACTGGATAAGAGGAGGAAGGAGGATACCATGTTGGGTTAGGGTGTGTGTGGGGGGGGGAGCACGAGGGCCTCCAGGAAGGACTCCAGTAATGGCGTGAAAAGGCCCAGATGAAAAATACAGTAATTCTAAGTACCATGGAATTATGTATGGAAGGTAGACCAGGTGAGGAAGATTAATGTGGATAGCATTGGATGGGGGCTGGGAGATGGATGGTGAACTAGCATAGGTGAAATATCTGCCTGGCCCAAGGAAAATAAGGCAATTATAAAATCTAACAAGTGTCTGTGTCTTATTATTTGTGACAGTGGGTTAAGTAATATCACCGTGATAGTCTTAGAGCAAATAATGAACATTATAGCCCAACACTTTTTTTTTTTTTTAACTACAACACAACCTAGAGAGTGACACCTGACTTCAACCTCTGGCCCCCACACGTGCACACACACCTACATGTATGGCTCCTCATGTGGTCACCCTGAAACATAAAATTGCTTTCATTGCTACTTCATACCTGTAGTTTTACTACTATTTTGAATCAAAGTGTAATATTTGTGTTTTTTGATGGTCTTTAGGAGGCCCTGTGAAAAGATAGGTCCTTCCTAAAGGGGTCACGACCCATAGGTTGAGAACTACTGCATTAGGATAACCAGTTTGCACTCTGAGCAAATTGTACAGTTTTGAGCAAATTGCAGCCCCAGATGAGAGTTATTGAAAAAGAAGGCACCTTTAGCCATTTGACCTCAAGTCAGGTCATGTGATGGCCTCTCCAGCACCGCTGAGATAAATTTTATATTTTCCGCAAGAGATTATGCTGGGCAATTCTCAGCTATGATTCTCTGCTAAAGAGAAGGAACATGCTGTTGCCCTAGGACTTCATGGTCCCTGAAATCATCTAAACCATTGTCACCAACAACTTCTGATTCTGTTGTTTCTCTTGAGTTTGCACTGAACATTCTGACCTCACAGTCCATTCGTGTTTATATTTTCATAAACTGACCAGTCCAGTGGTCTAGGAATTTGTTGTGGTATCTGTGAGAAGGTTCCTGATGTCTGTGTGATGATCAGTGGCTGAGGAGCCCCTCCTGGGACACACGTTTTATGGCAGTATGTTGGACAAGGGCTTTGGTGGGCATCTGAAAGGCAAGGTTCTGCTTGCGGCCGTGGGTCCCCTGTGGACTGCTGCTGCGGCATTTTCCTGTATGTGACCTTATGGAGCACCAGTCACCCAGCCCCTTCATCTTGGAAAGGCTGATTGTGGGTGCATGTTTATTTTGACTGTGAACGGAAAGGATGTGAGCTTCCTAGGTTTGAAATATTTCATTTATATATACCTGAAGTCCATTGAAGCAGTTTTCTTCTTGTCTATAAAAATCTTTGGACTGAAACATAAAGAAAAATGAGCTAGTACAATGTTCTTTTGATAGAAAAGAAAGCAATTTCTTTCTATAAAAGGTATTTTATGAATCCTGCCCATCATGTGTATAAGGTCCTCCCACCTCCAGGAGTACAGACCCTGTTGGCCAACTTGACAGAGACCAAAGAGTTGATAAAGATAAAAACATAGCATCCTCAGCAAAATAGGATTGTTCACATTATTTCCAGGTCATTGAGCTTCTATTTCATAGAAAGGATAAGAATTCGGCATTCAGAGGGATGAGGGGGATTAGAGGCCAGCAGAACATTTGAGTTCCTACCACCTGACAAAACAGGCAAAGTTGGGCCTGTCAGCCTTAGCCACCTACTCATGGAGCTTCTGTTTGATAGGCTGATTTCACATACCAGGCTGAACCAAGAAGTGCTGTGCAGGTCTCTGTGCCTCTGGCTGGCTGCTGTCACCTGACTTCAGTGGCACAGAACTGCACAGTCAGTGGTGCTTGTTTATTGTAGAAGCGGGAGATTCAGTGCAGAATCTCATGGTCAAGTGAGTGACTATACTTTGGCCATGCCTGCTTTATTTGGCTTCTCTTCTTAAGCAATGGCATTTCCTTAGCTTGCAATGTGAAAAACAATGGGCTGCTGGCACACCATCTTCTGGATGGAGGTGGGAGGTGACTGTCACCTTGGGGGTGAAAGAATCAGGACCAACTACTGCCACCTGCTTAGCACCTTTCTAGTCACTCACTCCCTGATTTCAGCAGCCAAGCTTGAAGGTCTGCAGTGTACCACCACAGGAGGCATAGGCAAGAAGAGAACAACTTTCTGGAGATGGCTCCAGGCTGCTGGGCAGCACACAGGAGGGGGATTTGGAATGGGACAGGCCATTCCAAGGCCTCTTCCCTTGCCAGAGCCTGCACTGCACCTGGATGCAAAATGACATCTCATACCAAAGCAGGCAGCAGAGGCTGCCCAGCTCACTTAAGGAAACCCCTGCTTCATGATGCAGGGTGCTCACATCGTAGAGATCCAGCGGAACAAACACCAGGGCTCCATGAAGCTTCAGACTGGAACAGTGTCCTCTGGTACCCTGGGATTTGTCATCCAGCCTCCCACCCTTGTCAGCCTGGAAGGAGCTTCCTTTGGCCTGACCTGAAGTTGCCCCCTCCCTTTGTTGGGGAGAGTCAGGACTGGGATGCCTAACATGAGTGTAGGGAGTGGAGAGAAAGTAATTTCCCAAGGGGCTGAGAAAGCAACGCTGCACTTGATAAATGAGCAGCAGTGCGGCCAGGCCTTTGGCTTGGACAGCATGCGTCTCCTATCCTCCCAGTGTTCCCAGCTGTGTTCATCTGACTGTGCCCCCACATCTTGTCACCAAGACCCTACAATATCCTCTGTCTGAGGATGGACAGCTCATACTGATAGCATAAGCAGATCTTTAGACTGCCAGGCACTGTGCTGGTGATTTTTTTCTTTAAAAAAAAAAATGTAATTTGATAGGTAACAATTTTATTACATATGTGTAAATTATATGGCTCAGCACTTAATTGAGAAGCAGGGCGGGGCCAACATGTGTTCTTCCCCATACCTTGCTTTGCCACTTGAGGTCAGCTTCCTGAGAATGGCCCTTCTTCTCCCTTGTAAACTGGGGTGCTTTATGTACATGTGTCCCCGACTGTTACAGAGCTGTCATCATACTGTATGTGTTGTTTCTGCCATGTATACTGCTTTCTAGTACAGTCCATCCCATGGCTGTTTACATGGTATTTCTGTTACTGAGATATACTGGGCTTCTTTCCAGCTTTGCATTATATAACGTACTTGCTCACGCGTGCACGAGCGCGCGCACACACACACACACACAAGTAGTCTTAAGCTCCAGTCTGAGTCCTCGTTCCACCAATTCCACTGATATTAGAAGCTTCCAGTTTTCACTGTGTGAGTGAAGAGAAGGTTCTTTGGCTGGCTTATGCATCTGCACAGGAGGCAACAGGGCCGCTGACCCAGGCAGCCCATTGACGAAAGGCAGGTTTGGGTGGAGCTGTGTTGGTGTCCTCCCTCTCTAGACGATCACTGCCGGACAGTCTGCAGTTTGGGATCCCACCGCTTTAGTTGCAGCCTCTCCCCTGAGCAGAAGGCATGGGGGAAACAGGGCAAGTTGATGCCTTCTGAGGCTTCTGCCTTAAGCAATTGGGGTCTGTTTCGCTCACCCAAAACCCAAGCGGCCCTGTTAGTCTGGAAGCACCAGGGCTTCAAGCCCCTCAGGAACAAGAGCCATCACCATCCACCCAGGGCATTTGACCTTGGAGAATACACTGGGACTGTCTTCACCACTAGCACAGCACATGTGTGCAAGCTGGGACGAGGCCAGAGGCAAATACACTGAATACAGGAAGGACAGAAAACCTTGGTTGACCCCACTGGTGGCCTTGGTCCACTGGCTAGAGTGGAGCTCTGCCCCTCTTCTTCCACCCTGACCCCTTGTATGGAATTGAACTGGCTTCACCCTGAAACCAGGCAGTTGGTGAACTCTCCTCAGCTCTCTGTGAGCCTTAGGCCACCACCAGACTGTCGCTAATGTGCCATCTAAGCCCTCAGCCTCTCATGTGCAGCACACAGATCTCTGCTCACTGGGAGTTGTCCTGCTGCTGTGTGAGTTAGTAGCTCGTGGTATAATGAGGGCTGTTTCTGTTCTCTGAAGGGATGAGCTCAGCCATCCAAAAATAAATCTAGCTGTGTTGATATTTAGTTTCAGCTAATCTACCGCCTAACATCCCATTATTAATTTTCCTCCAACAGTCAAAATATTGTAAGAGCTTAACTGAGTCAGACTAGAACAAGCTGCTGGCTTCTTACATCACTTAAAACATTATCATCTCCTGTTTTTGACTGATCAACTAGGTATAAGAAAAGAAGAAAATGGAGCTTTCACTTTGATATTTAAGACATATCCCGGTAGTTTATAATCTTTATTTAGATGTTAATTTGGTTTACAGAAACCTCGAGTTTGTGTACACACCTCTCCAAAAGTACATATTAGCCCTCCTGCCTCGGTGGTCCATCTTCCCTTACGCCCTTGGGTCTGTTACTCCATCTCGCACTGCCCCGGTTATTTGAGGCCTTGGGGGCCTCACTAACACTAGACTGGCCCCCTGCCGCCTGGGTTTCTTCAGTGCATTCAGGAGCTCCAGTGCTTAGTGCTCCTCGGGCTCGCTGGGCACTTTCCCACAAATGCACTGCTCATAGGCTGCTCAGAAATCCTAAATTGGTGGCTCTAGGCAGAGCCCTGGATCTCCATGCCCTGTGTGCCACAAAAGCACTTGGAGCTTTGGAGTACATTTTGAGAAGCATATTAACTCCTGGGGAGATGACAGCCGCCCACATACACATTGAGAACCTCTGCCCAGCACCCACAGTTCTTGTCCTACAAGTGGGTCTAAGGGAACCTTTTCCAGGATTGCTTATGATACAGAAACGTAGCAACAAAAACAGTACAAACAGTACCGACAACCAGTACAGTTCCCTGGAAGCCCAGCCATTGGCATGTCTCTGCCCTGGTGTCAGACTGACATACGAGCTGTGCCGGAGAAGCTCATCCTACCGTTTGGTGAATTGTCGCTAAAGCACCAGGCAAGAAGAGCATAGACCCCACTGCTAGAGTCCCCATGCTTCCAGGGCTGCCACTGCAGTGTGGAAAGTGGGATCAGAGACCAGCTCCTGTTGCCTGACCTGTTAGAGTGGCAAGGTTAAAGGGCAGAAGCGGGCTGGGAATGTGGGAAAGAGGAGAGGTACTGTGCAGTGTGCTGGCATCCAAGACCCTCAGGAAGGGTAGTGAAGCGAGGTCCAAGAGAGGCAACCCAGGTAAAGCTAGAGACTCAGCTGCAGTGTGCGAAGCCAAGAAAAGAGGGAAGACCGAAAAACACCCCAAGTCCAGGGGTCAGGCTTGGCTCCCAGGCTGAGGTAGAGCTCAGGAAGTTGTAAAGTTTTTGTAATTTGGTTTTGTCCTGATTATGTGACATGTGATGTTGTTGGTCTAAGCATGACCGTTTCATATTTAAATACCAAGGGGCTGGAGAGGTTGCTCAGTGGTTAGCACTTGCTGTTCTTCAAAAGAATGAGTTCCGTGCCCAGCACCTGCATTAGGGAGCTGACACGCACCTGTGGCCCCAGCGCCAGGGACCCCAGTGCCATCCCTGCCTCCTGGCGCATGCACACATGTGTGCACATGCACAGACACAGCACACACCATTTGCTAATGCTGTGCAATCCTTAGTAATATAGACCCTCGTGTCAGCTAAGAGCAAGTTCATTATCCACAGTGTGCCGCGGTAAGAGCCCTCCCTTCCTCCGCACAGGGAACTGTCTCTCCCGTTGCTCATCACTCTTCTGGGGAGGGCCTTTATATTGCCAATCATACGTTTTTATTTCCCCATTGTTAATTCACTGTATTTGGAAGATATTATATGTTGTCTTTAAGAACTAATTTTTGACTCAACCTTTGTTTTTTTTTTTTTTTTATTTTTTTATCTATTAAAATTTATTCACTTTGTATCCCAGCTGTAGCCCTCTCCTTCAGCCCTTCCCAATCCCACTCTCTATCCCTCATCTCCTCCCATGACCCTCCCTAGGGGAGGTCCTCCTTCCCTTTCCTCTGACCCTAGCTTATCAGATCTCATCAGGACTGGCTGCATTGTCTTCCTCGGTGGCCTGGTTAGCCTGCTTCCCTCTCAGGGGGAGGTGATCAAAGAGCCACCCACTGAGTTCATGCCAGAGATAGTCCCTATTCCCCTTACTAGGGAACCTACTTAGACACTGAGCTGCCATGGGCTTCCTCTGCAGGGGGTCTAGGTTATTGCCATGCGTGGTCCTTGGTTGGAGTATCAGTCTCAGAAAAGACCCCTGGGCCCAGATATTTTGGTTCTGTTGCTCTCCTTGTGGAGCTCCAATCTCCTCCAGATCTTTCATCTCCCCTTCATTTATAAGAGTCCCTGGGAGTGGGGGGGAGATTCCCTGCATTCTGCTCAAAGTTTGGCTATGAGTCTCAGCATCTGCTTTAATACCCTGCTGGGTAGAGTCTTTCGAGGGCCCTCTGTGGGTAGGTTCCTATCTTGTTCCTTGTTTTCACCCTCTTCCAATGTCTATTCCATTTGCCTTTCTGAAAGAGGATTGAGCATCTTACCCAGCATCCTCCTTCTTGCTTAGCTTCTTTAGGTGTACAGATTTTAGTATGATTTCCCTATATCATATGTCTAATATCCATTTATAAGTGAGTATATGCCATGTGTGCCTTTCTGCTTCTGAGATACCTCACTCAGGATGATCTTTTCTAGTTCCCACTGTTTGCCTGCAAATTTCATGATTTCCTAGTTTTAAATTGCTGAGTAATATTCCATTGTGTAAATGTACCACAATATTTGTATCCATTCCTCAATTGAGGGACATCTGGGTTGTTTGATTCTGGCTTAGTACATTTTGTTCAAATTGCTGGTTTATTCTTTTTTTTATTTTCGAGGAAATGTTCTATCAGTGGTTATTTGATTTGTTTCTGGATTCTTATATCATACATAGTTCTGCTTAAAGCAGTCATAGTCCTTGTTTTTTGGTCCCAGCAGGCTGACGGTTACCTTGTTTTCTTCCCACCCGGTGTCACTTCTCTCTTGCCTTTGCCCTACTTTTCACATGAACTTGCTTGCTTCAGGGCAGTATTTTTTTGTTGTTTTGTTTACTTATTTTCTTTTTAATAGTTTTTGAGATTATAATATGTTTATTTCTGCTTCCATCATCTTTCCAAGCTCTCCAGTATACCGCCCACCCTCGCTTGGTTTCAGATTCATAGTGCGTGTGCGTGTGTGTGCGTGTGCGTGTGTGTGTGTGTTCCTAAATATGTAAAGACACCCTGCTCAGACTATATGATATTACTTGTATATATATTAGGTCAGTGGCTCTGGACCTGATTATTGCCTCCCAAGAGGTATGTGGCAAGGCCTAGAGTATTTTTAAGACACTGTTGTGTAGGCATCCGAGTGGGTAGAGACCAGAGATTCTGCTATGCATGCTCTCCTGCAGTGAGCCAGAGCAGCCTTGGTCAGGCACCCGGGTGTTCACCTTCCCATGTTGCCGAGTTGTTTTCCTGACAGATGCACTAATTTATACCCACTCTGAATAGTGGATTTTCCCAGAACTCTAAAGGCTTAGGCCTTAACTTTAACTGTCTATCAGACACTCCTGAAGGCCATGCAGTAAATCTGTGCTGCACCAGCAGTGCTTGCTGGAACAGTCATACCCCGAGTTCTAGCACTTTGTTAACTGCATTGGTGCTATGGGAATTCTTTGTCAGTGCTTCTATCACTAAGTTCCCAGTTTGCAAGCCTTATAAGAAAACATGGGCTTGGAATTTCTCCACTCTTGTGAGTCTGTGTATTCCAAATGTGTGGGAAGTGCGCATGTGTGCACTTGTAGAGACAAGATGTGATCATTAGTGTCGTCCTCCATTACTTCTGTACAGTTTTTGAGACAGGGTGGCTGGCCTAGCACTCACTATATAGCCATACTGCCCTCAGACTCACAGAGAACTACCTGTTTCTGCCTCCCAAGCACTAGTATTAAAGGTGCGCGAGACCACCCCCCGCTTTTACCTTCCTTTTTGAAACAAGGTTTCTGAGTGACTCTGGAGCTCACCATTTCAGATAGACTCCCTGGCCAGGAAGCTCTCAGAAGCCAGCGGTTTCCACCGCCCAGTGCTGGGACTGCAGGCGCACACTGCTGCCCCTGACCTAGGTGCTGGGATCTGAACCAACGTCTTTATAGCTGCACAGCAAACACTTTACAGGTTATGCCAGATCCCAAAACCTTTTCTCCACTCTGGACACAAAAAGAGCGTTTTATCAAATCTGGCCCTAAAAATCTTTGTTTCCAAAATTTCTTCATTCTTTTAAGGTAGCAGTTCCTAGGCTGGAGAGTTGGCTCAGAGGTTAAGAGCACTGGCTGTTCTTCCAAAGGTCCTGAGGTCAATTCCCAGCAAACACATGGTGACTCATAGCCATCTATAATGAGAGTTGGTGCCTTCTTCTGGCCTGCACACATACAAGCAGGCAGAACATTGTATAAATAAATACATCTTTAAAAAAAAAAAAAAAAAAAAAAAAAAAAAAGCAGCAGTTCCCAAATTGTGATCTGAGGATAAGAAGTTGCAGAGACCTCCCCAGGGCCCCAAGAGATCAAACTGCTTTAAGGCAAGTGGGAGGCCACCCTCTCCATTCCACAGATGCTAAGGCACATTGTGTGCTAAGCTGTGAGTCCTCCTGCTTCAAACAGGCCCTTTTCTCATTCCTATTGCATTAAGTACTGGTAGCTCCATCCTATAGATGCAACAGCTCGTAGAGATCCTCAGCCAAAGAGGCCTTGAGACCAAAATGATGAGAGCTACTGCTGTAAGAAGAAGTGTGTTTAAATATTACAAATATCAGAACAGCTGAGTGCTGTATGCACTAGTTAGGAAGCTGCAACCAGAGGATCACTTAAGTCCAGGAGTTTGAGATCAGCCTACAGAACATGGGAAGACCACAAAGATCTTTAAATAATAATAATAATAATAATAATAATAATAAGTTGTGCAGTGGTGGCAGTGCACACCTTTAATCCCAGCTCTTAGAAGGCAGAGGCAAGTGGATCTCTGTGAGTTCAAAGCCAACCTGGTCTACGGAGCAAATTCCAGGACAGCCAGGGCTACACGGAGAAACCCTGTTTTGGAAAACAAAACAAAACAAAATATCCAAAATAATGTATCAGACTGATCTCAAAAATGACACTCTAGGGCTGGAGAGATGGCTCAGTGGTTAAGAGCACTGTCTGCTCTTCCAAAGGATCAGAGTTCAATTCCCAGCACTCACATGGCAGCTCACAACTATCTCCATTTCCAAGGGATCTGACACCTTCACACTGATGCACATAAAATAAAATTAAATCAATTATTTTTTTAAAAAATGACACTCTAAAATGTTCATTATAATGGCACTCGTGATTGAAAATTTATCAGTGACTAAAACCTTTAGTGTGGAATAAAAACACAAGAATGTGCCCCCCCCCACACACACACACACACCAGATGGTCATTTTCTCTTCAACCAGTTAACTCTGTAGCTAGGAGATGAGCAGAGAAAGTAGAATGCCTGGGGGACGGAACAGCACTGGGCAATGGGCAACCGTTGCCTGAGTTGTGACTTCTATCAAATGTGGGTGCTTTGCTAGGCGTGGTCAGAGCCTCATTGCTGTGAAACAATGGAGCCATATATTTTAGAAGTGGATGCTGAAATGTGAACATTAGAAATG
This sequence comes from Psammomys obesus, assembly GCF_907164565.1. NCBI lineage: Eukaryota > Metazoa > Chordata > Mammalia > Rodentia > Muridae > Psammomys > Psammomys obesus. Next base: position 51,326,676 of record NW_026585895.1, on the reverse strand, counting down.
TCATAATATATGAAGTTTGCTTTAATATGTCTAGCCAACCATCAGAAAGGAAGGAAAGGTGGTTAGATAAAGGGGGGGCTAGCAAAATCACAGTCAGTCTGTTTTTAAACAATCTCTCTTCCTTTGTTCTTAAAAATGCTGTATGTCAGGAATATTACAGGTGACTGTGCACACCCAGGTCTCTTCACATATCCACCACACAGTATAGAATCCACAAACGTGTGAAGTCAGAAAACCACACCACAAATAGAGCCAGAATGCCTGAAGGTCAGATGATTTTAAGTAGGAAAGAGTGGGAAGAAGCACACATTCCGGTGAGCTGTTGTTTGTGCCGTCAGAGTGAACACTGGCCCTTACACTGAAACATCGTAGTACACCTAGAGAAAGTTCTAGAGGGAAAAAAATTAAACAACAACAACAAAAAAAAACTTTTAGTTTTGAAAGTTCAAAACAATTGAACACTGTACTCAGGAAAATGAGAGCATTATCACAGAAGTTTTAGGTCTGAACTTGAGGTGCAAATAAAACCATATTCATGTAAAATCTAATAGCAAGCACCAGGGAAAGCAGACAGCTGAGTGAATAAAGAGAAGGTGACCAAAGTACAGATGGAAAAGCTAGTGGGATGAAACCCAGGGAGAGACTGTAGGAACCATTACACGTGCGAGCATGTTGGAATTCTGGGAGAGCATAATGGAATGAGACCAGTGTGTGAAACTTAAGTAAAGCCCGGGCCTGAGTCTAAGCACTAAAAGAGGCCACTGGGAACTTAGCATAGTTAACTAGAAGCTACCAAGTCTAATCTAGAGTTCAGGAGTCTTCATGCTCCAAAGACAAAACAGTATCTCAGGACTTCCAAGCAAGAACTCAATTAACTTAAAAGCCCAGAGTGATCAGACTGGTATTGCACTGCTCACAGCAGCAAGTAGGGCTGGAGGAGTAGCTCAGCAGTTCAGGGCATGGGCTGTTCTTACAGGGGATCCAACAGCTCTTGTTTCTGCAGCACCTGTACATGTGCGCACTCATGTGTACGCGCTCACACGTGCAAGTACTCATGTAGACACACATGTACATAACTCAAAATAATGAAAATAAATATTAGGAAAAAAAAAAACAACAGGGAGCGATTTGTCAGGTAAGGCTTGCTGCTCTTGAGTTTGGTTTTCAGAACCCATCTTGGGCTGCTTACAACTGCACATAACTCCATTCCCAGATCCAGAACTCTCTTCTGACCTCCCCTAGGTACTTGTATACATGTGGTGCACAATATATGTGCAAATAAATACTTATATGTATAAAATTGCACCTTCACATAACCGAAAAAAACCATCCTTGCAACCAAGACAACTGGCAAGCTGGGGAATGTATGCAGCGAGCGTCCTGGGTGCAAAGATAGGTCTCTAAAATAATATTGCTAATTTTAAAAATGAAGTGGAAAATATTAAAAATGAAATCTAAAAATGAAGAAACCTTTAATACACACACAGTATTTAAATAGATAAAAAGATGTCCAGCCTCATACTCAGAGAGATGCAGGTTAAAACTACATTGAGGGTTGTCTCCTGTTCATCAGACAGCAGAACTGAAAAATTCACCCCTACTACCTGCTGCCGAGGCAAGGAAACGGGCCTCTCTTCAATGCTGATGTGGGCCACTTAGAGCAAGGACCTTCGAGGTGTCTGCTGTGTCTGCGAAACTGTGTTTGCATTTGCCTTTGAGCAGCAGGGCTCGTGCTAGGAGGTGACCCTGAAGACTCCTTCCAGCAATATGGAAGCAGGTGGGTGCAGCTGTTCGTTATGGCTTATTTGTGGCTTCAGAAGCTTAGGATAACCTGTACACTCAGAGGACGACTGAGTAGATCATGAAAACAGCCACACAATAGAGCCACGGTACTTCTGTTCTCATCTTTGAAAGATGAGAGAAAGACCCATGACCTGTGTGAAGTGACTTCCAGAGTGAACCATTATTTAAAGAGAAAAGCAAATGCTTTTTTCAATACAAGCCGGCTTTGTCAGGAAAGGGGAGACGTCCATTACCTGTCTGTTTTGAGGGGAGCGCATGGAGGGTTGGACCTGAAGTGAAGCAGTCTGCGGAGGAGGGAGTTGAGCGAGCTGGATCATGAGGGCTGGAAATGGATGAGACAGAGGCGAGGGGAGAGTGACTCTGGAGCTTCTGGGATTAAGTCCACGCTAGGACTTACTCTTTTTTATCTTGTTTTCGTTTAACAAAAAAAAAAGAAAGAAAGAAAAAAGAAAAATGCAATTGGAATTAAAGAAAGCTAAGGATATTTCAGTCAAATTATGTGTTCACTTCTTGAGAGGCGGGAAAGAAATTAGGGAAGTAACCCTAGAACCTTTGAACCTGGGGTTTTTGACCCAACCTTTTGGTCAGGTGCTTTAATAGCATGAACTAAATAGTACAGTGTCATTGGTGGTTGGCTGCACAGAGGTAGACCGGTATGTATGTCTGAAGCTCCATGTATGTAGGATGGAGCATGTGCAGAGAGAGGAGACCATAGGAGCTAAGCTCCCATAGAGAGAGAAGCTGCCAGTGTGGAGAGAAGACCACAATACATGCTTGGTGTTGCATGGCAACTGGAATTGTATCAACAGAGATGTTGGTGTGTCCGTGCATGCATGCAGGTTTGCCCTGACCCTGTCTGCTCATAAGGTCTAGATGAGAGCTCAAAGACAATGCGCACCTCTCTCATCCGCATCCTGGTCTCTAAACACTAGTTTTACTAACAGGAATCCTTCAAGTAAGCAGCTGAGGACAGTGCAAGATGATCCTGGGGCATTTCACTATGCCAGAAAGTAGGGGAGATGCCCAGAGAACAATGGGGGAGGGGAGCTGATCTCAGAGGGCATAGATACCGTTTTGAAGAGGCCCTCACTAACCACACCTGGGATTGCAGAGTATCAAACAATGGCATCATGCATTCCCCTTGCCTCGAAAAGACCAATGCTAGCTGTTCCTGAGACGCCATTTTCACATTCTCTACACAAACCTTTGGAAAGTAACATTGGAAAGGCATGCAAAGACAGAATACAGTCCCCGTCTGAGTCTGTCTGATGAAATGAAGTGTGTTGAGAGGCATCAGTGCAGCCCACGGTGGCTATGAGGAAGGGGAGCTGAAGTGTGGAGGGAAATGGGACATTGGGCTGCCATCAGAGTAAGTTTTCAGACATATGTCATTGCTGTGAGTGCAGGCTCCACTGTTAGCCGGAGAGGAACCCAGGACTGAGCAAATGAAAAATGGGACCTAAAAGGGGACCAAGGCCTCTGGAAACTTTGTGGATGGACACCTGTAGTTCTGAAGTCTCTCAGCTAAAATCTATTCCATGCTTCTGTGGAGATAGGCATCCGTACCGTATTTAACTGTTTTGTAAACCAGTGACTTTGGGTTTGGTGCAAATAATGGTGCTCTGTACAGGTGTTTCATTGGATTTTCCACCCTTCCTTCTGCCCTGAAACAGCTGTTCTGACCTCCATGCTCTCACTTGATTCGTGAGGGTTCGAGTTCACTGTGGGTGTCTGGTGAGGCTTTCTGGAGGAGGCAAGACTTTTCTTTAGAAAGGGCAGTTCATTCCTAGGTAATGTTCTGAATCTGAGTCCTCTCCAGAATTTCTGGTGCCTTCCAGGACAGCTCCCAGTCCCTCTGTCTGCTTTCTTTCATTTCTTTGAACATTCGTGCTTCCTTTGGGTAGCTTTTTTTTTGGGGGGGGGGGCTTACACAATGGTGGCTGTGGCTGGTGAGTAGAGGATGTCAGCTCTGTCTCATCGCTGGTGCCCGTGGCATAAAGAGAGTCTGACACCAAGTCAGATTCAGAAAGAGACATGAGTGGGTTTTGTTTTGTTCTGTTTTCTAATTTCTTTGAGTACTTTTATGAAATTTCTTGATTCCCCCAAAACTGCTAAGTATCCATTGCATCTTGCCTTCTTTAGTTACAGGAAAGCCCTTCACAGAAGTGCTGTGGACCTGTATACATCTGCAGATTACTGGGAACTGAGCGCACCCTCGAACCCCCTCGAGTGCCGCCTCTAAACTGATGACAGCCTAAGGCAGCCTAGGCTGTCTCCTTTGCCCCAAAGGTAAAGGAGACCTTTTTGCCAGCAGCCTAACCATTTGCAGTGATGACCTTTAAACCCCACAGCTCCATCTGTGTGTTACAGCTGCTGTGTCCAAGGAGCTGGGACTCTGATTCCACCTCCCCAACAGGTCTGCTCCCCAGGCTGGCATGTAGCAGTGAATTTAAACGTTGGAGAAGGCGATTTTAATACCGAGGGAATAGTGGTGGATGTTTCTTTCTAACTGTTTGTGTACAGTATATGAAATTGATGTCTAGTAGAAACAGCTAGCATTGTTTTTTTTTTTTTTTTTGAGGCAAGGTGAACCTGTACATTCACCATTCAGAAAAGTGCCCTCGCGGCCTTAACTGTGTGTGTTTGTCTCAGGCTGTCTAATTTGATTTATTCCGTAGTAAATGTTGGGCCAGTTTTCAAGCCAGATAACTTATCTCACATTCTGCCCCTAGTTTGGCCTTACTCTATTCCAGTGTGTCCCCTGTCCTGTAACAAATGTTTATTGATCAAATGCTGAAAGATAGCCCAGCCCCTCCTCTCTAGCTGCATGTCACCGGCACACTACTCCCTGTGAGCTGCCTCTTGTCCCTGGGCCTTCTGCTCCGCACTACTGTCTTGCCCATGCTTGGTTCTGTCCCCAGGACTCTTACCTCTGACTTTTCCTAGGTCTCCTGGTCTCCATCTTCCACTGGAGTGATCTCTCCACAGAGGCCAGCCTCCTCTGTGCTCCTGGAATCCATGGTATGCAAGGGAAAGCCTCCTTAGAGAGGCTGGTGTGGTTGTGATAGTTTGGCCTCAGATTAGCTGTTCACGCTCAACCCCACCGTTCGCCTCCTGCCTGGCCATGCTCAGAGCTTTCTGCTGTTGCTCATCGCCATCTTGAATGATACAGTTCTTCCCGTGTGAAGCAGACCAGAAGATTCAGCATCCTTCACTCCAACTGCTGAATGCCAAGAGCTCTGTGCATTTATTGCAGCAAGTAGCATTCCTCCTTTTCCACAGGCTTCTTGGGAATGCTTAGCTGCCCGCTTCTGTGCTTTGTGCCCATGTCCCTCTGCCTGTGGTCTCCTTCCCCGCCTTCTCTCCCAGCAGAACATTTTTTAAAAAGGAGCTGCTTCCATCTTTCCTAAGGTTTACATTTACCTTCTGCTTGGGTAGTCCTTCCTTCCTCATTGTTCCTCTAGCCCTTCATACACCTGCATTGGTAGAATGTGCTGTACACAGAAGAGGCATCTACTGATCTTAAAGAATTGTTGCTTTAAAACACCATTCAACAGTACCTGTAGTCTGAGGTACTGCTATGCACAGTGTTTATGGGGAAGGGCTGAGGTCTGCCTGTGAGCATCTGTTGTGCTCTGTATCTGTGGTTAGACTTCCATAACCCTTGCTACTGAATGAAGGACCAATACAAAGAAAGGTTCTCATGGAACATCCCAAAAACCACCACAGCACCAAAAAAAAAAAAAACAAAAAAAAAAAAAAAAAAAACCTGAACTATTCTTGTTGTTTTTTTCTTAGAAAACAACAGTATTGAACAGTAGGTAGTCTGGACCCTTGGAGTCTGTGTCTGGCCCAATGGAGCCCTGTTGTTCAATACCCTCTATAGTCTATAATACACTGCAAGAATGCAGGACTGCCATCAGCTCCATCTCACAGAAGTGCGAATGGCAATGCAGCCAGCAAGTAGACCCCAGGTGCATGCCTAGGAAGGGCCAAGCAAGCACCTAAACTCAAGTGGCCTGGTTCTCCAGAGCCAGTGTGTGGCATGCCACAGTCCCCACCACCCGGGGTCATTATGAGAGTACTGAGCATTGACGATTGCTGTTTGACTACAGAGAGCACAGTTAGTACAACTAATTCTAATTAAAGTTGCCAGAGGTAGAGCTTTGTCAGAAGAGCTGTTAGCACCGGGAATCCAGGCTGACTTATCTTTAGATAAGTTGTCTTGATTCAGATTATACTTAGTGGTTGAATCTCGTTAGCCCCAATTCACAGTGTAAACAGACCACACATGTAAACATTTGAGACCTTCCAGGGTTGTATTAAATCTTCCGCCCATTTCACATCAGTGCATCTTGGCAGTTTGCTTTATTCCTTACTCCTAGTCTACACATGTGGCTTTTCCTCCGTTAATCGTCTCATTGAAGCCATAGAATGAGAGAGCATTTACTCAGTTTCAATCCAAGTGCTGTTCATAGTCCAGCTGTTGACAGCTAGATTAAAGGATGAACATGCGTCTGCACCAGGATGGCCTGTGGCCTTGTTAGCTCTATCGTGTGGGACTTTAATTAGAATTAGTTGTACTAACTGTGCTCTCTGTAGTCAAACAGCAATCGTCAATCAGTTCAGAGGCAATCGTCAATCACTTCGTAAACGGCACACCCTGTCGGATGCTGCGTGGAGGGCTCATCCTGTAACGGCCCAGTGCCAGCTACCGTCTTTTCTTACCTGGTTTTGCAGTCTCATTTCTTCTGGACTCTCATCTCTGCCATGTTAACCTTCTACACTGCAGCTGTCGTGCTGCTTTTGAACTGTCGCTTCTCTGCCTGGAAACACCGCTGACTTCCTACTGTGTGGGGAAGAGGGATGGCCCATCCAAACCCACCTGATTTGTCCCTCCCCATGTTACCCGTTCCTCAGCATATTGTCTGTATCTGTTCACTTGCATGCAACCTCTGAGAAAGTAGCAACAGTTCCATCTACCACACGGTGCCTGACACTTCAGGATGCCCCTCCAAGTGCATCCAAAGTTAAAGAATGAGCTGTCCAACAGTGAGATCCCACAGCAGCCCTCCGAGGCGTGCACGTTCCAGAAGGGAGGCAACTCGTCTCTGTACTTCCCAAACACAAGCCTGGACTGGTCTGACTTACAGTGGAGGTTCTGCCTAGTCCGGTCTCATGCTGTCTGCTGTGCTGTGTGGCTCTCATTTTTGTGATGTTCCTAAAACCAAGGAGGGCCAGATTTTGGTTCCTACAAGTACATATTTCCACAACACCCTAGCTGGAAGCCCACCCCAAGAAGAAAATTTATTTTTATTTTCAGTTGTATTAGCAGATACTAATTGTACAAGGGAATTATTTCACTTTGACATTTTCAAGCATATGTGGGGTGTACATAGATCATGTTCATCACCCCCTCCCACCTAGGAAAGGATGATTCCACCCAGTTCTGTCTTGTTCTTGTCGTATTTGCAAGTTGAGAACTGTGCCTGTTTATGAAGGAGCTGCTGGTAAGAGCCTCTGGAGGGACAGTGCAAGACAGGTGCTCTGAGGATAAAGTCCATTCCTGTTTAGTTCAACCGCGGCCGTGGTACAGAGAATCCTGCTTGGATTTCGGTTAGTGCCAGAGATGGAACTTGGGCCTGGCTACACCCCAGCTCTTCAGACAGGGTCTTCAGATTGCCTGGGAGCTGCTTGGGTTTGTTTGTTTGTTTGTTTGTTTGTTTGTTTGTTTGTTTGTTTTGCTGGTTCCTTTAGTTTGTGCAGTATAAGGAAAGCGCCCTGACCTCACACACTCTAGGCAAGTGCTCTCCCACTGACCGCAGCCCATGTCCATAGTGCTAGTTAAAAGTGTCAGCTTCACCCCAGAACTGCTGGAGCCCTAAGCAGCCCACTGCCCCATAGTGAAAAGAGATTCGCAGAGAAACCTCATAGCAGATACTCCAGGAAGAGGTAGCTGAAGGACCATGGAAGCAGCCAGATACAGGAGGTGCTGGCCTCTTCTTCATTCCCATGAAGACTGCCGAACCCTGGGAGTATCCTCCAATGGCTCCTTCCAACAACAGGCCTGCACACGGTTAGACCCTTTATCACCAGCCCCTCAACAGAAGAGTCAGTGCCATTTTATAGATGAAAAACTTCAAGTGAAGAGGTTCCACGACAGATCAAAGGTTGTGTGCGGTATGGCCCAAACTTGCAGCAAGCTCGTTGAATGTCAGAGCCCCAGGCTCCTGTCACCCTCTGCCGTTAACCCTAAAAAGCTACATGGATTCAAAGATGTACAGAAAGCTCCTAGAGCATGTAGGGGACTGGGGGAAATGTGTTGTAATGAGTTGTGCTTTTTAAAGCTTTTTAAAAGAATGATGGTTTTGATAAAATTTAATTTTGGTGGAAAATGCTTTCTGAAAATACTTGAGATGTTCCCAGTTCTATTCTCTCCCTGCACACAGGCTTTATGAAATGATTGTTTTGTTGATAAATTTAGTGTTCAGTTGGGACTTACATGTAGATTGTACCTACCCTCAAAGGGAAAGAGGATTTTATAGTTTCCATTCATTCTCATTAAAATCAGAACATTTGCATCTTAGCTTTTACATCTAGTTCCAGGAATTTTAAGCAGTCTGATTGTATGGAAGTGGGTCGTATTAATTGCAAATGGGCTCGACATCTGCTCGCTAACAGGGAGGGCTTTTTTTTAGTCCCGTTTTGTTTTTATATACGATCTACCAGAGTGATTAGGCAAGAGCTACTGCTGGTGCTATTAGAAGGCTGGGTTCTCAGAGGCTGAGAATACACCCGTAAAAATGAATTTAAGAGCGAGTCTCTGAAAGTTCTTGAACCGGGAGCGATTAGACATCTGAGAGTTGATAGCTTTTTATCCACAGTCTGTTAAGAAGCTGTCTTCTGTCCTTGGAGCCTCCATTAGTCAGCTACTCGGGTGCCAAGGTTATGGGTTCCTTACCCTGGAATAAGAGCTTGGGGGCACGCTGCCCAGGCAGCTGCAAGGCATGCAGTGGGCCTGAATGAGGGCTGGTGGGACCCAAGCAACTGGTGACTCACTCCCAATAGGCAAGTCACTTCCTCCCTGATGCTCCTTGTAGCGCTGATGCCCACAGTGGGTCTCTGCTCCCTAAGGAAGCCAGTACCTAATCCGTTTGCCTACCTGCTGTTCTATTCAGAGCCCTTCCGAACTGGCCTGCACACGCTGGCTCTTTGTAAGGAGAAAGTTTGGTATAGCACTTCTAACTACAAAGCAAATACTTCACCGGGCCAGTCTGACTACAGACCCTCTTTATGGAGAACGCTGCAGGCATATTAGTAACTAAAGCGTCTAATGGCTCCTGGGTCAGAAAATTATTGAAGAAAGCATTTGCTCTGAACTCCCCCCACCCCCTAATCTTCTGGACTGTTTTGTTTTGTTGTTTTTTTTTTTAACTACAGGTTTTGGGAGAAGCCAGGACTGAGCCTCCTCGTGCCTTCTGTATGCGACAAAGTCAGGGAGATGAGAAAAGATTAGGGAAAGGATGACACATCTTCTAGAGTGGGTAACATTTTCTCTGTGGTGATTTCCTGACCCTGCCCACAGTGCCTGTGTCTAGTAGGGTACAGTTGGCATTTGCTGCATGAATAAATTGTTATATGCTCTGGGGTCTTTGCCAGATGATGCTGTCTAACAATGTAGCGTGGGATTCTAGTTAGCTGCCCAATGTGTATGGTCTCACTCCTGCTGGAATCAAGGGTTAAACACCAGAACGTTCTTTTTTCTGCAAAAAGCAGGTATCCTTCTCATGCATGGCTATCTGCTGCCCTGCTGCAAAGCAGATAGTCCTAAGAGTTAGTGTTTCTTGACTCCACCCCCCTACTCTCTGTGTCTTGGGAAGTTGATAGGTGTTAGGAGTGGGACTGGCTGCCACAGAACTGAGCAAAGCTAGTTGGTGCCCAAAGGGCAAGCCTGCCTTGGCACATGTGGCTCTGACTTCACTAACCTCGTGAGTTCTGCTAGTGACAGGTGACTTCTTGCTGAAACCCTCCTTTCGTGCACTATGGCTCTGTTCCCCAGTAGCCCCTTTTCCACAGACTGTGGCTTGTTGCCCAAAGGAAGGATCCCTGGCCCAGCGTTAATACGGGGAAATCATTTAGAGCACTTAATTTGGGCTGACTCTTTATTGGTGCACTATTGCAATTAAGTTAGATTAATGAAAGGTAAATTCCAATCTATACATGAAAAAAAAAAATCTCTTGTAAAGATCCTAATTAGAGTATGTGTTTATTTAGCCTATCGTGCTTTAATTGCATCCGTCTTGCTATTTACAAACAGGCATCATTAAAGAGTAATGAATGTGTGAAGAGCATTAATACTAGCGGCGGGGGGGGGGGGGGGGGGGGGGGGGGGGGGGGGGTGGTTTTTTAAGGGGGGGGGGGGGGGGGGCGATGGAGGTCTGTGGTGGGTTTGATTTTCAAATGAAGGGGAATGCAGAGTGATGCTGGCCAGGGAGGAGAAGGCAAAGCAGGCGTTATGCAAGGCAGCAGCTTGTTCTTCGCTGCAGAGGGCTGGCTGCTTTTAATTGGTTGCAGCAGTATAATCTGTAGAGGGAAACAGACATCTCACACAGTCGTCTGAGAACTCAGCCAGCCATGATACCCACCACCCCCACACCACACGTGCCCTGCCCTGCCTCCACCACCAGGCCTGCACTGTGGGACATCTGCCCACCAAGCCACAGAGGTTCCTGGGGGCTGGAAAAGCCATGCAGGGTGTGTGTGTGTGGCTTTCCTCATGTTACACAGCTCCAGGCCCCTTAGCAGCCTTCCAGAAAATCCAAATGTGCGCTAAGTGAGAAACAAACTCATGCTGTTTCCTTGGCACCTTTAATATCACAGCTCAGTCTTACATAACTTCAGTTGTTCTTGGAGTTGGATGCAGCTTCATCTTCCTTAGGTGGATGCTTAGTCACTTGTGTTCTGCCCCCACCTGACGTAAGTGTAGAAAAGCTGAGGTTCCAAATGGAAAGAGAGAGCAGATGGGAGCGACAGAGCGCAGTGATGATCCCACATCACTTCTCTAGTTCTCGGTGCATTTTCTTCTGGGCCAGGGCTAGAACTCAGCGCTGGGCTGTGTGTTAGAGCCTGACTTTAAACCTCAGCACCAAAAATAAGAAAATGCTTCCTGTTAATCAAGTTTCAGGACTGGGAATGTGCGCAGTGGCAGAGTGCTAGCATGTGTGAAGACCCAGGTCTGATGCCCAGCGCTGTCAAACAAACGAAACCCAAGAATCAGGTTTAAAATCCAGGTGAAGAAGTGCCAACTCACAGGGGCTCTTAAAGTCCTAACAGCATAGTGCTTATAAGAAAAAACAAACCTAAAGTGCAGTGCCTCAGTTTCCCCCTGTGTCCAGTTTACTTCACTCAGTTCTGGAACTGCATTCTATATAAATGCAAAGTGCTAGTGTTGACACTAGAGTGGAGCCTATATTTCTCCAGGGAGTCCTGGGTGAGTTGAAGTCCAAGGTTTAATTTATTTTAAATCAGGTTATAGGAACTCAAAGTTTTCAGTACATCTTATGTTTATCTTCAAACAAACTTAGCATAATTTTAGGCTGCCGTAAACAGAAGTAAAATGTTTTTATTTAAACTACTACATGTATTTAAGGGCACAGATATGCATTATCAAACCCAAAGGGCCCAGATGTGGCTGTGGATCTGTCTCTTTTGTAGTTGTTAACTTACAACTGTTTCCATTTTCAGCTTACACAACTGTGGGGCATGCTTTTCCATTCATATTAATTGGATTTTAAAGTGACCTTGTCCATGTATTGATTTGAATTAAAATTTTCTACATCAAGGTCAAGTTGGCATACATTCTACAAACAAAATATTAAGAAGCCAAGTGCTGCCTAACAGGGTATTGACAGAAAAAAAAAAAAAAATGGAGATTTAACAGAACCAGGTTTATCCCAGAGGGCACCATAGTACCATTTTAAAGCCACTGGCAGGTCCACTTGGAGACTACCATCACCTGGTCCCCACAGAGCCCAGAGTCAGGGTGAGCAAGCCTTCAGCTCCATGAAGGCCACCTAAAAAAGAGCGCCTCTTAGAGCCCTTTAAACTGCGTGAAGTTACGCCTAGCACTTGTCATGGGTCAAATCTCTGAACTGCCCTTCAACATGGCTTCTCTTTGACATTTCAAAAGTAGCTCCAACTTTACAGGGAAGTGATTCTTTCCCTGTTTTTTCCTTCTTTCTCATTAAATGCCCAGACTGTTCAGTTGTGTGGGGCTCAAACTGGAGACTTGGGAGAAAGATGCCTCACTCCTCTGTTAACAACAAAGTATGTCAGTTGTTGTTGTTTTATATGTGTATGTGAACAAGTGTGCCTGTTCACATACATGTGGAAGCTAAATGCTGGTGTCGGGGTCATCCTTGATCACTTTCGGCCTTCTATCTTGAGACAGGGTCTCTTATTTTAATCTAGAGCTCACCAGTTCACCTAGGCTCACTAGACAGCTTGCTCCAAGGACCCCTCTCTTATGCTGGGATTATAGGTTGGCATTTACGTGGGTGCAGGAGATCCAGACTCCAGTCCTCACGTTTGCACGGCAAGCACTCCACCCACCAAGCTGTTGATCAAGCGCCAAATCACATCAGTTCATGGCATTGCCCCATCCCTACACTGATTGTGCCTCAAGCCGCCACCATCCCTGTTCATGGTCTCCTCATTCGGTTTCACGAGCCTCCAAGAAGCAGATGGTGTACATCAGGTATGTCACTCCTTTGCCCAGCCCTTCAAGGTATCCCTTGTCACTTAGAAGTAAGCTCTTGCAGGGTATGGTGGCTCCTGCTTTTTTTAATGTGTATTGGTGTTTTGCCTGCATTTATATCTGTGTGAGGCTGTCAGATCTTGACCTTAAAGACAGTTGTGAGCTGCCATGTGGGTACTGGGTATTGAACCCAGGAACTTTGGAAGAGTAGTCAGTACACTTAACTGTGGGGCCATCTCTCCAGCTCCCATGGCTCATGCTTCTAATCCCAGCATTCAACAGGCAGAAGCAGGTGAATCTCTGTGAGTTCGAGGCCAACCTGGTCTACAAAACAAGTTCCATGACAGCAGGGCTCCACAGAGAAACCCTGTCTTAGGGGGGAAAAAAAAGAACAAGGATAAACTCGTTCTGAGAGCCTTAGAGACTCTGCCTGACCCAAGCCTCCCCACTGCAGTCTTTGCGCCCACTCCTCCCTTGCTCTGCCCTGCACGTTGCCTGGGCTGCCTTGGTTTTAGGAAGCTTAATGAAACTTAAACTAGCCCCTTCCCTAGCCTCCTTGTCTTCTGGCCCCACAGCCTCCTCTCCCTCCAGGAATGCCCAAGCACAGGAGTAGACACCCCTTGTTCATTTCTGTCTTGGCACACTATGGGTGCCTGGTAAACATCTGAGTGAACAAGAAAACTGCTAACATGTCACTGTCTCACTCAGGTCACTTTGTACACATCAGCCTTTCCTGAACAAGCCCTTTAAGCTGCCGCTGTTCTGTTCATTTCCTTCATGAATGCAGTGGCTTTTTTTCTTTTACCTGTCTGTCTCCTGCCACCAGACCACTAGCTCCATGAACTGTTTCATTTACCTCTCCAGGTGCTAATGCCTGGCCTGCACTAACACATGTTACCAAGTAGACGGAGGAAGGAATGCCAAGGGCAAGATGTTAGCATTCCAAGGTAGCTCTGGGCCATGTCATCTGTCTGCCTCCCTCTCCTGTCTCCTTTTCTAATCCCTTTTCTCCTGTCTTTCAGTTCTTCTCATAGCAGTGTCCTCTCTACCTCACCTGCATGTTTTTCTGTCCAGCTGCTGCAGAGAGGCAAATTAGCAGCCTAACCAGGGCGTGCAGGGGCAGAGCCTTCTCTGCCAGGCCACTGTGTGATCCCTTGATCCCAGTGCTATGCCCATTCCAGCTGGTTCCGATGCCGCAAGTATCATGGGAACAGGCTTCAATTCTTGACAGTCATGTTCTGTGCTAGGTTCAGATACACAGCTTGTGCTGTAGAGGATTGCTTTCAAGGCTGTCCAAAGTGCCCATTGTTTTCAGTGTGGTCAGGAGTCATTATGCTGCTTCTCCATCAGCTAGCCTGTGTCTATACATACTCCTTCTGGAGGGCTCTGCATGTATATATCTAAAAATTAAAGTAGATTGGACTTGATTTTGAGAATTCCTAATATCACAAAGGAAGCCTGAAGGAGAGTGAGCCCAAGGCTGGGAAGCATGGTCTATTCTCTTCTTTCTTTGGGTTTTTTTGTTTTTTTGTTTGTTTGTTTGTTTTGTTTGGTTGGTTTGTTTGTTTATTTGTTTGTTTTTGCTGAGGGGGAGACAAATAGGATTGTGAAGAGTTTTGTATCTGTAATACAAAATGGAAAATGATTTTTTTTAACTCTGCCATGAACCTTTCTATGAAATTTGCCTGGTAGCTAGGTCTCCTGTGGTTAAAAAAAAAAAAAAAAAAAAAAAAAAAAATCCCATGCAATTAGAGCAGCTTTGGATTTTCTAGAGAGGCAAGAGTTAAGTAAATTTTAGAGTACCCAAATTGCTAACATTGATGGCTTTTTGGCAAATGACTCCAATTTACCCATCAATGGACTAAGCCACCTAATGAGAAATAAACCTTATTAGGCGGGGTACTTGGTAATTATTAAATATAATGGCAACAGTATTATAGCAATTACCACCATGCAGTGAGCTAAGGACATGATGCTGGAAGATGGTAGCCCCAACTGTGTGTCCTCACAGAGGCCACATCTTGGAAAAGAGGCCAAGGTTCACTAGGTGGCTTCTCCCTGGTCATAGCCACACTTGTTCTCTCCTTGTTCTAAGGAGAGTAACTTAGCCAAACATGTAGCCAGTGGGGCAGAGCCAGAGTCTGGGGACGCTGCTGTCTACTGTGTTAGGCAGACTTGTTTCACCTGCTTCAGCCACCCCTGTAGCTGTTTGACTTTCTGTCTCAAACCTAGTTTCCAGGTGGGTGTCTCTTCCCCATTTCAGTTTTTCTTCCTTAGTTTGCCCTTTATGGATGGGCATGGTAGAGCCCTTGAATCCAAACGCCAGAACAATGACCACCAAGTCACCTGACCTCCATCCTCCCAGCAACCTTCTCTGGCGCTGTGCTGAGTAGCTCTAAACCCTACTCTCTAGAACTCTGGCTTCCCTTTCCAGTGGCTTTGCACATCCTGAGTCCTTCTCTTTCACATACCCTGAAATACGGAAAGACTTGGTTTTCTGTGCTGGTCCTCAGTGTGCCCTGGTGCTTTCCTAGGTTTGGCCCCATGTTCCCATGGAAATGGGCTTGCTGCCCTGCCCCCACCAATCCTTCCTCACACTCTCTCCCTCCCCCATCTTGCAGGGTACCACAGACAGTCTGTGTTCGTGACCCCATCCTTGCCAAGGCTCCGAGCCAGTCTGGCTCAGATGCTTCGACCAGCCCCACTGTTTCCTAGAAAGAAGCAACTGCCAGCACCGCATCTCTGCCTCCTCAGGCCCCTCGCTGCTGCAGCTTCCGAGGCTGCTGTTCAGACAACAATTCCGCCCAGCATGACTCTAGCAGGGCTGCACATACCCAGCAGCTGTGTAGAATCCAGAAGGCTGGCTTTTTAAAATGCACTAAAATTAGACAAAGCAGGTACATTATTAACGTCTTAGCACAGGGTTGGGAGTATGCACAAAACCATTGGTGAGGGAAGCCGGAGTCCTAGGGAGTAGGGTTTAGAGCTACTTAGCACAGCGCCAGAGAACGTTGCTGGGCGGATGGAGGGTCAGGTGACTCCTGGCTCTGCGGTCACTGTTGCTGGCATTTGGATTCACTGGCTAGGCAAGATACGGGGAAACAGCAAGAGGTAGCTCCTGGCTTTGCACAGAAAAACAGCGACCTTGGACTCCAGTCCCCAGCTTCCTTCTGTTAAAAATGGAAATAAGACAGCTGCCTGGGCTGCCTCCCAGGTTCTTAGAGGAGCACACTGCAGCCATGCAAGCATGCCCTATTCTTAGAGAAAGAAGTGAGGTATGTTTTTTAAAGAGAAGGCCCCAAGAAGCTATACAAAGCCTGGATGGCCTTGGGTGCTTTTGTCCAGTCCACATCTAAGAACCTTCCTTGGAGGCGTGTCATTGGAACGCTCCTGGGGATTACCTGCCTCCACCCCAAGCCTCTCTGGTTGTAGCAGATGGCTCTGTGATACAGCACTGTCCTCCATCAGTGCTCTGTGTGGGGAGCACCGGGGTGTCCTTCAGTTCTCTTCCGGTGCGTGCCATTTTTATCATCACCCTAGGGCACAGTCTACTATCCCTTTAACAATGAGAGGGCTGGGGTTCGGAAAGATGACTCAGTAGTTAAGAGCACTTGACCCAAGCTTGGCCCAGCACACACATCAGGCAGCTCACAACCTCCTGTAACTCTAGCTCCAGGGGATAAAATGCCCTCTTCCTGCCTTCACAGGCACCCGGACGTAGGTGGCATACAAACACACAGACCCATATAAATAAAAATAAATCTTAAACAGTGGTGATAGAGGTGGAGACTAGAGCCTCTGTAGGTGCTTGGCTGCCTGAACCAGGGTCTGGAGCCGATGGGGCACACCGTGATAAGTAAACCCATTAGGACTGGTCACCTCAGTCTAGTCCTTCAGAGTTAGTGCAGAGAAAGCTCCTTAGGGCTATAGTGGAGAAAATGGCCCCCCAACCCCCTACAAGTGTGTGTGCCTGCCTTTCTGCCTCTACATCCCAGAGCATTTCTTAGACTGCAGCAGGGCCCTTAAAGCTTATTTAACCTTATTTGTATGGGAAAAGAGCATTCATGGGTAGCTTTATAGAAATGGCTGGCTTTTTTTCAAATAAGACACCCTCTCCCAATGCAGGGCTCAGAAATACAGCCAGCTGTTGGAATAGCAAATCCTATGCTGTCCCCTTTCCCGCCAGCACACGTGTACACTGTGCTAGGTCGGGGCCATCTGGCCTGGGTTTCTCAGCGTACCTCCCCCAAATTCTACACAGAGCTATTGCTCATCTCCAACTGCTTTGGCTGTGCAGACTACAAGAATGTGTGATTAGCAGTCTTCACTACCAAGAGGGGGTCTCCAGTAGGATAACCCCTCAGTCACTGGGTCTGACAGAGCTGAACCAAGTATGTCTTCCCTTCTTGACTTTCCTTACACTTTCTCTCCTGTCTGTGACATTCCTAACCACAGTGAGCTAGAATCCTGTCAGGAAAATGTGGCTTGACAGGTAGCTGCTAATGACCACTGTCCACCCAGAGCGTGGCTGACCCAATGAAAGGCTGGCAGTGCCAGCACTTCCAGACACTGCCCTGGGATAAGGAGGCCAACAAGGAGGCTACCTGGTACCTTTCCAAGTGCTCTCAGGTTCCTGCTCAGAAAGCATAGTGCTTCCTTGACTGTCATTACAGTGTGTCGCTCACACTCACCATACCAACTGCCACAACTAGTGAGGGAGCTCTCAGGAGCTGTGTTGTTCAGTGTAGAAACGTGTTACCTTGGCAACAGCAAGCACGCTTCATTACCAGATGGCATTAGCTTTTATCTGTGGTACCCCATAGCCATTGCCAGGAATCAGCCCATAGCCCCTGTCAGTGAGCATCTTGCTTCTGACTGTGGCAGCCTTGGCTGGATGTAGAAAGATGCCCATGTCCCAGCTGCAGTGGTATTGTTAACAGTCCTTCCAAAGCCCAGGGGCTCTGTAACCTGGTGCATCCAGATAGGCTAGAAACTTACATACTCCACATACTAGAGCATCTGGCTCATGGAGTGATGCTAGGACTAGGAAGCACATTGTAGAATGTGCACCCAGCTCCATAGTGGTTGTTGGTGTTGCCCACTCCACCACATCACGCTCAGGAGGATGCTTTGTGGTGCATTGCACCCTGAGAGGAGCACTGCAACTTGCATCCCTTTTTATTTCCCCCTCAGCCAGCTGCTCAACGTTTCATCCTACTTCTGAGCAGACAGGCATGAGAGACTGACTTGTCCTCTGTCATACTTCCTGTAGGGTGTGGGATGGAAACCCTCAACCTGTTCTATACAGCAAATGGCCATCATTGTGGGCAGTGAGATCTGCCGGATGGGCCTTGTGGCAGTTTTCAATCTTCCTTGATCTGCAGGCTGGCTTTCTCCCTTGCCCTTGATTCATCATATTTTATTTGTCCTAGAAGGTAGCACCACAGCCCACAGCTTCCTCACAGCCCTGAGTGTGACAGTGGGAGGGAGGATGGGCCCCAAGTGGTGGCTCAATGACCTGGACAGTACTTCTGGTCCCATCGTTGCTGCTAACTGGCCTCAAATCATTGTACCTTAACAAACTCCAAATGGGTGCAGGCCAAGGAGCAGTAACTACTAGTGAGCCCTTTGTCTACCGGCCTTGCAATGCTGTCCGTCTAGGCATTGCCTGCTGGGCTCCTCCCAGTCCTGCAGCAGAGGCAGCCCTGTTTCTCTCAACAGAAGTACTTTATTCAGAGGTATAAAAAGGCCAGACTTTCCCACAGCAGAGTCAAGACCTGACTCAGTGTGGATAGAGCATCACCCAGAGCAAGTGGAAATGCAAATGGCCCTAACTCTGTGCCTCTCCAGCCTAAATGAACTCCAGAACCCTCTTTGACAGACTCCATAGAACCTGGTGGAAATGGAAAGATAGTAAAAACTAACACAATCTGCCCAGCAGCAGCCATCCTCATGCAGGAGTACAGGTTCCAAGGGCTCTTACCAAAGCCAGACCGCAGACTCATCTCCTGGCTGGCTGTGCAAAGTTCAGGGTAAGACACATCAGTGCTCCCTGAGGAGCATCTCTGAGTGCAGACAGTAACTTCTTTCACTTCAACCAGCAAAGCAGGAGAAATAGGCACCCCAGCATAGGCTGATGGCATACGTCAGCCATCACTCACGGCCCACACTTGGATCGTGGCATGAACAAGTTCTCATTTCTTTTCAAAGTGACATTTAGGAGACTGTTGGAAATCTGATAACTAATACACCAGATGTTTGCTAGTGTTGGACAGTTGCTGTTGTCTAGACGTGAACCTGTCACAGTATGGCTGTTTTGTTTGCAGAACCCTTGTCTTTTAAAGATGCATACTAAAATATTTCCAGAGAACTGATAGCATGTTCTTCACTTGGTTCACAGTAGAACAGGGAGGGAAAGAAGGGAGAGGTGACACTAGGTGGCCAGTGCTTGGGTCATAGGCCTTTTAGGGTTTAATTTTGTTTATTTTTTACAGAGTCTGAGCTGGGATTTAAACGATGCGCCCTCACCCCTCCTGTACCAAGTTGAAGGACGGGTGTTGGAGAGATGGCTCAGCAATTAAGAATGCCTTTCACAGAGGAAGGACCTGGGGTTTGCTTCCCAGCACCAGGTTGCCCTACACACAGGTGCTACTGACTCCAGCTCAAGGACATCTTACTCCTGACCTATCGGTCTTCCTCAGCCCTGCAAGTGGATTTATTAATATTTAAAAACTTAGGCCTATGCTTGGCCAGACTCTCAGCTAGCTCGTTTTAACTTATCCCAACTATTCTAGCCCATAACCCCTCACGTGGCTAGTTCTTCACCTCTCTGTCAGCCCATGTCCAGCTGGCAGATCTCCACTTCATGATCTTCTCCATGAGCCCTCACTCTGCCCAGAAGATCCTTCTTCCCCTTCTGCCCAGCCACTGGCTTTCAGCTGTTTGCTAAAGCCAATCAGATAGAATTCTAGATTGCCTTAAGCAAGAGAGGGAGGAACAAATATTTACAAAATATGAGGCCAGTGATGGGCCATAGCTCTCTGCCGGTACAGAATTAACAACTGAATATACAGACACACCTTCACACCTGCACCCAACACTGACCCCTGAGAGTACCAGCACAGATGTGCACAGACTCACACACAGACACAGACCCACTCACATACATAGACAGACACATACACATATTTTTTAAAATAGAAATTAATCTTAAAAAAAGAAAAAATCTTGGCAGTCAGTCATGGAAGTTCACACCTGTTAACCAAGCACTCGGGAAGCAAAAGCAGGAGGATTGCTCAGTTTGAGGCCAGCCTGTGATATAGAGTAAAGCCTTGTCACAGAACTCTCCCCCTCCTAAAGTACCCTGAATTATTATTGCTGGATTAGAGGAGCAAGAGGGGTCAGGTTGTTTGTTTGTTGTTGTTTCCAATTTAATAGCTCCCTTTACTGACAAGAATGGAGTGAAGAAGAGTGAAACAGGCATGTGAGTAGCTTTCAGGTTGGCACAGCACTCCTGGACAGCAGCATGGCAGACTGTGATATTTGCCCCAGTGATTAGAAACCTGTGACTCTGCCCTAAAATAGGAAATGCCCCAGAGGTTGATAAGAGGGCTCAGCAGGTGAAGGCGCTTGCCTGCAAACCTGACGACTCGAGTTCAGCCCGGAACTCACACGCTGGAAGGGGACTCCCACAGGTTGCCATCTGCTGTCTGCACGCACACTATGGCTCACATGCATCCGCACACATGGACACGCACAGTAAGTAAGTAAAGCGTAATTTAAAATAATAATGTTGGCCCTACATGCAGTGGCAGTATGGTACCAGAAGTACCTGCTGCAGCCATGTTTGTGTTAGGGAAACTTGGAAATACTTTAAGGGTGTGGTGGCAAGAGAGGGGTTGGAAAAGGCCCGGGGCAGCACCTGGCACTGTTTCTGAAGACTGTGCAATATGGAGGAAGGCCTGTAATGTAATTACGTCAGAATTTGGTTTGCAGACATATACAGGAATATGGGAACCATGTATTGTGTAATAAAATATGGATCACCTGAAAGGTCAGCATTCATCAGTTGCTGGACAGAGCTGGGGCTGGGCATGGCTAGGCTCACTGGTGGGCTACGGTTGTTGGCTGTGTGATTGTTTGAGGGCTGTGCCTACAAACAGGAGCTGTAGGAGAAAAGGACAGGAGACTTGGCCATATGCTCTGGACACCCAATGCGGGGCTTGGGCTGGAGGCAGGAGAAGTCCACTTCTTCCACGTGCAGGAGGCCAGAGGCTTACATCAGGCTCAGGCTGGACTTCAGCATGCTCTGAGAAGGAAAAGGAAGACCCAGGACCTAGGCTCAGAGCCTTACCTAGTCCCACGGCTGGCAGCAGGAGGGGGACAGCACCTAAGAACAATAAAACTTAATGCACTCTTTAAAAAAAAAAAAATTAAAGGAATTATCCAAAAACTATGAATGGTGGCAAAAAGACTGAGCCATTATCTTCCCACTGATGCCCTTCTCCAGAAACTCAAATTCCTGAGACAATTTGTCAGTTAAATAAAAGCAGCTGGATTCAGGTGTTTTTAGAAGGCAACTCGGCTACTGAAGCTTCTGAGCTCTGTGTGGTGGCGGACAGCTTCTGGTCTGTCAGGTCTGCCTCCTTCCCTTCCAGGAGGCCCCTGCTGATCCTGCCATTGTGGTCCATCGGCATACTTCAGTAATGATTCAGTGTCACCTGGTGTAACAGTATTTAAAAGTACACTGTAAGATGTATTGTCAGTATTCCTTAAGTGTAAACAAACACATCTCTCTCTCATGCCGTGCTTATGTTCTGCACTGGTAAGGCACACAAAACAAAATGAAATATCATCCTAGCACCCATAAAAGGAGCCAGGTATCAGCATGCCCACCAGCACCTAAGACTGGGAAATGGGAAGGTAGTCATCAGAGAGAGGCAGAAAGCTTCAGGGAACAAGAGGGCAAGAAAGGGTTGCTTGAAAGTAGTCTCTCTTGACACTGGCAGCAAATTGGCATGGGAGAATAGGTTTGCTGTATGGGCTGAGGTTTTCTTAGACCAGCAGGGTTTTCTTTGAGCAAATCTGAGATTTCTAGTCCCATCAGAATATCCCAGGCCACAGGCCTCCAGTGGGCTCTGGGCCAGGCCTGCCTTTAAGGTCTCACCTGGAAACAGAGAAGGCATGCGTCTCAGGCATTGCCTTCCAAGGAAAGGCAGTATTACTTCAGTTCCTATGAAGAGCCCGTTGCCCCTATGTAGCAGTGTCTTTCTTCCCTGGCATTGTGGGAACCTTTATAGAAGTTCTTTTTGTGTGGGGGTGATACAGGGGAGGTTATTGAGATGAGGCCTCACTAAGTAGCCATGGCTATCCTAGAACTCACCAGGTAGACCAGGCTGGCCTCAAACTCACCTACTCTGCCTCCCAAGAGCTGGGATTAAAGGTGTGCAGCAGCTTTTTAAGTGTTTTCTTAATCCATGGTGTGCTTAGGTGTGAGAGAGGAAAGCATGTGAGGCCCTCATAGCCGTTCTCCTCCCTTCAGGTTCTCTTTGACATTGTTTCTCTACTTTCCACCAGCTAGCAATAGGCAGCCTCCACCAAGGGGTGCCGGGTGCCCGTTTCTGCTCTCTGCACTGTATTCCATGAACTATACGTGTATACTCATGGCCAGGACACAGATGAACACCAGCGTGCTCGTCAAACCGAAATTAGAGGACCCCACCCTTGGAAAGTGGTGGAGCAGGGGCTCTGGCCAGCAGATGGTGGGAGCTCAGAAGGCAAAGCTACTGTGTGTGACGGTCTGGGCTATCATGGCAAACTGAGGAGTTTGCCATGGCTGGGTCTGCTGAGTACATTAAGGTGAAGCACTGAGCTCTCCTCCCAAGTCCTCTGCTGCCTCGCTCAGAATTAGGACAGATAAGTGATGGTTTCTGCCTCCACCATTCTTCCCAGCTCTGTGTGATTTGCATGTTGAGTGTGAGCCTTCACACGTGTGTACTCATGTTTTTTGACAGGTGACCTTGGGAAAAGTGTTGAAAGTGATTGTCGTCATGAGGAGCCTGTTCATCGATCGCACAATTGTGAAGGGATATAATGAAAACGTCCACACAGAGGACGGGAAGGTGAGTGTCCTAGAGTCTTGGGGAGGAACTCTTCCTTTACTCTGTCCCAGAATGGAATTCCAGGGGACTGATACCAAAAACCAGCAAATCAGCACTGAAGGGTTCCACAGACTAGTCAGCATGAAGATGAACCCTTGACAAAAACTATTTCATTCTCTTCGCTTGCTCTTTCAAGCCTCCGCTGCTCACTGCAAGCCCGATGCCCTCACTTGAATTTCTAATTGAGCACCTTAGACCCCAGTTGCCTCATTAGACATGTCTTCTGAGGAAATAGATTTTTTTCAAGTCAACCAGCACATCAATAGCCCAGGGTTCTGCATTTTGCTTTTCTCAGAGCCGTGAGGAAGACTCAAGTTAGTTTGACACAACCCAATGACACTCTTTCCTTGACGCTCACAACTGACCCTTGGGGAGTCACAGTCTCTTAGCTGCACACTGAATACCTTAGTGGGAAGAAGGCAGCTTATTCCTACAGGTGATTGTCCTGCAGAGAGCTTGCTCTCCACAGCCAGACACAGTGAGGAGGCAGGTGCTTTCCTGGGTGAGCAGTTTCCTGAAAAGTTTACTTGAGTGTCCCTCTACTGTCTAGAGTGCTCGAACACCCTCCATCCGGCTCTGTGGAAAGCATGGGAAGACGCTAATGAGAGCTGACAGCCTGCATTTTTGTCTGCTCCCAAGCGTGATGAGCACCTGCCCCACAGACCCGCCCAGGTTTCCCCTGCCACTCTCCAGCACGAGACACCCCTCCTCCCTCTCTTGGGACCTTTCCCTTTCCTCATTTTAAATATTAACATTTCAATGTGTTTGGTAATAGCAATTGCCACTCAATGGCCACATTATAATGAGAATGGACAGTTCTTGAAAAGCAGGTGGTAGACTCGGCTTTGCCTGTGACAGGTGTACTGGTTGCTGTGCTAAGGTTAACATTTGAGCAAAGTACCCAGCATTCCCATGCTCCCGAGACCACAGCTACCAGAGAAGTGGTTGTTCTTCTACATTCTCTGCCTGGTTTGTCTCCCGGTTAATAGCATATCATTTGTTGAGAGATTTCCTTTCTCTTTCTGGAAAAATCAGGCTGTCCTTGGAGAAAGAGTGCAGAGTGAGGCTGGCAGGCCAGTGGGCGTGGCCCTCACTGGATTCTAAATTCTGCCTGGGGTCAAGTGGGGTCCCTGATTGCTGGTCTGCTGCCGAAGCCAGGCAGGTTTGTGCACACTCCGCAGGGAGACTGGCCCTGATGAGCATGTGGAAGTTCATCAGGTTGAAGGTGCTGCAGACAAACCTGGTATGAAACAGCTGTTACTCACCCTTGGATTAGAGCTTGAGAACAAAGAAGGGCTCTAACTTGCACCCTGCTTGCAAAGTTACCAAGTCAGGATGCAAATGAGCCACACTCCAAATTCAGACCAGGAATGGAGATATTGCCAGCTGTGTGTGCTGCTGGCACGTGGTGTCCTGCTGACCAAACCCAGATTGTCCCCAGTAACACACAAGAACACCCACACTCTACCACCAGGAAACACTCAGAAATTAGCGGCTAGTACTTTTTGCTGCACTCAAAGCAGGAAATTCTCTACTATGTCCCTCCGGAACCCCACCCTGGTGGTCTGCCACAGCAGCAGCCACCACATTTCTTCCTTCCCATCTCTTCCTTGACCCCTGCTTCCCAAGGGTTCTCTCCTCCCTTTGCCCTCTCCCCTTAGCTATGCTGCCTCCTCAGGGTTCACTCCCTCCAAAGAAGGGCCTCAACTCTTCACCTCCCTAACTGGGTTCCTCCTCCCTCCTGTCTTGGTTAGCCACACCACCACCCAGCTGCCTAAACCTTCCTTCAGGCCATCCCCGAAGGCTAGGCTGTCTGTAGGTGCTGGCTGCCACCTCTCTCAGATCCTCTATTTTGTCCCCACCCCCACCCCCAGGCCCTCTGTTCTCTGCTTCCTTATTCTCACCTTTGCTGATCTGATTCCTGCTCTTTCCAATTCACATCCAAGCCCTAGTCCTCCTTCCCTTGCACAGTCTGTCCTGCCCCTACAAACAGCCGTGCATACAGAGGGTTCTCTGCTTCCTGACATTCCAGTATTATTTGGAATAGCCTCCCCAGAGGAAGAAGTAGGTATTAATAGGTGTTAGATATAGGGCAGCCCATGCACCCAGGTTTAAGAAAACTTGGGTTTCAGATAGTCCCAAGGATAAGGCCCTGGGCCTCTCACAGTTAGGCAAATGCTCATCCACCCCTGAGCCATTCCCTCCCTCTACCCTGGCCTTGTACTCCATAGAGGTGCGTATTTTTCTCACAAGGTCACCAGTTTTTTTGTCATCCCAACTTTGTCCTCAGAGCATATTGTATCGGCAGCTTGTGCGACATGCTTCTGAGATCTGGCTTACGGAACACAATCCAGACACCTTGGCAGTATCTGACTCTACCTGCCCCATTTTCTGCATGTGCCCTGTCCACTCCCCAGCCTTGGTGCCTACCATGGCCCCTAGGACAGCCAAGCTGCTATACACATTTGCCTTTTCTGCTTTTCCCTGGGTGCTTGCTCTCCTACCCCACCTGGCAGGCTTTCATCCTTTAAAATGTCCCGAATATTTTATCCTCTGAGGTGCCTCTCTCTCCCTCTCTCACTTTCCCTCTCCCTCTTCCTTTCCCCTTCCTCCTCTCTCTTCCTTTCCCTCTCCCATCCTCCCTCCCTCCCTCCTGCCAACCCCCACCTACTATCATAGCCTAGTGGGTGTAATGCTCTTGCACTTGCAGTGCTCAGCCTGTCCTAGCTGTACTTTCCCTTAGAAACTGCTGTCAGACTCATGTTATGGAACGGAAGCCAGATCCTAGGGTAGGGAATTGTTTAGGTGAACTAGTCCTGTGACTTTGTCCTACGGTAAGGTAGACCATAGTTCCTGAAACAGCCTGGAAACACCGCTGTGTTCAGGAGAGAGGCTGATGGGATAGTCTACTCAAGAGGTACAGCGCTTAGCTGAAATGGAAAAATGAAGAATCAAGAAGCAGTGGTCATTAGAACCATAAATAATCAGACGGAAGGGACATACATATACACACCCTCCTCATGAAACATTGCTGTTTCTCCACTGTACGGCAGAAAGTGGACATGTTGAGGGAATCTGGGTTTAAGGATGGCTGGCCCCAGGGTGATGGGGCACTGTTAGATACGTGTACTTAGTGTAACAAAAGTCATGTTTTCTTATCTGAGGGTCCTCACACAAGGTTCACACTCTACGCTCCTAACTGCAGTCCTAAGCCTATCTCCCCAAGGCTGCTCACCTGAGCGATGGATCTTACCTGAAGGTCAGGTCCAGTCTCTAACTGAAGTCTCAGACTCAAGGGTCAGGATCCTGAGGGCAGATGATGGTGCTGTCTCTCCAGATGTGCAGAGCAGAGCACAGTGGGCATCATGGGGTTCTAGCACTGTGTCCAGTCATCTGGAGTGAGTGATGTCACTGGGTTCTGGTTATCAGATGCAGCCTGGGTGCAGTGGGGATCCTGACTAAGCTATTTTTACATGTCTAAAAGGCTTTTTACTATGCTCCTTACAGGCAAGAACCTCTTGATCTTTTTCGCACCTGTGTACATGGGCTCATGTGTATGGGCTCAAAACAAGATCAAGTATGACTGCCAGGGCCCGGCCTCAGTTGGTAGAGAAGCTCTCAGCTGGCCTGCTCTCCTGAGATGGCAGCTCCTCCCATTTGACTAGTCTTAGGTTTTTCAAGCACTTTACAAAAGACTGCAGGTGTTCAGTTCTGAGTGCTAAGCCCGCTGTGGGCACACTAGTGTCACACTCCCCAACAAAATGTAAGATTTGGAAAACACCAGTGGGGCTAAAGACCTAGTCTGCTGGCAATTCTGCTGTGAGGCGGTCGCAGCCCTGCATTTGCTCAGCTGGCGCCTGGGCTCAGAGCTCATTTTGGTGTGGTCCTCTGGAGCTCAGCCTGGGGTGCCCTGGATGGGTTCAGCCATGGGTTCCCATGGCCTTGACCGCTGTCATTGTCTCCCATTTGCTGGTCCAGCACATTGTCTTTAATGTCATGGTAGTGTCCAGTCACACCCACCCACCCCAGGTTCTAGGCAGTTTTTTCCGTCAACATCCATCCACACACACTGTCACCTTGCACTTTTTGCTATCACAGCCGCTAGCCTGATGCCCTGTCTCTACCGGTGATGCATATTTTTATATTGAGCTCCAGTATCCTTGTTCCTCTAAGAATAAAACTGCTGTTCAAACTTACCAACCACTCTTGGCTGTAATCAGGGAGTGAGGGCTGTGACTCAGCATGTTAGCAGGCAGGGTGTGGGGACACCTGGCCATTGTCCTGATTTTATATCAGTCAGACTGGAGAATGGACAGAAAAAATAGAAGTGTCTCCATTGAATTTATCTTATTAGGGGATTTAGGTTATGTTAATGCTATAGCTTCATTAATTACCCCATATCAATAAAAAAGGCAGCTTTTAGCCTCCGAGCGTAAGAGAGGAGAAGAAATGGCGGTATCAAAGAGAACCTTCAAAGACAGCCAGAACTGTCTCCAGGGTAATTTCTGATCCTGCATTCTTCCCACTTCAAAGTTGGATGTGTGTGTGGGTCGAGGGGGTTGGGGGAAGCTTGAATCTGATTTCTCTAATAAGTGTTGGCATCAGCCCCGTTTGATATTAGATGCAGGGAACATTTTGATTTGTTATAGCCTTTGAAATTGTTCAGACGACCTTCAGAAAAATGGCCTCTTGTTACTTCTGGAGAGAAGGGTGAGAGCTAGGAAAGGGGAATGAATCCATCTGGGTTCCTATGCAGAGGGTGCCCGGAAGTTGTGCTTTCAGCAATTTTTTAGTAACAAATGCATGTCCTGATTGAAAGTGAAAAGTTGAAGAATAATAGAGCTGTAGCATTGCTCTCCTGGGGAGACTTGTTTCTGCCCCTTCTCTGGGAGGAAGGGCAGATGTAAGAAGATGACCATACAAAAGTTTTCCATATCTCGAAAAACTTGGGCAGCTGCCGAGAGGTCCTTCACTGGCACCCAGTTCTATCCTTCCTCAGACTGACATGTCTGTCACCCATTGGTCTTGCAAGACACAGATCCCTTTAAAGATTTCCTTTAAAGGTTGAGGCCCCTGCTGCAGCTTAGGAGCTTCATTTGGAAGTGTCCATTTTAGATCATTTAAAATTCTCTGTGTGTGCTGCCTTTTGAAATGAAATAAAGAATTGATAACTTTCTGATAAGCTGCCAGCGCTTTTGCACACTGCAAAATGAATGTTAGCAGCGATGATTGGCACAGCAGCAGGCCTGGCATGGATGTGGAGGCTGAACTCTGCTGGAGCACCCCTAGAACTGGGCCAGTGACATAGTAGAGGGGATGCTGAGTAACGTCCCCTCTGAAGTCCAGCTGAGAGGCCCTGGGCCTCCGGGTACAGGCAGGCCCCCTACTTCCCCACTACTTGCCCATGATGTTCTCTGGGGTGCAGTTTCCTCATCTGTGATTGGAAGAGATTCTTCTGTGTTAGTGCTTGGGGAGGGGAGTGCTGACTGCAAAAGAAGTAAGAGATCAGCAAGGACAGAGTGACCTTGCCTTGTCGTCAGATCATGCTTTTAGAGGCTTCTTGGTGTTTACCCTGAGAACAGACATGAGCACCCACTCATCTACAGGGTTGCAGTTCACTCCCCTGAAAATAGACCCTGCTCCCACCTGAACACACTCCAGTCCCAGGACCCTTAGCTGCCTTTATCCACCAGGCTCCAGAGGAGCTGGGTTGGCCCTTTTAAATCCTTCAAGCATTGTCCAGTTTTCTGAGGGGAGTTTCACTCTCTTCCTGACACTAGAGTTCAGAGTAATGTCCTGTTCACCAAGCTGAAAGTTTGCAGCTTCCAGAATGTTTCCTTTTTAATATTGCCACTAGCAAAAAAATTGTTAACAGTGCTTGCCTTTGCATCGAAGAAGTACAAGCTAATAAATATTCACTGGGCTCAGCCCTTGGCTTCCCGAAATAAAAGTCTGAGCTCTTCCTGGCCCTAAGGAGAGACAGGGCATTGACTCCAGAACTCATTTAAACAGCTTTCGCTGGCATAAACCTAGCAAGAAGATCAAGTGTGAGCCACCTGCCTCACGTTCCCAGCAGAAGGGGAGCCCGTTGTTTTCAGGTCCCTTCCCAGCCGCGCATGCCAGGTAAATGGAATGTATTGTCCGAGGTAGAATCATCCTCTAGCTGAAAGTTTTATTTATTCTGAATGACATAAATAAAACTTCCAGAAAGGAGGCACAGTGCATAGGCAAGGCGTATTTTGAGAATCCATGATTAGGCTACGGAGTCCTACCCTTACTTGAGCCTCTGATCTTTTCTCTTGAGGTTCTTGTTTTGTTTTGGCTTTGGTTTTAGATTTTGCAGTTACTGAAGGTCTCCTAAGATAATTGTTTAAGTCTGCAACTTTGAGTTTGTACAACTTCCCTCTCTGAGTTTTTGTGGCTAGTATCCCTGTCACAGTGTGTTGTGTATGGTGTGAACAGGCAGGAGGCATCAACAATGAGAACTGCCAGCTAGAAATGAGAGGAGAAGGAAGTTGCTTCCAGGTTCCAACACCAATGCTGCTCTTCCTGAAACATCAGTTTAAAATCCCTGGCACTGTGGTTTGGGTAGAACTAAGAGATGCAAAGTCATTCTCATTCACCCTGTATCCTCTAAGCAGTCTTTAAATGCTGCATTTGTTAAACCCTGGGAGGAACTGCTGCCCTGAAGTCACCTGAACCTGACCTCTCCCACACAGGACTGGCACCCATTGGAATGGACAATGTGGGGAATTCATAGTGAGCATTCTTTTACATTTATTTATTTTGTATATCTACATGTGTGTGCACATTCAGAGGCGAAGAGGACAGCTCGCAGAAGTCAGTTCTCTCCTTCCACCACGTGGGGTCCTGGGGATTAGCAGCAGGTGCCTTGTTCCAGGAAACCAACTGTCGTTGTCAGAGTTACTCTTACCACTCTGCCCCTACATACTGTTAACCTCTAATGCCTGGAGATGGTTCAAATTCTTCTTCCCATCCAGTGCTTTAAAGGAGACAGATGCTGAAATTTGATGTTGCCTCTCCAGGGTGCAATTTGGCATCGAGGACATGCTGTCAGGAGGTCATGGGGAACCAGGAGGGATATAGCATGGGTGGTAGAGCACATTTTCCTGATGACATAAATGAGTTAGTGATCATAGATCCATGTTATCTACCAGCTCTGGAGCTGGAAGGTCCCCTCTGCCTTCCCCACCCTCACAGTCACTCGGCCTTTTATCGTATGAGACGAAACAGGAAACCAATCATAAAGCGAAAGGAATGTATGCCCAGGTGTAACCCAATTGCTAATTTCCAAGGACTTTTCAGGGAGCCATGGTTTGGTGTTTCCTCAGAACAGCAGGGACTCTGAAGTACCTGGGTCAAGTGCAGACTCACTTCCTGTGGCTCAGAGGCATGTCCCCAGGCAGCCACTTCTGTGCCCTAAGGCTGCAGGTCACTGTGACAGCACACAGGCCTGAGCTGCTCCACGTCAGACTTCCACCTTGACCACCAGTCAGCCCCAGAGGCAAGTCCAGGTGACCCTGGACTGGGTGTTTCAGTTTGCTCAGCTCCTGACCTCATGATATTAAAGTCACCTGTATAGCACCTGTGGGGGCTTCCACAGCTGTCATTACCCACAAGTGACAGCCCAGCCCCTATGGTCTCTGTCTTGGGGTAATTCTGGGTTTACCATTCATTTGTTCTCAAGTCTTGAAACAGTGAGAAAGTATGGGTTGCAGTGCAAGCTGAGGAAACCAAAAATGGTTTCAGTTAGTATGAGCCTCTGAGGAACTGTACTTGAGGCCCCAAGGTGGCAGGCCTCTGGACTGGTTCCCCTGAGCTCTACCCATATCTTATCTCGGACCTTGAAGCTTCCTTTTTTGTGAGATCCAGTCTCCTTAGGGCAGCCTCCTAACCCAGCCAGCTCCAGAAGCCACTAGCACCGAAAACAAAACAGGAAGCTGCGTCACAAGCCAGCTCCAACCGTCCAAACTCAACCACTCCAGAGAGAATGGCAATGAGTTTGTAAGTTACAAACAAAGCACCCTGACGGTAACATGGGCTCTCTCTGACTCTTTGGCTTGCTCTTGGGACCCTTTTCCTCCTACTGGGTTGCCTCACCCAGCCTTGGGTTTGTACCTAGTCTTATTGTAACTTGTTATGCTGTGTTTGGGTGATATCCCTAGAAGGCCCACTCTTTTCTGAAGGCAAACAGGGAAGGAGTAGATCTGGGGGAGAGGAGGCGTTGGAGTGGGGAACTAGGAGGAGTGGAAAGAGGGAAAACTGCAGTAGGGATGTAATTATGAGAGAATAACTTAAAAAAAAAAAAAACTCTCCAGGAGCTGCCAGTGCTGGCCAGGTTTGAGTAGCCAGATGATGCTAGTCTGCCCTCTATGAGAGGCCTCTTCAGTTGACCTCTTTAGGGTGTGGCTCTGACCTCCCTCTTATCTGGAAAGCCCAAGCCATTCTTTAGACTCAATGAAGGCATGTATGGAGGGTAATGCCTAGCATGGAGGAGCATCCTCCTACATGCTGCTACTTCTCCTTTACCCAGAAATGGCCTACTGGTGCCCCTGATGTGCCAGGCCCAACACCTCTGCCCACTGAGTCACTTTCTACATGGGCCAAGTCAGGAGCAAACAAAGAAACCCTGCACTTCAGGTAGCCTTTAATGTTAGAAAAACTTTAACTTTTCAAAAGGTGAAGAAAGTGGATGTCGGGAGTAGTATTTTGATAGGTAACTGGGGAAAACCTTCCTGATTATCATGAAATTGAACCTGAAGGAAGCCCAAGAGGAGCCCTGTGCACGCTTGTGTGAACAGTATAAGGTGACGTGACTGGGCACTTGAAGGGATATAAGAGCCTCAGAAAGAACCCAGTTCTAAAGTGAGCAGGAGCCTCAGCCCGTGGGGCCTGTAGGCTGATGACCCGGCATCCCTTCACCTCATTCCTTAAGTCACCTGAAAGTTGGTAAAGAAGAAACAGGCAGGCCATAGCAGGCCTTTGCACCGGGTCCTGCTCTGTTACTGTTTCCTTTCTTTGGGTTGACTGAAACTGATGCCTGTTCTTCTCTCTCCCTCAACAGCTTGACATATGGTCCAAATCCAACTATCAAGTATTCCAGAAGGTAAGTTGTCCTGTCTTTACTCAGGAGGCACAGGCCAACCACAAATGCTTTGGGTATAAACTTTCTCAAGTTGGAGGTTTTAAAAGTGAGAAAATGAAAGATTGGGGCTGTTGCTCAGTCTAGAGAGAGGGTGTGCCTAGGATGCACAAAGCCCTGGGGTTCATCCAAGCAGCACATGATTGGACATGGAGGATCACAAGTCCAAGGTCATCCTCTACTGCACAGGCTGCTCCCTGGGCTTCATGAGTGGGGCAAAATAAATAAAACTGACATACAATGCTTCCCACTACATGGCTCCATTCATAGAACCTAGGGAAGCAGTTAGCTGGGGGATGTCAATCAGATTGCCTGTGGGTGGAGCAGGGGGGTAGCCTCAAAGGCATAGCAGAGAACATGTTGGGGTGGATATCCTTTGTTTCTGAGGTGATAATGGTGGTTATACTGTCAGCACAGAGGACCGTCACCCACATGGGTGCCTTGCTATGTGTAGCGTAGATTATATCAGGCAGAAACTTTCAGATGGTTCCAAGTTCTACCCTGTGGTCTGCCCAAGTGCATGGAGATGGACTGAGAGAAGCAGGCGGCACACAGCCCAACCTACTCCACCCCTGCCTCCTGCCCTCATGACTGCTCCTTGCAAAACATAAAGGACTGTTAAGAAAAATGAGAAGTGGGGCTGGAGAGAGAGATGGCTGAGAGGCTAAGAATGCTTGTTGCTCTTCCAGAGGATTGATTCCCAGCACCCACATAGCAGCTTATAGCTGTCTATAACTCCGGTTCCAGGATGATCAACACCCTTTTCTGGCCTCTGAGGGCAGATGGCACTGCACACACGCTGCAGACATATATGATACACATAAAAATTAAATGAAGTTTTTAAAAATGTAAATGAGCAATGATGTGAGAATTCAGCTCCCCAGCTTCCGGAAGATGAAACTCCTGGCACAGCATGGCCCTGTGGTGTCTGCAGGGTTCATGTCACACCCCAGAGCACTTGGGCCAGCTCCGCCGATAGGCCATAGTCCTGTCCCCTGTGGTCTGGACTGGCCTCAGTTCTGCTCTGGCCTGACAGTTGCCATTTCATTTGTTCCCTTGACAAGGTCAGCAGTCCTTTCATGTTGCCAGGTACGGTGCTAGGTCCAGGAATACTAGGGAAATACCACAAGTAGACAGGCTTTCTGGAGCTGTGTCAGAGGACCAGAGGAGGCATGGCTCAGGAGTTCAGAGGCAATCTCAAGCAAAGAGCCCTGGTCAGGCAAGTGTCTCTGGGCTGGGGATAGTTTGGATACTGTTATGTCTAGTAAGAAATACGTCAGGGACCACTCAGAGCTGGGAGTGACCCAAGTTCTTGCTAATGAGTAAGTTGTGCCCAACGTGTGCTAGGAGGCATGGGCCTTTCGTTGTTTGTTTGTTTGTTTTTCCAGACAAGTTTTCTCTGTGTTTATCTGTCCTGGACTCACTTTGTAGACCATGCTATCCTTGAACTCAGAGCGATCCTCCTGCCTCTGCCTCCCTGAGTGCTGAGATTAAAGGCATCTGCCAGTTGGCACTATTTCCTGGAGTCGTAAAACTTGGGAGGTCAGGCCTAACTGGAGGAAGCAGGCCTGTTTCAGAGATCAGGCCTGCTGAAGGAGCAGGCGTTGAGGTCTATGTTTGCATTCTGTTCTGGGGAGATGTGAGGGGGTTTGGAGTCCCAGCTGTATACTTCTGCAGCTAGAGAGCCACCTGCTGCCATGCCTTGCCCTGTATTTGGAAATATGCCCTCAGACAGACCCAAATTAACCCTTTCTCCACTTTGTTGGGTGTTTGGTCACAGTGCTGAGGCCTATTAACAGGCCAAGCTTGTTCCTACAAGCTTGTTCCTGGGCCACCTTTGCAATTCTTGAATAAAGCTCAAAATATTTCAAAACCAAGAATGTCACTGTCCCAGGTCTGCTAGCATTCCTTCACTCCATTGTCCCTAGAAGCATGACCAGATCTAGTCTGGCTCCCAGGTCCAGAGCTGAATGGAGGGAACTGTGATCCTCACACCTGTGCAGGCTCTGCGAGCTTGCTAAGCTACCAAGCTGGGAATATTGCATAGCTGCTATGACTGGCATAGGTGCCACCTCAGCTATAAACATTATTATTTTCCATGTTGTTTTGACAATTTTCCCTCTGTGGTGACTGAAAAGAAGGAAAACCACTCATTGTCGCTGTCTTGTTTTACTTGTCAAGATCGTTAAAACTTTAACCTGGGCCTTACCTTTGAGCCCTTTGTGGCATAGTAATGAATTCTTCTCCAGACCCCACAATGGCTCTCAGGATTTCTCAAGCCCAGAAGCCTGGCAGCCTGCAACCCAGAACCCTTTGGTAGTGAACCCTTGTTGTGTTTGAATGCATGTGAGAAGCCTCTCTGGAATTCAGCGAGGGTGTGAAATGGGGATCTTCTGAAGCATAGGTTTAGACTGTGCTACCAAGTTTTTACCCACCCCTCCCTGGAAATAACCTTCCACGCATCTTTGCTGGAGACACACCCCGAAGCAGTCTAAAATGGACTGTTAGGACAGTTGGAATGGACTGACCCCACATGGTAGTGCTTACCCAACTAGAGCAGTACGTCCTCCACGAGCCCAGACCCTGTGCTTCCTTTGTCTTCTCTCCCTTGCCCTAATACAGCTAAGTGATTAACCTCCAATGCTGAGCTACCTGGGTTAAAGACTGCCACAGCGCAGGTGTCAGTATTCTCCTTAGAAGTAAAAACAAGGAATGGTGAGGTCCCTGGTTCCTCTCAGGGGAAGTAAGACTTCCTGCCAGGGATTGTCTGTGCTGTCAGATGGCAGGATATCTGAGAAAATAATGTACTACAGAATCTAGCTTAATCCTCTCAGGAAAGCTTCGACTAATCAGGCCCCATGGCCCGGGTGTGGCATGATAGCACATCAGGAAGCTCGTGCTCCAGGCTTGCAGAGGGGCTTGGTGGCAGGAAGAAGGTCCATCTGGTGGTGTGTTCTAAGGGCAGGCTATGCTGTTCTGTCTCATCCCTTCCACAGTCAGGCCCCTCACCCACTGCAAGGCCACTTCTGTCTGGCACAGCCTTCAGAGTGATGCTTAGCGCTGAGACTCAGAGCACCAGAAAACAGGGCTGGTTGGCAGCTGATTGGCCTTCTAAGCCTTCTAAGCGTTGCCTTTGGGGTCCACTCTTTCTCACTTGTTTTCCTGTTCCCCACTTAAATGTGGGGTGTGCTTATTGATGCTGCTGGTAGTGGATGCCGACTGGGAGTATGAAGATGACTCTTCTACGCCTGTCAGCCTGCTTATGCCTGCCCAGTAGACCAGCCAGCAAGGGGCTCAATGTCAGATTGCTGAGAAAAGCCCAGCCCAGGGCAGTAGTTTCCCGTGGGTCAGGAGGGCAGCTCACTGTGACAAGGTTTCTGTGCCCTAACTGAGGGGACTTCTCCACCAGTCACTCACTTCCCAAAGAGCCTGACCCCAGGGTAGACTGCATTAGGAGACCCACTTCTGAACTGAGGCTCACTGGCTACTGAAGACAGCTTGCACCCCTGCCCCTACCTCCTGCTGTCCTGATGGCACCAAGGACCGCCTTTCCTGGCAGCATCAAATTGGTCCAGGTGCTGCTCATGGTTTGGGTGCTGTTAGGCAGGCAGAAAGCCCCTGAGCTCCTTCCCTCTAGATAGAAGGGAACTGACTGCCTTGTAGAGCCAAAGCAAGCTTACCCATGTGTTTTGTTTTGTTTTGTTTTGTTTTGTTTTGTTTTGTTTTGTTTTGTTTTGTTTTGACTTCAGGAGCCAGGGCAGTGGCGGGCAGGCCACTGTTATATTGTCTGGAGGCCTGTGCTCAAGTCCCTCAGTGAGAGCCACAGCTGCTGGGGCGCTACAGCAAACCAGTCATGAGGAGTGAAATGCGCCCTACCTTTTGTCTGTGGACAGTGACTGTCAGCAAGCCTTTTTCTGTCTTACTTATTAGACTTTGTACCCAAGCACAAGGCAGTGGCTGCTCGGGGGACAGCTTGCTGTGACTGCCAACAGGTGCCTGTCATTCATTGCACTACCCAGAGGCACCTTGCACTTCATCCTAGGGCGAAATGGCTTTTTATAGGCAGCAAGTTTCCAGCAGTGTGGATTCAGAGAATGAAACTTAGAAATAAGGGGACCCTCTGAAAGGCCAGACCCACAGAGCTAGCAAAGGCTTCAAGCAAGTTCATATTTTCCTGGCATTTAAACTCGGCAGGGGCACCCACTGTTTTGATCTTTAACCTCCTCATTTCAAAACAGTGTGCATTTTCCTCCAGCAACTTGGGAGGAGTGAGAGCCAGGCTGCAGCCAGTCACTGCACTAAGTCCTTGCAGGGGCTAGAGAAAAGTGGAACATGAGGCCCCAGACAGACAAGGGTGCAAGGGTAGAGAATCTCTGTGAGCCGGCCCCTGCTCCTCAGGGTCCCCTCCTCGGCAGGGAACAAAGCAGCATGTGGTCTCAGAAGTGGACTCTTAGCCATGGCCATTGTTCCACAGGTAGCCAAATGGTGCATAGCCCACCAACCCACCAAGTCCTACACCACAGTAGACAGGTGGGGTGCCCGGTGAGGGGCCACTGCCTTCATTGTCTTTTTGTTCACTCAGCCATTCTTTGATGTGAGAGACAGGCCTTTCCTGGGGACAGTCTATGCAGAGATGCCGGGAAGTGTCTGTCAGGCACTGTATAGGAGGTGGGCTAAATCAGCCCAGGAGACCTAGCGCTCCGGAAGGAGTCTGTGTTCACTGAGTGCCTTGCATGACTCCACACCTTCCCACAGTGCCCCTCATACAGCCCATACCCCAAGCCCTCAGAAGGCAACCATTCCAACACAGGAACTTCCAGAGGACAAGGGCGCTTCTTTCCCTGGTGAGGCTGAGCTGGGTGTGACCTGAGCACGGGCCCCTGCTATGGCATCTCACA
Organism: Psammomys obesus; assembly: GCF_907164565.1. Classification (NCBI taxonomy): domain Eukaryota; kingdom Metazoa; phylum Chordata; class Mammalia; order Rodentia; family Muridae; genus Psammomys; species Psammomys obesus. The sequence continues at coordinate 51,289,896 of NW_026585895.1, read as the reverse complement.
TCACCCCAAAGGCTCGCTACAAAGTCTCTGGGTGTGCCCTCTGCCAAACTCCTCCACATTTTTCTTCCAATAAATAAATAACCAAGATCCCTGATCAGGATGCCATACCTGAAAGCCTATCAAGGTGGAGGTTGTAGTGAGAGGCCACACCCTCCCAAGCCCTTGTACCAGGGAGGTACAAGTTCTCACATTTAGAGGGGTTCTCAGCCAGCACAGTGGGCAGCACAGTGTAGCATTGTTTTCCTTCCGTGTCTGTGCACCCTGTTGCTACCTCACAAATGTGTCCCATGGGCAGAGCTGAGTGTACAGTTTTCACAAGGACCGGGACAGATGGACAGCTTCATGTAGGTTGATGGGCTCCTGCTGGTGGCCCGCAGGAGGAAGGTGTGTGCTTGCCTGGGGGTAGGCTGTTGAGAGAAAGAGAAAAGGAAAGAGAGGCAGACATCCCGTGGTCATCGTAGAGCGTGCTGTGTTCCCAGGCGCCAGCTGGTCTACACTGACTGTGTGGCCAGCAGGAGCACCCACCCAGGTCCGGGAGCCAAGAGGAAAAGGAAGTGGTGTTTGGGCTGAACTGGCTGCCAGAGAGCTGCAGCCACTACCTTCCCTGAAGTGCTGGTCCACATCCATATGGTCTATTCCCAGAACAGGCTTCCTCATTTGTTTGCTTCTTGTGGACCTGAGTCCCTTTCCTTCAGGCTCTCTACTCAAGTACTCACGTGCATCCAGCTGTGTGTAACAAATAGACCCAGGAAGGCCTGGCCAGCCCACTGGCCTCTTTGGCATACTGAGTTACCCCAGAAGTGGCTTGTGGTTTTCTGCCATTAGAGGGGTCACAGGGCAACCGTCCATTATCTCGACAGTTCTGTTCTTCCTGAAGGAAAGGGACACAGGACAGGCCATTAGATGGCTGCTTCTGGGAACACTGGCTTCTTCCACTCCTAGACTCCCTTCCCCCAGCCCACAGCTCAAGCTGCTAGCATTGCTGGTCCACACAGTCCTGAGCCTGGCTGTCTGCTGTTATGATCCCTGTAGTGACTGTTCCAGCAGGAGCCATCTTCAGGTGGTCAGATCCTGGCCATGCCTCCTCAGTTGTTCATCTGTATTGGAGAGAGAATGATATGAGGTGAACTGATGTCATAGGTAGGATATGTAGGGTGGTTTCCATGTACATGTGGTCTCTAATACTTGGCCTCCAAAGTTTCCAGTGACATCTTCCTCCTAAGGAAGGCCCCTCCATCTCCTCTGCTCCCTGTTGGCCAGTTTCCCTTGGACAGGGCCCTGGCTCTACTTCACAGTGGACCCTACAGTTTAGAGCTGTGCACTTGCTGTGCTATGGGTCTCGGGCCCAGAATGTATCCTCTGTAAGTCCAGCTCCTTCCCCCGAAGAAAGGTGAAGCAGATCATTCCTCCATCGTGGGGTTTGTGTGTGGCATGTGCTCACAAGTGCCTGTCGTCATGGGAAAAGGACCAGAGAACCTGGAATCTACAACTCCCTATGCACATGTCCCCATTTTAAGGGAGGTGTTTCTGTAAACTAAACTGAAGGTCCAGCCTTCATGGCAAGCCCAACCACTCCCACCAAAGCCTCCTCCATCTCCCTGGTTTTCTGCCCTGTTATCTCTTTCCCTGGCCAAAGAATGGGCAGCCTTCATGTGAAATACACAAGAATTACAGCTACCACCTTTACCCATTGAGCTACCTGAGAGGCCAGGACCTGTGACAGTGCCTACTGTCCTGAGACGGCACGCCTCCCTCCGGTGACAGTGCCCTTATGTGGCCTGCAGTCAGTGCCTTGGCCTTGACTTCACAGTGGCTATTGCCTGCTTGCTGCAGATCTGGTGAAGTAGGTGTGACTGTATCAACTGCAGAAATCACATGGCACCAAGAGAAGGCAGAACAATTCAGGTGTCTCTAGGCCAAGACATTGCTGGCAGCTAGTGACAGTCTGGCATTTTACCATCTGGAAAGCGTTAAACTTTTCTCATCTAATGAAGAGCCTCAATTCCTTAATCCTGAAAAAATGTCAAGGACATAACCATGTGGCTTCCCTCAGCCCTGCTATGGGAAAGTCCTCAGTGGTCAGGACCCTGGAGAGTTCTGTGGCTCCAAGAGGCATGTGATATCCCTGCTCTCCCAGGCTCCTGGGCCCTCCTCCCAGCCCACATACTGTCTCCCTTCCAGCTTCCTCAGGCCTTCCTGTTTAAATCTTTTATTCTGGGTTCTACTGTGTTAGTGGTACCCAGTGCAGAGACATGCTGCTCTTCAGTATACAAAGCTGGCCCAGGGGCAAAAATGCAGCTCAGGTGACCTCATTCCCAGAGAGTGCAGCCTGGAGACAGGGGCATCTGGTCACAGGCCTGGATAATGCCAGGCTCGAGTGCCCAGAGGGCAGCGGAAGTACACACACGAGAACAAGGTACCCCAAAGTACCAGGTACCAGTCAGGACAGAGAGCCAGACTGAGTGTCAGTACTGGAAAGGGCTTAGTGAGAGAAGAGCATTCCAGACAGGGGAGACAGCTGTGGTGGGTTGGGCAGGCTTGTAGGTCATTGCAGTATCAGCTGTGGGCTGGAAAGAAGCGAGGCAGGGATCAGGACCCTATGTTCTATACCAGGGGGTTTAAGCCCACGGAGGACCATGAGGGCCATCAGCACCGAGTTTGTGCCTGCTTCCAGGGAACTGAGAGCTTCTTTCAGACTTTGGTGGCATCGTGTCTGAAACTCTAAAGGGTTAGTGTAGCCTTCCCCACCCAGATGCTTATTTTTGGAAGCTCTGCCTGCAAGAGACTGTTAAGCACATTACATCCGAAGGCATTGCCCTCAGATGCAGGGCTTGATCTCAAAGGTGTGCAAGGGATTTGAGGGCTGATGGAGCAGCTGGGTCTGTCCGCACCTCTCCTTCTGACCCAGCTGACCTGCTGATCTTGTCCCAGACTAGCATGACCTGGCCCCAGTGACAGGGATAAGCTCTGCAGAGCTCATGCAGATGGCTCCTTCATCGCACAAAGCAGAATATCGATCTCGCCTGAGTAATCCCCCTGTCCCTGTGGGCCTCGGCACTTCCTCTTCAGGCCCAAGGCCTGCTGAGCCTCGGCACACAAATCCTGTCTCCGATTAGAGGCCAGGGCTGCATACCAAGTGGTAAATCCCTGCTTCCACCCACCCCACCGTGCCTTTATTCATGTTTTAGAAGCTTCTGTCTGCAGCACTCCCGTGGCCCCCAACACCACGTTCAGGACTTCAGAGCATTCCAGTTTTGAGATAATGGTGACTTTTCTGTCTTCGAATGAAGACTTCTAAGACTGCCTTCAGTAGTCATCCTAAAGCTGGTGTGGGATTGCCAGCAGGGGCTGCCATCTCTTTAAGCCTTTACTGCGCCAAGCTCCCATATCTGGCTCCAGAGCCCACAGATGATTTGCTCCTGAGCATTGTTGAGGCTCCTTCCCAAGAGGGTGGGGTTTCTGTTGGTAGAATCACGGGGGAGCCCTAGCTGCCTGGGCTGGCCAGTGTACAGTGTTAAAGCATCTTTGCCCTTCTAAGGTTGGTTTTATTTCTCATCATTGGGAGAATGGCGTGAACACATTGGCGACACATTCGGCTTGCTGGCGACACATTCGGCTTGCTGCCAATTCAGTTCTTCCAGACCTAGGTGATACCTAGGAATTAGCAGATGCAGGGCCTTGTAAAGATGGCATCGCATCCAGGCATCAGGTGGGCACAGGAGTGAGGCAGAAACATAGCACCTCTCTTGACATCTGTCATCTGTGGTAGCTGGCATGGTGGGGCACACCCTTAGTCCCAGTACTCAAATGGTAGAGGGAGGCCGATCCCTGTAAGTTTGAGGGTAGCACAGTGTACGTAGTAAGTTCCAGGCTGGCTGGGTCCTACATAGTAAGACCCTCTTTTAAAAGGGAAGGGCCAGAGGCAGAGCTTCTCCTAGTTCTCTTCAGGGCAGGGCTAGTGAGCGCTGCTGATGGGTAACTGGGAACCTACACCAAGGACCTTCAGAACAAGGCCATGGCCCTCCTCCCAGGCTCTCCACCCTCCCACCAAGTCACATTCCTGTCCATCCACCGTTACAGCATGTGTGTGGAAGCTGGTGCTGTCTGGAAGGAAGCCAGAGTCTAGTCCCTACCAATTTCTCTTAACTAAATGGCTTGTGGTGTCTTGAGTACGAAACCGTTCCTGTTTATCAACTATGCAAGTGAATACTTTTAATAGCTGCCCCAGCTCCCTGGCTTGGCAGGGATAGGCCTTGGGCATTTGGCTCTATGGAGCCAGTAATACTTGCTGTAGAAAGCATTGGCTAGAGGATTGCTGGAGGCTGAGGTCAGCTCACCCTAGGTTGCTGTCCTGCCCGCTGGTGGCCTGGCTTCCTCACACCCTGAGCTCTTAAGCAACACACCTTCTAAAAACTGGGGCTAGTTCCTAGCAAGTGATGCCTCCCACCCGAAAGGGTTTCTGAGCCCCTGAGGATAATGATAGGTTAGCTTTCTTTCCCTTGGTAAAATGAGGTAATTCAAGACACGTTAAAGTATTTAAATGCAGGTTTATTGTTAGCAGCTCTTGGGTAGGCTCAGGGTAGGCTCACCGGGGCCAGGGAAGTCGCCATGCAGGGGGAGACTGAAAAGCAAGAACAGAAAGTATACTCACAGAGAGAGGAGAGAGTGAAAGCAGAGAGAGAAGAAACACAGAAAGAAAGAGGGAGGTGGGCTAGAAAGATGTCTCAGAGGTTAAGAGCACCGGCTGTTCTTCCAGAGGTCCTGAGTTCAATTCCCAGCAACCACATGGTGGCTCACAACTGTCTATAATGAGATCCTGTGCCCTCTTCTGTTGTGCAGGGACACATGCAGGCAGAATAACATATAAATAATAAATAATCTTTTAAAGAAAGAGAGAAAGAAAAAGAGGAGAGAAAGTGGAGAGCTCGGGAACCAAACTATCTGGGTTGTATAGTAAAGAGCCTGTTAGGGAAGGGAAAGCCCCTGACCCTGGACTAGAAAATTTTGGGTAGAGGGTGGGGTATGCCAGCTATGCCCTGTAGCAGGTAGGAACGAGGGATGCTGGGAGAACCTGGAAGGTAGGTCTGCTTTGGTCAAAAAGGCACCTCAGCTGCTTGTCACAGGTCTGAAGCCTAACAGATAATCCCCAGGTCACAGACCTTCAGGGGGCTCTTGTTCTAGAAAAAGAAAGCAACCACCCCAAGTTCGAGCTGTGTGGAAAAGAGACAGGGATGTGGGCAGCCATGCTGCAGCCAGGGTACCTGCTGCAAACCCTGTGCTTGTTCCTACCCCTGCCTGCTGATTGTGATCATCATCCTCTCACCTTCCAGTTCTTTCCCTTTCAGGGGAGGGGAGCCTCAAGCTTAGCAGCAAAACAGGCAGAGGCTCTAACAAGGAAGGACAGTGCCTTGTCCAAGGGTCTGGGTGCCTGACCCAGCCCCTCCCTAGGAGAGGAGAGGGCATGGGATTAGGCACTCCTCAGAATGCTTGTGCCTCCCTGAGGTCCTTCAGTGGAGCCTGCTGAATGTAGGTCGGAGCCTGACTTTCAGTTCAGGTTGGTGTGGCCTGGACAAGCCCTGCCCTGCTGCACAGTAGTGACTTAACCTGAGCAAGCCCCTGACTTGTAAATGGCACCATTGTGAGGGTTGAGTGAGGTCAGATGTTGTCCCTTTCCTGATCCGGTGATTCCATACCAAGATCCTCCTCCTCCTAAGGTCAGGACCCAGGTATAGAGCAGGAGCCCACAGCACAGAGCACTGCCACTGCCCTACACACATTGCTCCTGCAGAGCGCCACTTGCTCCTCCCTGGCTGTAACAGCTCCAGCTGGGAAGGGGCACTCGGGGCACTCTGTGCCACAATGTGGCAGAGGAACTTGGGGAGACTGCTTTGACTGGCAGCCCCTCTCTAGAGTGTTGGCTGGCAGCTGCTTCAGGGCCTCATGAAAGAGTCCCTCTTCTGTCCGTCTGCTCAGTTCTCCTCCATCTGGGTGCACAAAGACTTTTACAGCCTTGAGCTGAGGCAGAGGGAACTTCAGTCAACCCAGCCTGCAGCCTCGGCTCTCCAGATGGGGACCCGCCAGGAGCCAGGCCAGGCCCCTGTAGTCCCTGCGGTGAGGGGAAGCAAAGCCTCTGGATCTTGAGCCTGGCATGAGTCACTCTCCACCCTTCCAGTACCCAACCCTCCATCCACGGTGCCCTGCCTACTCCTCTGTCTGCTAGTGTCACTTCACTTCCTTCCCTCCCCCCTTTTCCTAGGTCCCAACCACTTTGATCTTTTTACAAGCTTTGTTTCAGCCGAGCACTCAACCTGTAGGCAGCAAGCACATCCTCCTCAGCCTCCCTCTCTTGGGAGCATTAGTGCTCTTGCCTGGCCTCCTGCGCTTAGGGGCCGCTTTTATCTCCTGGGGAACATCATTAGCTTACAGCGCACTGCGCCCAAAGCTGGATCCTCACAACATTAGTTAATAGCAATCTTTTGTTGCACTGGCATGGTTTTCCCACATCTTCAATGCTGAACAAAACATAACTTTGTTGTTTAAGGTGTAAAACAGCAAAAAAAAAAAAAAAAAAAATCATTAAAGGTGGACAAATGTTCTGAAGACTACAAAGAGCACATGGGTGGAGCTTGGCAGTCTCTCAAAGCCATTTTTGCCCAGTGCTGGGGGTTCAGCCATGGGAATCAGAAAACTGGGAATGGAGCTGGGGAAAAAGTGGGGAGAATCAGAAGTCAACTGGGTTTGTTTCCTTCTGTTAAAGTGTTGCTGAAATTGGCAGTGGGATATTAAGAGCCTAAGTGATCGCATCATTGCCAGAGCCAAACGGCTGAAACACCATTTGGCAGGTAAAGAGAGTACTTTAAACAGGACCCTTAGAAAAGAAGGCTAGATTTGGCCAGATGGCAGGCCAGGAATGGGCACGCTAATTAGGTGCCCTGCCTGTGAGTCAGATGCCAAGTCAGAGAGTGCTGGCTCCCCCATATCTGGAGAAGATTATTTCTCGTTAACTTGGCCCATCCTCTTAAGCCAGCCTGTACCCCTCAGTTACGTGTGCAGGCTTCTCCTGCACCTCACCTGCAAGTCCAGCTTTCAGACCCTCACCTGGGGTCTGTCAAGGCGGAAGACAGGAGCTCAAGCAAAGCTTGGGAAGCTAGGCCAGGCATGGGGTGAAGGGCTGAGTTCAAGGCATGGGCCATTTGTGGAGACAGCCTTGTCAGATTTGACTGGAGGTCCCACATTCCAAAGGATACAGGAGCCAAGCAGGATGTGCGAAACCATGGGGCACTCAGGCCAGCTACAGGGCATGCCCATCCAGAGACCCCTTTCTCTGCTCTCACTGATGGCAGCCACCTAGATGGGGGCTCACACACTTATGGAGATTAGGAGTGGGGTACAGACCCTCTCCCATGGTTACCTGTGAGGATGCCCTGCAGCTTCTGAGGCTTCTAGAATTTCATAAGGTGGCCATTTGTATTAAATGAGAAGAAAGAGACATAAAAACTGCATCCAAGCAAGCAACCCTGCCTTAGACGTCGCCCCTGGGTCACCAGTCTAAGGCAGGCCAGCTCCAGCAGCTGAATAATCGGGTCTGTCCCCTCCTGAGTGCCAGCTGGAGTCAGTGCTGCGGACAGCGCCCATCTCAGGAAAGAGTAATGTGAGAAAGCTGGAGGGCAGTTTTCTGGCACTTCGGTGGGCATTTTAAGTCAAAAGACAGCCCGTTTGTCTCCTCAGCAGTCACCACAGTCGTCACAGTTATTACTACTGCTTGGGGAAAAAAGCACTGCTCATTTTAGAAAGCTGTCTGTCAGGGTGCTTAAAATAAAAGCAGGCCTGGCACAAGGGGCTGTGCGGGCGGGGGGGGGGGGGGTACGTTTATATTGAAAGTCACCCAGGAAAAGAATTCCTCAGGCTTGTGCAACACAGGCACAGTGGATGTCTCTGTGGGAGAGCAGTGCCATGTCCCCAGGAGTGGGCATTTCCAAGTTTCTCTCTTTAATTAAAATATGCATTGGGCATCTGCTGTATGCCTTGTGGTTCTAGGCCTGGGGACACAGCATGAACCAAGAACAGAGCCTATAGGAAGGCTGCGAGAAGAGAAGAAGGGCAGGGAGCACCTTGAGCAGGAGAGTGGGAAGGGGTGGAGAAGGAGGCAGGGAGAATGCCGAGCACTGAGCGGGAGGTTGGGGGACGGCCCCTGGCTGGGAAGAACTTGGTCAGCCTGTCCTCTCTCCCCTGCCTGAGACTCGTGGAGCCACAGCCTCCTACCTCCTCCATCTGGGCCAGCTTGCCTAGCTTCAGAGCGGCCCCCACACTGCTGCAGGTCAGGGTGTCCCTCACCGCCCCAGGTCTAGACCCGCCCTCCCAGCCGCCAGATAGTCCGCTCTTCTGCTGCTTTGGCCTGCAGCCTGCTAGCATGTCAGTGTCCCACTGAGGCTGGGGATGGGCAAGTCTGTGCGCATTGGGCCTTGTTGATTCTTGTTCTCAAAGTTAATGATTTTATCTGGCATGTTCTCTTTTGTTTTTTAACTATATTTGTAATGACAAGAATTTCCAGTGCTAGGGAGATGGCTCAGCAGGTAAAGGCGCCTACTGCCAAGACTAACGACCTGAGAGTTTCATCTCCAGGACCCACGGGATAGGAGAAGAGAACTGACTCCTGGAGGTTGTCCTTTGACCCCAGTCTGTGGCACATGCTCTTATACACACCCACGCACATAGGCACATACACACATGCATACATACACACACACACACACAAGTAAATAAGAAAATGTATTTAAATTTTTACAAAGAGTTTCTAATGAGGACAGTCAAACCATTAATTTGAATATAACTCTTAGTTAGTCAACTCCTGTTTGGGGGATGGTTCAGTCCTGCAGTGGTCTTGCCCCATTGTTTGGAAATGAGATGCTGAGGCCCACGGTGAGGAGCTGGATCAAGGACTGGAGACAGTGCCTGTGTCTGTCTCGTGTTTCCTGTGCACCTCAGGCTATCTGGCCCCTGGCATCGCTACTACCCTTCTGAGAAGTCAGGAGACCTGGGTGGGTCCAGAGGAGAGCTGAGAAGGTCAGAGGGCTGATGGACAGGAGGGCCAGGGCAGGGGCCGGTCAGGAATGCTGGCAGGTGAGGGCCTGGTGAGGAGCATGGAAATGGGATGAGATCACTGCATCCTTGCTGTCTGCCACTGTCAAACAAGGTGCCACACCCTGCCCCCTCCCTAGCAACCGCGAGTTTCTCCTCTCCCATGCTTCTCTCTGTCCATAGTTTCAGTTGCCAGAGTGGTCCACCCTCTACTTGTGCTGTGTCCCCCTGCCTACCGCGTCTCGTCCTTGCCCCGACTCCACTCATTTTCCTATTTGAGATGTTATTGTAGATGTGGGAGGAGGGGTGCAGGGGGGTGCAAGCAGGGCTGTTGCTGGTGAAGCCAGCAGCTCCCGGCTAATGGTAACTGTCCTTCATCCCAGGTGACAGACCATGCCACCACTGCCCTGCTCCACTATCAGCTACCCCAGATGCCAGATGTTGTGGTCAGGTCCTTCATGGTAAGTAGCGTCAGCGGTCAAGCCTTCCAGCTAGGGACAGATCTGCAGACCCGGACCCAGGTAATCCCACTTGAAGCAGAGCTGAACAAGCAGTGCCCACAGACATGGCCTTCCAGAAGTTTCCAGCATTCCTCATTCACCACAGGGCTCTATGGCGTGATCTGAGCATGTAGCGGGGACTGGGATAAATCTGCGGTTCCCCAAGCCAAGTCTCTCTGCAGTCCTCAGAGCTGGAGCTCTAGGTGAGAGCAAGCACACAGCAGCATGGCAAGCTGGCTCTTCAGCCACCAAGAACACAGATCAGAACAAGCGAGTGTTTACATGTAGACATCAGGACATCCCCTCTTCCTCCCCCCCCCCCCCCCCCCGGGCTGGTCTCATAACCAGTGCAGCCTCCAGAGACCCTGCAGCCAGTTCAACTCCAGGGACAGCTTCCCTGGAAGCCATTGGCCTTTGCCCTTCCCTGCCCAGGAAACTCCTTTTGTCCTCACACAACCATGGCTGCTAGGTTTCCTACCTGCTGCTCTGAGCAGTAGTGATAGTGAGGGATGCTGCTTGGCAGTTCACTGTCACATGGGCTCCATAGCTCATCTTCTTGGCATCAGCACTCAGTCCTCACAGGACACAAGCCTGGCTTGAGAACTAACTGCATGGTGCTGGGGGCACTCAGCTGAAAAGGCAGAGAGTCCTTCCCCACGAGGAGTGAGCAAGTAACGATGTGAAGGTCGTGGCCCACAGACTAGCTTTCCATCTGACCTACCCACGATGCTAAGTTTCCCTTTGATCTTGAAATGGGGGTGTTGAGAAATGAACAGGCCATCACCCTCCTGTTTTTACTTCCAAAACCCCCCACCATCTACGGCTGGGCCAGATCTGCCCCTCGGGAACTGCTTGTATCAGTAACCTCTTCTGAGAACAGCGTCCTCTTGTTGACACCTTCAGGAGTGAGTCATGTGACCGGCCCAGCTCTCGGAGCGGCCTGCCTGTGGTGGTGGGTTCTGCTAGCTGGGCCTCTGCCCGTGAGTCTCCTTGAGATGGAGAATTGAGTTACATGAGCCTCATCCTTATGCATGACATCTGGGAGCCCTCGGCTCTCACCTCAAAGGGTGGGGGACTGTCACTGATTATGTTACTTGGTGACATTGGGGCTGCCCCATCATGATGGAGAGGGGCACCCTCTGAAATGAGATTAGCTCAGAGCACATTGCCCTGGTACAGAATCTCACAACACTTCCTCAACTGCCTGAACTGCCTGTGCTTGCTCCTCAGACACAGGGAAGAGGGATTGAGGCAGCTGTCCATATAACAGGGAACTGGCCAATGATGCCAGATAACCTTGGGGAACAGTCCAGCTCTGGAAAGCAGGGATTTCTGTGTTAAGATCTTAGGAGGAACAGGAGATATCAGAACTGAGTCCCAAGGGGACCAGCTTGTGGGTTAGACAGCGTTTCTGTGGGACCACAGGTGTCTTCCAGGGCCAGGGCCTGCTTAAGCTCTGTCCTTGGGCCACCATGCCCACTGGGAGGACAATTGAAGAGGTCCCCCTCTCTCCTTTCTATCTCACTTCTTTTCAGACCTGGTTGAGAAGCTACATAAAGCTGTTCCAGGCCCCGTGCCAGCGCTGTGGGAAATTTCTGCAAGATGGCCTTCCCCCGACGTGGAGAGACTTCAGAACCCTGGAAGCTTTCCACGACACCTGCCGGCAGTGACCCCAGCCCAGCCACTGGCTAGCCTTCAGCACCAGCCCTTCCTGGACCAGTCCAGTCCACTTACCACACAGGTGTATGTCGCTGTTCTCTTGGGCCCACCTGCCGGCAGAACTGTCACCCAGCAGCGGCGTACTGTGGGGGGGATGGTCTGCCCTTCCCTGTTTGCTGGCATCTCTGTGAGTTGGCCCCTCAGTCTTTTGTTTGTGAGCTGTTACTGGAATGAGCGCCTGTATTCTTGCACTGGTCATGCTTGGTTGGTTTTTGTAACTTATTTTTTTAAACAATAAACCTTTTGTACCCTAGACAAGTCTCTGTGTCCTGTGTCTTATACGGGACATCTGACTTCCTCTGTTTAAATGAAAGAGTTTGAGTCACTGTCCTTGGGCTGGGCATGCTAAAAGCCCTGAATCTCCAGCACCACATGGTGGCACACCCTAGAATCCTGGCTAGGATAGGGAGACAGGATCAGGAGGTCAGGGTTGTTATCTTCAGCTGCACTGAGAGTTAGAGGCCAGCCTGGGCCAATCTCAAGCGGGGGAGGGGGGGAGAGTTCTTACCAAGGCTGCCTGCCCTCACTGTTTTTTCCTTCTAGGGGAGCACAGGTGGGGCTAGGGTGCAGAGCTGGCAATGCTGTGGACTGGTCATCAGTTGTGGCAAATGGAGGGCTCCTTCTGAGGAAAGAATTGCAAGAGGCTGTATTGAGTCAGTTCCACTGGTGACTAAAGAGGGGCCCTTCCTGGGTAGTAGCTAGAGCACATGCTAGTGCAGTCACTGGTGCTGGCTTCTTGGCACGCTGCATCCCATGAACCCTCTGCAGCCTTCCTAACAAAGCCACTCTCCATTCAGTGAAAAGCACCAACTCTGTGAAGGGCTCACCCTACCGTCCTTGAGGAAATCCACTCCTTCCCCCTCCCTCCCTTTCCTATCTTCCTACCCCCTCTCTTCTTCCCCCTCCCCTTTGCCCTCCTTTCTCTCTCTCTCTCTCTCTCTCTCTCTCTCTCTCTCTCTCTCCTTATTGTTTGGGGGGGTTGTTTTTTGTTTTGAGGCAGAGTTGTCTTGCTAGGTAGCCCAGGCTTTTAAACCTAAGCAGTTTTGCCCAAGTGCTGGGATTACAAGCATATACCACCACGCTAACAGAAAAACTCAGATTTTCCTTATAGTAGAGTGGATGGTTCCTGACAGGTCCTGGGCCACCCAGCCCATTCCCACTTGACCATCAAATTGGGAGGAACCAAGGCAGAAGGTTTTGGTTGTTTTTATTTTTTTATGTTTTTGTTTGTTTATATATATATGAGTGATTTGCCTAAATGTATGTTTGTGCACCACATGTACCCTGGGACTGGAATTACAGAGTTGTGAGCTGCCATGTGGCTCCTGGGAACTGAACTGGGTCCTCTGGAAGAGTCCTCTTGCCTCTGAGCTGTCATTGAGTGAGGGATACACACCACAGTGCCTCTGGACACGGGGCCCTTAGCACAACAGCAGTGCCAGGTGAGAGCTTGAGAAGTGCAGGCCTTCAGGCCAACCCTGCTACCTCCATGCTCCCACTCTCCAGCTGCGCAGGGACAGTGGCATGGGCCTCAGAGGACCTCCGCTCTGGGAAACACTGCTTCCCTTACTGCACATTTGGGAGCTGTGAGAGGCATGGTTGTCAGTCACGGTGTGCCAGAGGGGTCGCGGCATTCCGTGTCAGAGTTCGCCAAGATCAAAGACGCCATTTCTTCTGCCTTAAGTCTGACTGTTCCGCCTAGAGAGACACTGCCCCTCCCATCACAGGCTCCTCTCCTTGGTCTCCCAGACCCTTGTTTATTGCTTTAAAGAAAATCACAGCACCGAGTTAGCGATGCGAGTCTGCCTCAAAACTGCAGATGTTTCCAAAAGCACTTACTGACAAGCGGGCCTGGTGCGGTGCCGAGGTGCGCACCGCTCGCATGGCGTGATGGCAGCACTGGCTATGACCAAGTTGGGGCATGTGCGGTGATGAGTGCCTCGTGACTGCCAGCTGGCAGACAGCACCTTCAGAGACGTGCAAATGTGGAAACATCCCCGAGGAGGCACATTGTGAAAAAGCTATTTGGGTTTTGAACCATTTGCCTCTGGTCCGCCTCTGGATCGTTCTGTAGCTCTCCAGCCTGCTTCAGCCTGCTTCCGATAGCGACTTCACACGCACATCCCATACCGGACCCTGGGCAGGCTGTTGCTTCCACTCAGAACAAAGGTAGCTGTTTTTGTGTTGTTTGTCATCTTCAGAAACACATTCCTAGAACAAATGGTTTTTTCCTGCTTCCTGGGATGACAGGAATCCATCTCCACAGGTTTGATTACAGCCACTAAAGAGAAGCATTCCTTAAACAATAGCACAGCCTGAGGGGGACCGAGGAACAGGGTCAGCTGGCCCAAGACCTGTGCTCCAGCTTGGAATGACAGTGGGTTAGTGGCTTCCTCTGTACTAGTTAAAAGTGCAAATTGGTCATCTAGCACAAAAGAAGGAAGCCTCCGCCAAAGAAACTGGTTGGCTGTGAGGCAGCCATGACAGGCTGGACAACAGAAGCCCAGGCCATGCCTGCTATTCTGATTCTCATTTTCTTTTCCCCCTTCTTACACTTTTTATTTATTGTGTGTGCATGTACATATGTGTGTAGGGTGCACGTGTGGGGCCAGAAGACGGCGTGTAGGTACCAGTTCTCTCCTGTGTGAGCTGTAGGAAGCAAACTCCCGATTGTCAGGCATGGGGCAGGCATCGTTACCCACTGAACCATCTCAGATCTGATGTTCCAGTTTTTAACATTCCCTAATTAAGGGGGAAAGAGAGGAGAGCAGAGTTCCCGTCTCTGTCCTCGCACCCTGCAGCCCCGAGAAGGCAAGTCTGGGTGGTAATGCGTGTGATGACGTGCTTGGAGAGCAGCGTGCAATGGCATGACTTGGGTGTCAGCTGTTGAAATAGGAAGACATTGACCCGAAGTTGACATAAAACCTTGAATTGCCTGGAAGTCAGCTCCCAGAGGGTAAGTTGTAAGGGCAGCCAGAAACAGAGTGCTGCTGGGGCGGGGTGGGGAGCACCCCGCAGGTCCTAGAGCTGAAAGATGGCAGAGTGCTATGTCACGTGGCAGGTGGTTTGAGGATGTGGACGTGGTGGTGGAATGCCTACCCAACATACATGCAACCCCAGCACCTCACAAGGCCAGCTGCTGTGGTGGCACGCTCCTGTAGCCACGTAGCCATTTAGGAGGTAAACGGCAAGAGGAGCAGAAGTTCAAGGTCATCTTCCGCTACATAGCAAGTTCAAGACCAGCCTGGGCAACAGGAGACTCTTCACATGATTTGGACTCTTTGGGGGAGCCCTCTGGCCAGACTTGTGCGGCATTTATCTTATGGGACCATGTTGTTACCTCTAGTTCCACGTCTCTCTTCCCCCGAGTGGTTCATACACACTGCCAAGCATTACCCCAGGCAAGTATGCGATGTTCCCACTTGACAGAGGCGGGAGCTGCCGGAGGGTCTCCCACGCTGGCATGTGAGGGGAATGAAGGGCTGGTAACATCTGAGCTCCCTCCCCACGGGGTCCAGCCCACCTGCTGAAGTTACTGCTCCTGAGTAGCCAGGCCTCTGCCCCCTGCCTTCTGCTGGCCAGTTGCTCTGGTGTCCATTAGCAGCTGACAGAATAAAGCAGGCCTGTGAAAGGTTGTCCAGATTTTTTTTTTTTTTCCTTCTGAACTAAATTGGGAATTGGCCTTTTGGTATCGAGTGATGTTTTTACACTTAACACCATGGACACCACAAAATGGTGATCTTTCAGTGTTAATGCGTGAAGTTGCCGTTACATTTGGAGTGTCAGAGAGTGGGCCTGATGCTAAATTGGGAGCCTTTTAAGGTCACCTCAGTTGGGCAGAGGAAGGACATCTTCACCCAGAAGACTTCTCATAAGATCTGGACCCCCTGCAAATCTGACAGAAAGTGTCACCCAGGTCTGGGAGAGACAGAAAAGGAAAACTGGCCTTTCCGCACTGTGCCCTGGCCTCATGTCTGCACTGACACACTGGAGATGATCGGAGCTCACCTGGGCCTACACCGTCCCACCTTGGTCAGCACTGCTGCAGCAGTCAGCAGGACTCTTCCACACGTGTGCAAAAAACTCGGCCAGGGCCCCGCAACCAGACACTAGCTAATCAGCCTTCAGTACCTAGCATATGGGCTGCTCCAGGGTCTGCAGTCCTACCCTCCCCAGCCCCTAAGCTAATGGGAAGAGAACCTCAACCAGAGCTCAAATTTCAGCCAGGCATTCTGGCTCGCGTCTTTAATGCCAGCATTGGAGAAGGGAGGCAGGAGTATTGCCAGTTCAAGGCCAGCCTGGACCCAGCTCGAGACTTGGTCTCAGTAAACCCAAAACATGCTGTGGGCATATCTCTGTGGATAAAGGATCAGGAGCTGCGTTTAGTCCCCTGCCCCCACATGAAAGCATGAAAGCCAGCACAACCACACACATCTATAATCCCAAACCGAAACGGCATAGGCCTGGAGTTCTCTGGCCACCTGGCCTGACCAAAGCAGTAGCCTCCAGGTCCAGTGAAGACATTAGCTCAGGAAATGGAAGGCAGAGGACTGGAGAGATGGCCCTGCCCCCAACTCTAACCACCATAATTCATCCCCAGGACCCACAGGGTAAATGGAGAGAATCACTCCACAAAGCTGTCCCCTGACTCCCACACGAATGCCATGGCATTAGGGGGCCCACACGTATAAACACATGAGTGTGCACAAACACCTAAAAAGGTTACACATAAAAACGTAGATATATGAAGAGAGCAAGTGGAAGAAGAGAAAAGGGAGGGAGAGGAAGGCACTCAACACCGGCCTCTGGTGTCACAGCTGCAGGAGTATGGGACACGTATGTTCTCATGCTTTGTGAGCACAAATAAAAAAGTAGAATTGTTTTCAATTTGGACTCCAGTTTCCATGCCCCCTTATTGCTTGAAGAGCTAAACTTTCACGTCCACAGGCACACCAGGGTCCCCCTTTGCAATATCCTTGAGGTGACCAGTGGCCAAGGAGGAACTCCAGCCAGGAGACAAAGGTATGCCGCTCAGGGCCGAGAGTGTCGCAACAGTCGAAGGCTTCATCCATGACCGGCCTGCTTCTCCCGGAGTGGATGGGGACAGGCGGCCCGCAGCACAGGAGAGTGCGATGGGAGGGTGTAGGAACGCAGTTGCCACTGAGCCAGCCCAGG
The DNA here is from genome assembly GCF_907164565.1 of Psammomys obesus. Classification (NCBI taxonomy): domain Eukaryota; kingdom Metazoa; phylum Chordata; class Mammalia; order Rodentia; family Muridae; genus Psammomys; species Psammomys obesus. The sequence continues at coordinate 51,273,424 of NW_026585895.1, read as the reverse complement.
AAGGCATCAGGAGAGAGCAGCACCAGCACTCAGGGCTGCGCGGCCATCGCTGGCAGAGCCTCTTTCCTAATTACAAAAGGACCCATATATTCCCTAGGAGGGAGTTAGGTGATGCGAACAAACAAAGCAAGGAAAAGAACGCCAGTCCCGCCTGCTAGCTGGGGAGGGCAGGGCGCCAGCTCATGCACCCCTGCAAGCCTTTTGACTGGCTTCTGTGTAAGGTGAGGTCACACAGTGTACTCTGAAACTACTGCTCCTCTCAGCAAAGGTCAGACTATAGAGTCTCAAAATTACCCACCCTCCTCCCAGAAAAGCCCTGCAGCACTGGACAGGCAACACCAGGCAGTTAGTTACTTGGGACTCGGTTCCTAGGTGTGCATGGTGGAACTGAGTCAGGAAACCTTCCCAGGTGCAGAAAGGGAGAAACACTTGGAGAGCTTTGAGAGATGGTTCTGGTTCATTTTCAGTATGACTGAAGCCCTCTGGCCCAAGTTATTCAATAGATAAGGATCCATCCTAGGACAGAGAGATGGGGAGTTTAAGAGAGGGCAGGAATTTCTTAAAATTGGAGAACTTTAAAAACTACTACCTTGTCCCAAATCATCATATAGCCATTTTTTTTTTAATTTTCTCTATTGCTGGTACCACTTTCTGAACAACTGTGTATTAAAAACTGCTTTCTCCCACTATTCTTGAGAGTTTGTTACTATCTTATTTCCAACATTGACACCCTAAACCCCAGACCCGACCTGTGCAATGAGGGTCCTCTCACAGCCCCTTAGCAGGAGTTAGTCCCACATTATGTCTAGCTGCAAGGGCTGCTGGGAGATGCAGCCTCTTCCTGGGCAGCCAAGTTTTCCCATCCCATAGGGTAGACATCAATGACACTGTCCCTTTGAGTCTCTATATTGTTTCAGTTTTCCTTGAGATCTTTGCCATTTAGTGACATGATTTATCTAATGAATTTCCCATGGCATTTCTAAAATATTTAATTTTGAAGTAATTTATAAGTCATGGGAAGTTGCACTGAAATGTACAAGGAGAACCCATATATATAATGACTGCAGTATTCGAACCAGGAGGCTGGAATGGATGTATTGACAACAAAATCACAGCTCTACCTCAAAGGGGATAAGGAATGGTTTTTATTCTGAACAAAATTTGAGTGGTGATGTCACAGGAACACAGATTTGGGTTACCTCAAATTCCATATTCCAATGTGGCAACAATTTGATGGCATTTTTATTAGAACAAAGAAAACCACAAATTAAGGCACTTTCCAAATACTCGGTGGGAATATTAGGTGGGAGGATTCAGCAAAGAGGGGGCGGGGAACCTCGGCTCCAGGCCTCAGGTGCTCCCTAACACCACCTTCCCCCTGTGGTTGGCTGAAACCCAGACCTGTTTGTACATTTCACAGGGTTTATCTAGTGCTCACGCAATCTTAGGTGGGGGTGCAGGGGAGGGCAATACATGGGTAAGAGAGTACAAAACCTGTCCCAAGATGACTTGGGTCTTGCAATATTTCAACCTCTCCGTGGTCATTGAAATTCTAACCAGTGCAATACAAGCAGGCTATTCAGCGCGTGCGCACACTGACACACATTCATGGGCATGTATTCACATGTGCACATCTACATGTCTGCTGGTTCAGGTTTGTCCTGTGCGCCACTTTGTGGAGCCACAGTCAAGATACGTCATTGTGTCACTGGCCTAGGGAGACAATAATCGGTCCCCCATTTATCTCACAGGTGTCATCCGCACAGGGTCATTCAGTGTCTGTTTTATTCTGTGTATACATATGTGTATTGTCTTACGTGCTAGCTGCACATGAGTGGACATGTCTGTGTGTCTGTGTGGAGGCCAAAGGACAATCTGAGATGCCATTCCTCAGGAGCCAACCCCCCCTTGGGCTACGGCAGCTCATGAGCGCTTTGGGTAGCTGAACATGGTAAAGTGACTCCTGAAAAAGCTTTTTAGGGGACCCTGTGTAGGGGACTCTCTGCTCAAAGCAGTCTTTCATCTCACTAATGTCCTTTACAGCCCTAGGCAGTGATGGGCACGGTCCAGCCAGTGGCTGGGTGTCCTCCAGAAACTCTCCCACTGTGAAGCACTCTGCTTCTTTTAACATCCTTTAAAGTCAGCAGCCATACATCTTTTAACCCCATTTTACACACGCACACTTCCTAGGCAAGCTTCAAGTTTCCCAAACCTTTCCACTCTGCTTTTTGTTCTCATTCTCACTAGAAACCGGTCTAAACGCAGCAAGCAGGAATCATATCACAGCCTGCATGCTGGGCTGCCTTGGATATATTCCACTAAATTAACTTCCCACATCTTTAAAGTCAGCCTGCCAGTCTCTGGGCATAGCCAAAATGATCACGAGTGCTTTGCCAGAAGGTAACTGAATGGCCTCTAGATTAATTCCTAGCAGACCCCTTTCCATCTAAGACCTCATGGACTCGGCCTTCACTGTGCACACTCCTGTCAGCATTTGGGTCTTTCAAGCCCCCACTGGAATCTCCCCACTGAGTTCTGCGGACTGCACTAAATGGCTGCTCAAGTCACAGCTTCAATCTCTTCCACTAAATGGCTGATCAAGACACAGCTTCACTCTCTTCCACGTTCCCACCACAAACTAGTTCTGAAGGCCTAAGGACCACACATCAGACTTAGCACGGGCAACACTTCACTTCTCTGATGCAACTTTCTGCATCCTATCCTGACAAAATACCAGCCAAAGCACCTTAAAAAGATGAAGGAAGCCAGGTATCGTGACAGGTGCCTAAAACTCTGGAATTTGAAGGAGAAAGCAGCAGAGTCGGGAGGTCAAGGCCAGCCTGCTCTCATGATTTCTGAGGTTTCAGTCCACTGTGGAAGACATACATATTTGACTCTGTGCCAGCCTTTCATTTCCAAAAAAGAGCTGGTTAAATTAATGATTGCCAAAAGGCCAGAGTTAATTTGCTCTTTTTCCTATTTCTTTCTATTAGTTTGCAAATCAGTGCAAGAAAACTTCTAACCTAGAGAACCTAAAGCACCAGCACTCACGGGGAGTCGGCAGAGCTCTCAGCTCTAGGCACCCCTGGAACCGCTGTCAGGGCTTGCAAGGTTGTGCAAGAGTAAACAGCTGGCTGAGGAGATGGTGCCAGCTGTTGGCCATGGCCTAAGAAACTTGAGTGAGTTGTGTGTGACACCATCCTTGTGAGTGTGTGACAGTGTCCCCAGGCTCCTGTGTGTGACACTGTCCTCAGCCTTCTGTGAATGGGCGTGTATGTTACATATCTTTATTTCTCTGACAGTGTCCCCCCTCAGGGCCATCTCTGGAGAGCTAGTGCATTGACATGGACCACTTAGCGGAGCCCCACAGCCTCTCCTAGCTGCCAGAGAGAGGCATGCTAACCATACCTGAACATGTCCTGGTGTCGACGATGGAGGGAGCAGATTGTTATGGTCCATTTTCAGTCTGAGGTGTACTTAGAGTGCATGAGAGTCGCAGAGAAGCAGGGGGTGCCAGGCTCCTCTCTGTCCTAGCTGCCAGTCTCAGAACCTAGCGCTGGAAAGGTACAGGCAGTCTGTCATGTGACAGCCCACCGTCAGAAAAGGGAGCTGTCTTAAGCCCAAGAATATTCATCAGATAAGTTTTTGTGTCCTAGACAAATAAAATGTGGACCGCGGGGGCGGGGGGAGGGAGGCTATTTTAGAAAGAGGCACAGATTAAAACTCTCTGAGTCCGGGCCAACAGAAGCGGGAGGAGGAGCTTTTCCTAGTCGGGACTTTAAAGCCACCACTGTTCTGTGCCACATCAGCACTCAGCCTCAAGAGTTCAAGGTCATCCTGGGACACAAAGCAAGTTTGAGGCCAGCCTAGATTACAGGACAGCCTGTCTTTTCAAATAGAGGAGCTGGCTAGAGACACAGTTCAGTTGGTACAGCGCCACCTAGCATGCACAAAAGCCCTGAGTTTGATCCTCAGCACCACCTACAACTGGGTGTGGTGACATGTGCCTCTAATCCCAACACTTGGAACTTCAAGCAAGAGGATGAGGACTTCAAGGCCAACCTCGGCCTCAACTATAGCACCCATTCCAGGCCAACCTGGAATCCATGAGACCCTGACCTTTTTGTTGTTGTTGGTTTTGGTTTTTGAAAAAAGGTCTCATTCTGTAGTCCTAACCAGCCAGGAACTTTCTATGTAGACCAGGCTGACCTCAACCTTTTAGCACTCATTCGGTTTGGGCACCACCTGTGAGCGGGCCACTGCTCCTGTACACTGGGAGCCAGGCACTGGACAACCCCATGTGTTCCTTGCATGCTCCTGCCAAGCAGTGCCGAGCGCTGGGGAGCAGTACAGGGCTGGCTGAGTGGGGTGCTCTTCCAGGAAGTGGGTGCATGTGTAGAAGGTGCTTGCTCCCAGCTAAAGGAAGGACTGTCTGCCAACAAAGGAAACAGGGTTGACGGAAGCCACAAAGTGCCTCTGAAGGGGCTGGAAGGCCTTGGGTGTAGCTCCACAGGGGGTAGGGAGGGAACTGGGCTTTAAACTGGCATAAATATTGCTTTAAGCCCTTTTCCCACAAACCACAGGCTGAATGGCTTCAATGGCACAAACATTAGCGTTCCAGAGGTCAGGAGTCCAATATCAGTTTTGGTGTAAGCCATTATCAAGTACAGGGCTGCCAGGCCCTCTGGCGCTCCAGAGACAGGCCCTTTCCTTGCTGTGTCAGGAAGGATGCTGAGAGCCAGCCTCAGTTCCATGCGCACATGGCTTCCTGTTGTCCTGGGAACCTGCAGCAGTGAGCCACACCCTCCGCCCTGTCACCCTGGCTCCACAGGCACACCTTCTCTTGCCCTCCTTACACCACCAATGACCCCAGGCACGTGGCACCCCAGTCAAATAACCACGGTAATCGCCTACTTAGAGCCTCACTGGTGAGTGCTTGACCCTGTCTGTGACCTCACGCCACTCACTCTGTCACTGGACAGTTACTGTTCCGCAGAGTGGGACATGAGCGCCTCTGGGGAACGCTGGAGTTTGCTAGTTCTATCAGGAGGTCATTTTATATTTGGTGAATACCCACCCTGCCTCTGTCTATTATGTATTTTGATTTGGTTGGCAGAAATCCAGCTACTCCTCCACTCTAGACCACACACTCGTACACAGATCACGCATACATACACACATGGACACACATGACCATATACATGCTCTGTGTGATTGGCTCAGGGATGAGCCTTGTGGTAACTCAGCCGAAGAGACGAACCTAGATGATATTCAGTGCTTCAAGAAAAGCAGCCACCCGCTTCTGCCGAACTTGACCTGGGAGCTGGGGAGCTGGTAGGCTTTACTCTGCAGACACCTGGCTTGCTGCTGTGTGCGGCATGGCTGGAGCACGGGTGAGGAAAAACTTTTCCCTGTAATGTCTTATGACATTGCATCAACCCTAGCATCAAGCTAGCAAGCGAAGAAAAAAGTTAGTGAAGGGGCCCAGACCCATTTCTGAGGTCAGAAAATGGAAGGCGAGTCTGGAGCTAAAAACAAATAGACTGATCTCAAGCACAAAAGGCTTTGGAAATTAGATCTCATCAATGGTCTTTTGTTCCTGTCATAGCTATAATCTTAGTCTGGAGGACACGGGGGTGCGCACACACACGCACATGCGCACACACACGGGTTTATATGTAAATCCTGTCTGGAGAGGCTGGGAATGGAGGAAGAAATGAGTTGTTTTCAACCCCAGCAAATTATGACGCCCTTGTACTAACAGTTCTTTTAACTTGGCTTTAAGCACAGATCTGTCTCTGTAGCGCATCTCCTCCCATTACAGCCCCATGGACAGGTAGAGACTCCTCAGGCTCCTCCCACTGCCCCATGGACAGAGAGATTCCTTGGACCCTGCTCCGAGTCTCCAGTGTGGGGCTCTCTGGGTGAATCTCTTTTTCTGCCTTGGGCGACCACATGGCCGGCCTTCCCACAGCCACAGGCAAGCCCTCTTTCCTTCCCCTGTGGCTCCTCCAAGACCCCTTCAGCTCCTGAATCTCTCCCCACCAAACCTGCTTTCAAGTACCCCAACCTGCTTCAGTCATCAAAGGTTACAACCCCAAGGCTTTGCCCTCTGCATATAGACTAGACCTATGCATGATGACGTGCAAGGAAGAAATGGGAACATCACTGGGGGCACCTGGCATGTGCCTCCTCATCCAGAGGCCCAGGTCATCACAGTGGTGCTGCTGGGGTGAGATGGCCTCTCATCCTGTAGGTCTCCTTCCCCCCAAATTCCTTGCCACGGGCAAACCTGGATGAACCGTTCAAGCAACACATAGTAGGACCCTTTCCGAAGATGGCCTGAGCAGCGCTCTCCAGCTGAGGCGGGTGGGGCAGGGCAGCACAGTCAAAAGCAGCTCTGAGCCTTGTGTGTGAACTTCAAACAGAAACCATGGAGGAGGGGCAGACGGCTCCGAGGGTTGAGTGCTTGCCCCACAAGCGTCAGGTCAGGTCCTCTGCACCCACATAAGAAAGCTGGGTGCAGCCATGTGCAGCTGTGATCCCAGCACCGGGGAGGCAGAGCCAGAACGGCTGAGCCCTGCTGGGGTCAGTGAGCTCTCGGGGTCAGTGAGCTCTCGTTGCAGAGAGACCCTGTCTCAGAGGATGAGAGGGAGAGCAGCAAAGGAAGCCACCTAACACCCCCCCCCCGACTTACAGGCACAGCCATGGGGTGGGGGTGGGGCTTCACACCTACATGGTACAGTTGCAGAAATCATTGAAAATCCTGCCCTGGCCCCAAGCCAAGCTTCATTTAATGACATTTATTTTAGGTTTCTTTTTAAATCTTAAGTGTGTGTGTGTGTGTGTCTGTGTTTGTGTCTGTGTTTTTGGCTTTGGCCACATGAGTACAGGTACCTAAGAGGTTAGGAGTTGAATCCCGGGAGCTGGCTAGGCAGTTGTGAGCCGCCTGATGAGTGCTGGGAATGGAACGTTCGTCCGCTGCAGGAGCAGTACATGCTGTCAACAGCTCAGCCACCTTTCCAGGACCTCTAGTTAGTGTCTTCATAAATGAAGCTGAAGCCAGAAAATCAAACAGCCGTTTTCAAAACCGAACACTTTAGTACAGTGATTCAAATGTATAGTAATATGATATTTACACACTGAGGAGTGAAGGTAGAAAAATACTGTCTTTTTATTTTTTTGTAATTAAGCTACTATGTTTCTCTCTGAGCAAAACCCTTTGTGCGTGTAGTGAACTATGCAACATGTAAATACAAGAGCTCGGCGCCTGAGCCGAGCAGATTCCGGCCACCGTTGGCATTGCTATAACAAGAGGCTTATATTTCACGTTCAGAACCACGGCTGCGGCACCGTGACTCTGGGGGTGGCACACAGGTACATGCTGCCAACAAAACTCCGACTCACACGTTTGATTTTTGCTTGATTTTTGGTCCTTGTTGTTTTAGAAGCCGTTTACTGTTGTCAACTTTATCACAGCTCTGAATGAGGTCCCAACCTGAGGTCATGACCCACAGCTCTAAGAAGCCCTGACCTAAGCCACCTGCTTTGCATCTTCTGCCCTTACAGCCTGGCCAACCCTGACATGCCCCCATGGCTGGCTTCCTTAGTGCTGACTCTTGGGTTTGCTCAGAGGCTGGCTGGTCCTTCCTGGGATCCTGGACTCCAGATGAGATCCACACAAACTGGAAGCCCAGGGTGCCAGGCAACGCAGGCGGCCAAAGGGGCCATAGTTAAGTTTGTGCTCTATCTGGAGAAAGGTTTCTGGCTTTACACAGCACAGCCTCGTGACTTAAATGTCAGTTTTTACATGACTCATCCCTACTCTTTCAACATCCCGTGTCATTCCATTTTCTTCCCGCGCTCGCTGGTGTCAGCCTCCTGTCTACAGCACCACAGTCACAGCCAGGGTCGGGCTGTGAATTAGCAGCTTTGGGCTGAGGTACTGAACCTTAGGATCAGATGAGGTGGGCTCACCTACATCCTTTCCGACGATCCAGACTTCCATTCTTCCTTTCCCAGAGAGCCCCTGAGAGAAAAACTTCTCGTCCCAGCCCCTTTCTAAGAGTGACTGAGTTGTGGCTCCTGAGGTGTCCTTAGTGGGGCAGTTACAAGAGGGGGCTTTTTTTGTCCCCACCTCCTTTTTTCGATAGTAAAAGTTTGGAAGTGATGACCGGTGCTCAAGCAGCCATCCTGGACCTTGAGGCTGAAGTCTTGTGCCCAGGACAGAGCTGAGGTGTCTCTTTGAAGCCACTGTTTTGGTTTTCTTGCCACTCACAGGTAGCTTGATCCCCAGGGCATGGGATGTGCAAAGGCTGTTAGCTTTAAACCGACCCACCCTACAGGCTCACTTTCCGCTCCCCAGGTCACCTTGTGGAGAACTGAGAGTGCTAATTTAATGGGGTTTTTGTATGCTTGCTTGCTAGTTGGTTGGCTTTTTGTTCTTGGGTATGGGACTGTGTCCGGGCTCCCACAGTCACTAACAACTCAATTCCACCAACCAAGGGTTCAGACCATGTTAGTTTGGTTGCTGCTGCTGTTTCACACGGCTAAAGGTTATTGCATCCATCTTTAGTCAAGAAAGGCAATTAATTAGCATAACTCTGCCTTATGGAGAGAGAGCAGCTTCGTGACCTTGTGCTTTAAGCAGCCCGTGGCTGCCCATATCTGCTGTGAAGTTTGTTGTCGCTGGACAGCAGAGCCGTGGCTTTCTCCTCTCCTCCCAGGCCTTCTGGCCCCCTCTGTGCTATTTTTCATCTTGACTCACCTCGCCTGTAACTCTTCCTGCCCCTGACATGTATTGATCACTGATTAAGCCATCAAGCAGGGCAACAACTTGAATTTTTCAGCCCCAGGCCTGGGTCCTCTTCCTCAGCACACACAGGCCCTGTCCTTGCACAGAGCAGCCTGCAAAGCCTCTTCCCCCTTTCAGCCCGTGTGTACCCTGTGCTGGGCAGGTCGGGTGGTGAGGACCCGGAAAGCCAGGCCACTCCTCTCTGTGTAAGTAAAACCTTAACAAGTCTTTGAAGGAATATTGATGGATTGTGTGTGTCTCTGTATGCATGTGTATGTGTGTGTCTGTGTATGTGTTTGTGTCTGTGTCTGTGTGTTTATATGTGTGTGTCTCTGTGTGTTTGTCTGTGTATGTGTGTTTCTGTCTCTGTGTGTCTGTGTCTCTGTGAGGGTGTGTGTCCCTGTGTGTGTATGCGTGTCTTTGTGTCTGTGGGTACATGTGTGTATATCTGTATGTGTTTGTGTCTCTGTGTGAGTGTACTCGAGTGCATTTGTCATGGGCCCACCTGAAGGTCACAGGAAGACATTCAGGAGTTAGTTGGGTCTCTCTTCTTTGATTCTCATGTCTCCACCCCCACCGACCCCCTTTCACGGTACAATGCTAGGGTTACAGAGGGGGTTACTCCATCCAGCTTTCTTACATGGGCTCTGGGGCTTGACCTCAGGTGACCAGGCTCCCTCAGCGAGCTCGAACCATCTCCCCAGGCCCACATTGCTCCCCTCCCACCCCCAAGACAGGCTTTCTCTGTGTAGCCTTGACTGTCCTTGAACTCATGTTATAGACCAAGCTGTCCCCAAACTCACAGAGACCCACCTGCCCTTGCCTCCCAAGTGCTGGGACTAAAGGCATGTGCCATCACTGCCTGGCCCCACAATGCTTTTTAACTAACCCATTTGCAATTTTGTTCTTGGAAGGGCCAGTGTGAAGCCAAACTCGGCTGTTACTTCTCTGTCAGCGTCTAACTGGAAGTGAGGGACGTCTTAGCTGATGGTTCTGCCCCTGAGTCCCTCAAGAAGACACTAGCCCTTGCCAGGGCAGTCACTCAGGCTACCCCAGGCCTGAATGACACACCTAATGGATGACACACCTAATGACACACCTCCTGGCCTCTTCACCAGGAGTTGTCTGTCTGCCCTGGGCTCCTGGAGTGTCCTCACAGCTTGGTGTCACCTTCCCCCAGAGGTGAGGGAACAGAGGGGAACCCACCTACGGTGGTCAAGCACACAAGCTCTGGCTGTGCCCCTCCCACTATGTCCTCCTTTCCTCGGTAGACAGGAATCCCTCCTCCCGGCCCCTGGACAAGGGAGGGCAGAGACCCCACCGATCATGCTAGTTAATGGGCATATTTCATGTCCTCACAGCTGGCCCTTTCTCCCCAGGTGGTCTTCACTAACCCTCCATACACCCTTCCTGCCAATAGCCTGCTAAAATATCTAGCGTGGGATCTGGCCTGCCAGGAAGGGAGAAGTCTCTGATTAAGGGTTTAGCACCTTTTCATCAGACAACCAAGGGCTGGGACCTTCACAGAACCAGCTCACGGCACATGTCAGGCATGGGACAAAGGCATGCCCACTGTCCCCTTGCCTGGCATGGCAGGGTGCCTTCTGCGCCTCCCAAGTGAGTGAGTGAGAGAGAAGGATGGATCAAATGAGACACGGGTCAATTCACACTAGTCATCTTCCCATCCCTCCAGCGTCACCTCCCAATCTGTCACTCTTAGGGATGTGACTCAGTTTATGTCTTTCTCCCTCCATGACACTGAGCATTTAGTGCAAGCCTTTCCCATCCTCACTTCCTGCCATCAAATAATGAAGATATTCTGAGCCTCCTCCCCACTCCTCCAAGCCTTAACTCATGTGGGTGTGCATGTGGGAGTGTGAGGCGCCCGTCACCCTGCCACCCGTGAACCTGGATGGATGGTGACATCAACATGAGTTCCAGGCAAGAAGCTGGCATTTCAGCTCACAGCAAACAGCTCCAGAAATATCTCCAAAGTAAGTTAGACCATCAGGAACCATGATGTCACCTCCCCTTTAAGCCACTGCCTCATTGCCTGTCTTGCCTCGGGCTGTGGAAGGATGGGTCCGGGGCTGCCAGAGGTTAGGCATGGCAATAGATGCCTGACTCTGCCCATCTCATACCGAACTGGTCTCTGGTTTCTCACCCCCTCCCACAATTGCAAATTCATCTTCTGGTCTTCCAGCCTGACTACCAGTTAGGGTAAGCTGAATAAATAGTAATAGTGTGGTGATGGGCACTGTTGGGTAGTGCCCAGAGCCTGGGGGTAAAGCCCCATTGCCGGCTGGCTCCCCCAGAAGCAGGTATTTTTTTTTTTGTCTTATCTACACTATAGCATTGCCACAGACCACAATCAGAACATGTACGTGGGTGGGAGTTTATTTGCATCATGGTTCTGGACACAGGTATGCTGGGATGGAAGGGTGGAGTCATCCCCTGAGGGAAAGCCAGCATTATCCCAGAGGCAGGAGACGAGGAGAGCAGCCAGGCCCAGCCTTTGCTCAACACTGTGGTATCTGGAGAACATCCCACTAGGGAGAGGAGATAAGTAGGGTGGGCATACTCAAACCATATAGAGTAGATGCCTAGAAGAGGGAGGGAGGCAGCAGAGTAGTTGGTTTCTAGAAAACTGATGCTGGCAGTGGGAGTCTCATCCAGCACAGCAGTGCTTGGGGCACAGAAACAGATACCTGAGTTCTCTGTAAATGCCAGGCCTGGGCCAGGACATGGTAGTTCAGTGCCAACACCAGGACATTTGATTTGCAGAGGTCTGTCTCTGAAATGCCAAACCCATGAGCAGGGTCCTGTGGGGGGACCTCAAACTCAGGTTTCCACTCCTGCACAATGATTCCTATTCGTTTGGGGATGGGAGATGTTTTTGCAATGGGAGGGGCGAGGTACAGTGTGGAAGCTCGCTGCTGAGGAATGGCGTTAGGGGTGTCCCAGCTTGAGGAAGCCAGGGGGTCTCCAGCTCTTCTTTTCCCTCCTAACCTACCTCAGACCTTCCCAAACTTCAGCAGCCCCACAGGATATGTGCCTGGCTCAGCCGATCAGCTGTCCCTACTGTCAGCTTCACTCTGGGATCCTGAGCAGGCTGATGGATAAGATGGACATCTGGTGGCCACGGTGCTGGCTTCTCAGCATGCGGAGCTCCCTACCAGGAGAGGCAGACAAGTGTGGGCTAAAAGGCTGCCAGGAAGGAATGGCAGGTTCAGCAGACCAGGAAGAGCTAGCTGTCGCCTCAGTCGCTTGTAGCTGTGGTAAAAAAGGGATGCAGGCATTGTTAGACCAGCCCTTCAAGTGGAGTCTGGGCGGAAGCTGGGGTGCTCTTTAGAGGAATGACAAGGAAGCCCTCAATCTTGGCACAACTGGCTATGATTTTCTGAGGTAATGGGACCAACCTCTGCTCTGGTCAGTCCAAAGAAACTGGGGAACCTGGATCAGAGCCACCTACAGAAGAGCCACTTCTGAAATGTGGGGCCCATTTGTTTTAGGGGAGAGAAGCCACAGATGATTGGCTGCCCTAAGAGCTGGATTTGCTTCTGAAGTTGTTGGGAGCCTGCTTTCCATTTCAAAGTATGGGAAGTCTCTGTCCCATGGCTGCTCAAGACAGGGACAGGCTACACCTCCTTTTGGCCAGGTTTTAGCTCTTGGGCTATAAGAGGCAGCAGGCAGGGTCTGGGCCACACAGAGACCTCACCGGGCTAAGAGTGGTTGGGCTCAGCCAGGTCTAACCCTGGGTCTGCGTGGCCAGTGGGGTTGTCCTATGACACCCCAGTTCCCTCTTCCCCACAGTCCAGACTGCTCAGTGATGTCATTGGCATCACAGTTTCACTTCCAGAAGCCACTTTCTCACCTGGAAGTTTCCTCAGCCCTTTATGCACCTAGTGGCCACCTGAAAAGGTGATGTGCACCTCTCAGATCCTGCTGATTACCCTGGTGGCACCCAGTCCATCCTCACCCACCTCCTGTAACTCACGTGCAAGCCTTCAGGCTGGGACTGCTATGTGAACTTCATCCTACAGATAAGAAACTGATCCTGGGTCCACGGGTCCACCTAAAGTCAGGCAAATTCCAAGTGGCAAAGCAACATGGGATATTTAGACAATTCCAGGAGGGTGGATCAACGCATGTGAGATATAGAGGGTGCTGAGGGCTGCTGCCACCTGGAATAAAGCAGACAGCTGTGCGCCTAGGGGTGTCCAGGGATCCCTGAGGGATCTGATAACAGCTGTGGCTCAGGAAAACACAGCCAATGGCTTGGATACACAAGTAACTGAAGAGGGTAGTCCCTACCTCCAGCTGAGGACTAAGCATCCCAGCTGGGCAAGGAATGCACAGGAGACCTTGAGAGGCACAGACTTCAGGCCTTTGCATTTGTCTCCCTCTTCCCTGTCCAGATACATGTGGCCGTCCTCCTCCATCCCCCCTACTCCACCTCCTACAGCCATGGTGACCTTTCCCAAAGCCGGTTCAGATCTCCCATTTTCCCTAGTTACCTTCTGGTCCCTGAGCCTGACCCTGGCCCCGAGGACCAAATGGTGCTCATGGCAGTATATGCCACCTTTGGCTGTCAGAACCAGCTAACCTGTACTCTCAACTGCAGAACATGGCCTTCTTGAGAAATAGGCCTATTCTAGAACCATCACAGGTCTGCCTCCTACAAAGTGCCAGCAAACAGCAGAATCCAGGTGAAGTCAACCAGGGTTCATCCTTCTGCCATGATGGGGTATAAAGTGGGAGAAGGCCTTTTGAGAGGTGCCACCTTGCCTGGGCCATGTGCTGAGTCCCTTGCATCAGATTCTCACAGAGAACTAGGCCTCACCCCCAGCCCCTGGGGAATAAGAACCTCACCAAGTCAAATAATGGACAAGGAACAAACATGTCTGAGCTGGGGGGCATAAGAGCAACAGCAGCATGGGAAGGTCTCCCATCCCTGAGACAGGGTTCTCCTGCAGCTCCCCAGGACTGCCACGTTGTCTCAGAGCAGTAGGGAGTAGGGTACAGGCCAGAGGTGTGATCACATAGGATTTGCAAGTGGTGCCAAAATCCAAGAAAAGGTGGGTCTTCTCAAGGTCCAGGGTGACCCAGGTTGAGGTTCCTGCCCATGGCCTCACTCAGGCTGCTGCTGAGAGGGTAGCACTGGCTCTTCCGGGGTGGATAGGGCTGTTCACAGTGAACCACCATCGCCCCCCAACAAACGTCACAAAATGCTCAACGTGAGCTGGTCTTCTCTCACAGAGAAACCAAGGTTTACAGTGGATGAGTGCCCTCGGTCACCAGCTACAGGGGACAGGGACTCTGCTGAAGAGCTGCATGCCTCCTGAGATGCGTGTGCCCTTTGTCCCTCAGCCCAGACGGAGCAGGACCCTAGGGGCAAGCAGTCTATAGAGAGTGAAAGAATGCTGTGGCTACAGAGCCATCAAACAGGACTTCCCTAGGTAGTGACATCCAAAATGACCGTGGGAGGATAGGTAGGACTTAAACAAGGGAAGCTGGGTGGGAGCTGCCTCATGGGAACCAGCAAGGCAAGGGCAGAAGGATGAGAGTTCAGCATGGGAGACACGGTGAGTTCAAGGCAAATTTGTGTTACACAGTGAGAGCCTGTCAAAAAAACAAAGCAAAAGAAAACACCCAAGGGAGGCCCAGGACCCAACAGGTCCCATACCTCTGTGAAAGGCCCAGAGCTGGGAGACTGGAAGTAGCACTGGTCCTCTGGACCTTGGGTATCTCCAGCTGGAGGAGAGCCCAGCTGTTGAGGCAAAACTTCTTCCTTTACACTGGGGCTAACAGAAGGCAGACTGCAGATCCACGTCGTCCGTGACTTTCTCACGTTCCCAACAGCTCGGGCGCGGCTGTGGCAGGTGGGCGGGTGCAGGCAGAAGATGGCTTTTCAAGCCATCTCAGGCTTTCTTCCTCTTTTAGAGGAACCTGGAGCGCGAGAGATGACAGCCAGATGACGTCCATCCTTCTCAGGCCTGGCTCGGCCTTTCTTTCTGGTAAAAGTTTTCAGCTAAAAATACCTACCCTCCTCACCGAAGCTGGGCCTCTTCTGTGAAGCTGCTGACTTCCTCTATAAGTCCTGTGTAGAAATTTCTCTTGGATTCTCCCTTTACAGGAAAGCTTCTGCACAGGCCTCACCCTTCAGCTCCCCTGGGCCACTAGCTTGCTGCATCCAAAGGTGTGAAAATCAATAGGTGATCGGAGTCAATGGTGTAAAAATCAATAGGTCATCGGAGCCTAGGAGGAGGGTGAGCAGAGGAGGAGCCTAGAAGAGCTGAACTGGGGGACAGAGGATGGCCAGTAGCTCAGAGCCAGAGAGGAGCCCTGTCTCTGCTTCAGACGGGGAGAGCCAGATCTGAGTAGCCATATCATGGGTGCTGGCAGAGGACTGCCCCTTCCCTCCAACCCCCGAAGATAGGAAATCAACCAAGCCAAAGAATTGACAAGTAACAAAATATCTGAGCTGGGGACATGGCCAACATGCATAAGCTGAAATGTGGTTAAGAGCAGGGTAACTAGGGACCCTCCTTCTCCCTCTCCTGAGGTGGCCGTGTCCTCACCATCTTCCCTTTCACTAGCTGCTGAGCCTCTCAGGAGATGCTCTGAAGAGAAGGAAGGAGCCTTGTTCTACCCCAGACAGAAGGAAGGTAGCCAGACTTCATGCAGCAAGCCCACACAGTCTGAGACAGGAGGTCGAAGAGCCAGTAATGGAAGAGGGCTTGTCTGCCAGGTCACATGGCTGAAGCAGACCCAGCACACTCGGATTGAAGAAGAAGGGACTTGGACACCTCTTTTCCAAGGCAGAAGTTAGAATATGTCACCATGGTGGCCCATGCCTGCCATCCCATCTCTGAGGAGATAGAGGAAGGAGAATCAGAAGTTCAAGGTCATCTTCATCTACGTGGTGCATTTGAGGCCAGCCAGGGGGCTGTCCACAATGCTCAAAGCTTCAGGCTCAAAGAAGCTTTGCCATTAGGCACATATTTTACCAAAGTTGTTTAGGGACAAGACAGAATAGACATTACAAAGATTTCTATAGACCAGGCTAGACATGACACCTTGCTCCCATGAGCTTTCTGCTGCCAGAACCCAGCATAGGGCTACACCAAGCTGCAGGGATCTGTAAATTTTAATGTCTGTGTACTAAAGCAAAGGGACAAGGGACAAGAATGCCCAGCCCACCAGCTTCCCCCCAACCCTTTAAGGTAGAGGCAAGGGGAAAATGGCTCCACCAAGGGCAGACAGCTTGGCCCACCTGCAGCCTGATGTGCCCTTTGCTTGCCCTGCGTGTAAGGGAGTACTTGGAGAAGCCTGCAGATGGGTAAACCCCAAGGGCTGTTCTCCAGCCTCAGTGTCCAGCAAACTTAAGCATCTAGACATGAATCCCACATAGGCTCATAGGGAATAACATTATTGAAAAGATTAGAACATGGCCATGTTGAAGGGTGTGGCTTTGTTGGAGGAAGTATGTCACTGGGGGCCAGCTTTGAGTTTTAAATGTCCAAGCCAGGCCCAGTGGCTCTCTCTCTTCCTGCTGCCTGCTGATCCAGATGTATAACTCTCAGCCTCTTCTCCAGCCATGCCTGCCTATGTCTCCCACCATGCTAATGGACTAAACCCCTGACACTGTAAGCCAGCCTCAATTAAATGTTTTTCTTTATGAGTTGCCATGGTCGTGGTGTCTCTTCAATAGAACACCGACTAAGACAGAAATCCAATGTGAAGTTTTGCTGTGTTTTACTTTTATGTGTATCAATGTGTGCCTATATGTATGTCTGTGCACAGGTACCTCTGCCTGCACAGGACAAAGGAGGGGGTTGGATCACCTAGAACTGGAGTTATTGAACAGCCATGTGGGTGCTGGGGATTGAACTTGGATCCTCTGGAAGAAAGCCTGCGCTCTTAACCACTGAGTCATCACTCTATTGCCTGGTAGGAAATCTTGCTGAGATCAATTAGAGTCTAATCCAAGGAGAGGGACATGAAGCACAAAGGGGTTTGCAGCTCTGAGTAACCAGAAGCTTCTGGAAAGAGAAGCTGGAAACTGGCCGGATCCTCCGCAGATGAGAGCAAGGAAGCGGAAGCAACAAGAGGCCCAGGAGATGCAGGGGAAAGTGTAGCTGCAATGGCACGTCACAGCTTCTGAGGTGGAATACCCTGGCCCGGAACTCCTGTCCACCAGAGAGGGCCCACCCCACGCCTCTACTTCCTACATGCTTGGCCAAAACAATAACAGGACGACTTACATATTCCGTGGAGCTATACAGGAACCCCTGTAAGCAAGCAGATGCCAATGAACAGCTGGAGTGGGATGTTTCTATCCTCACCTGGAGACAGGGCAGCAGCAAGCAGGAGTCTGGGACCAGAGAACTGACCCAGAAGACAAAAGGCTGCTCTAACTGGGCTGTGTCTGGATTTGTCTCCACCACCACTCTCCAACTCTGATTTCACTTTGTTTTTATTGTAGACTCGGGGTCTGACTCTGTAGACACAGCCTCCCTTTCCTGTCACAACTGTCCAGAGCAAGCACACACTCCTGGGCTGCTAGTCCCCCAGCAGGATGGTTCTAGACCTTCACCAGAGGGTGGTGGACAACAGCGAGGGCAGTGCGCGTTGGCCTGGGCTGGGGGGCACGGTCAAGGGCCGCTGCAGTGATGCTCTGGATGACAGTACTGACCAGGGAGCAAGCAAGCGACAATGGCTCAGCATCCTCACTGACCCCGCTCTGCCGAGCTCCTTCCTCCCGTCTTCAGGATCCACACTCACAGATGGGTCCTCTGGCCTCTGGAGATCCCAGAAGCCCCAACACCTGGCTGGCGACTTCATTTTCTGCTTAAGCCGACTGGAAGCAATTTGCTTTGCTTACAAATAAGAGCCCGTCAGTTGCCGGAATTGTCTGTGATATTCCCTAGAGAATGCCCAAGCAATAAAATGTGCTGTAAAGTTCTTTTAATAAGTTCTTTTGAAAAATTATTGCATAAATAATACATGCTCACCATTTTCAAAAGCAAGAAATAAAGAATAGCACAAAGAAGAAATAAAAATATCTCATGATCACAACACCCCAGATGAGCGCTGCTGCTTTGCAGCGGACCCTTCAGCACATCGGATGGCTTTTATTTAATTTTTTTTAATGGGCTTGTCTGGGAGTTGTCTTAGCTGAGTGCTTATGTAGCATATACAAAGCCCTGAGTTCCATCCCAACACCACATGAACCAGGTACAATGACACACATACTATAATCTCAGCACTCAGGAGGTCAAGGAAGGAGGACTAGAAGTTCAAGGTCATCCTCAGCTACATTGCAAGCTCAAAGCCAGCCTGGGCTACAAAAGACCCTGTTTAAAAAAGAAAGAAAGAAATGGAGGGGCTGAGGAGATAGTTCAGTGGCTAAGAGCATCACTGCTTGTGCAGAGGACCTGAACTTGGTCCCCAGCATCCGCAGCAGGCAGCCCACAGCCACCTAAAACTCCAGATACAGGAGAACCGGTGTCATCTTCTGCTCTCCTCTCCTCCCTCCCTCTTTCTCCCTCCCTCTCTCTCTCTCTCCCTCCCTCTCTCTCTCTCTCTCACACACACACACACACACAAATAAATAAATAATAAATCTTAAAAACAAACAAGCAGAGGTGATGAGGAAACAAAAGCTGGATTGCTGAGGCTGGAGAGTTGGCCCCAGAGTTAGGAGACCTGCTGCAGAGGACCCAGGTTAGGTTCCCGGCACCCACACTGTAATTCCTGTCTCAGGGGATCCGGTGCCTCTTCTGGCCTCTGAGGTCGGCGCCAGGCACACACATAGTGCAGACACCATAGACATTAAATTAAATTTAAAAAATACAGCACAGGTTTACTTAATATATCCGTCTTTCTATAATGTAATCCCTCAATGTTTGATTGTAATTGTTGTTGTTGTTGCTGTTTTAGTTTTTAAGACAGGGTCTCATTTAACACAGGCTGCTTGCAGGCTCCTTACGCAGATGGGGACAACCTTGAACTCTCTTCCTTCTGCCTTCACCTTAAAAAAGCTGGGATTGCAGAAATGTGCCCCACCATGCTCAGCTTTATTATTTCTTTTTCACTTAAAGTTTTGAATCAGAGTCTTACTATGTAGCCCAGGCTGACTTTGAACTCATGATCCTCCTGCCTCAATTCCCCAAGTATTTTTTTCCCAGCTGGTATTTTATTTTCTTTGATGATTTTGTTTTCTTTGCTGCTGCTGAAATGTTATTTTGTTTCATTTCTCTCCCCCCCCACTTTTTTTTCTAGAATAAGGACACTAACCATGTATCCACAAGCTTGCTAAATTTGCTTATCATTCTGGTTATCTACGGATTCTATTAGATTTTCAATGTGTGCAGCTTTGTCATCTATAAATACTGACAACTTTATTTTTCTCTCCTAATTCTAATTGCATCAAGAAGGAGTGTAGGTTATTAAAAGTGCTGAGGAGAGCGAATCTTGTCCTTCCAGGCTTAGGGCTCGGAGAAGGGACATTTCTTTTTGTTTATTAATTTTTGAGATAGGGTCTCAGTCCTCACTGGCCTGGAACACCGTATAAATGAGGCTGGCCTCAAACTCGCGAAGAATGAATACGTAATTTTTTCAATATTTTCTTTTAATTATGTGTATGTGTGCGTTTGGGGGGTGATATGTGTACTTGTCTGCAGGTTCCTACAGAGGGAAGAGGGTGCTGCACCCCCAAATCTGGAGCGACAGGAAGTTGTGAGCTGTCCCACAATCCTGTTTCTCGAGGTAGGAAGTCTCCTTTTCTCTCTGGTTTTCTAAAAGCTTTGTTTTTTCATGAATAGTGTTGAATAATTCTACATCTGTAGCAATAATCCTGAGAGTTTTCTCCACTGCTTTATTGATTGGCGTTTGAGTATCAAGCCAACCCTGCTGTCCTAAAGCGAGTCCACCTGCTCGACAGGAGCTTGTGGCTAACCTTTTCCTGAGGTCTTTCACATCTGTTTTTGTGAGGACAGGGACGCATAGTGTTCTTTGCTTCCTTGGCCATAACATTCATGTCAGAACATGAAGGCCACACACAGCCTCATAAAATGCCTCAGAGATTTTCTCTTCTGTCTACTGTTTTACGACATTGGTGCAGACTTGGACTGTTCCAGCAAAGAAACCTGGCCTTGGAGTTATCTTTGTCCCATAGTCTGAGATTTCATTTCTTTGATACACTGTTTTGCATGACAATTTTGGAGTTTGTGTTACTTAGTCTTTTTCAATTAATGTTCAAATACCTCAGCATGAAGTTTCTGTTCCCTCCTCCCATGTCTTAAAACCTCAGTGCTCTGTGGATAGGGCAGGACTTAGGGACTGGAGGCAGGCCACTTTAAAAACTGCATCTGAGCCCTCACTAATGGCCTCTGGGTATGCCTGTCTTTGACGCATCTCGCTGCTTTGACTCAGCCTCGTGTCACTGAGATGGAACTTTCAAATGCTGTTTGTACTGGCGCGTCACAGGTTGTCCCAGGTCCCTGCCCCAACCCCAGCTGGAGAAAGTCACTGGCAGATTAATTTCAATGAAGATGAATCAATAATTTATGCTGGTGTTTTTCCTCATGCAGCAAAGTGGCCCATTTTGATATGATCCGACAGGGTCATGCATACCTTGGTTTAATTAAGCCTGAAACAGAAAATTAAAAGAAGAAAAAAAAAATCCTTTCAGCAATTGGACCCAAAAGCCTCCACCCAACAGTTGATGAGAAGAGGGGATCAGGACGGGTGTGGGGGTTGTAAGAGGCAAGTCCGACTCAGCAGATGCTTGGGAGGAATGCAAATATCTTATTGGCATCTTCTCATTCTGTGGCCTTTAGGAGGCCAGGCTGGCTGAGGTGTAAGATGACGGATAATCTGTCTTCAGCGGGCAGCATGGTGTCTAGAAGCCAAGTGTCGCCTAGCTCTCCTTGAGAGAGGTGAGGCCCCATGTCCTGAGAGAGCAATGGCGATCACTTGTCCACGAGCATCACGAAGACCTCACATGTCAGACCACAGTCACAGTGAATCATCCCAAGTCCTCCCTCCCGGCTCTGCTACATCAGCCCCCTCGTCGGTCAGCCCTCCAACCAGGGCGTCCCAACACTCCATCCAGCCTTCGGGCCTTCTGCCTGTATCCCAGACCTCCACAGTCACCAAGACTTCCAAGATTCCTGAAACACACGAACCCTTCACAGTTGTTATGGTTTCCATATGCACAAACCCCAGACTGAAGCCCTTTCCTCTTAGGGAGATATGGAAACAGAGTCACAGAATAAGACTGAAGCTGTACTCCAAAGCCCTCTAGACAATAGCCATGGTCACAGATAGACACAGCCTGTCTCTGTTCAGTCACAGACCACGTAGCAATCCCCACCCACCGGAGATGGCTTGTATAGTCCAGAAAGGCAACACTGCCTAGCAACATTGTAGATAACCTCTATGATGGTCTCATGAAGATGGGCTCCCTAGGCAGCGGGGCCATCACTTTTCCAAGCTGCTTTCACGGCATCAGCCCCGGTCCCTCAGTTCCTGGCCCTCTGGCCTCCCTTGTTCCTATGAAGGAGCCCACCTGGGAGTCCACCCTGGGGTAAGGGGTGGTGCAGGGGCCAGCCTCCTTCCTCCGTGGGCTCCTTCTTGCAGGACAGTGCCCTTTAAGGAGCCGAGCAGAGCTAACCAGTCCTGTTGCCTAGGCCTCTCTACCAGTCTCTCCACTGCCTCTTTAATGTTTTTATTAAGGCTAAAAAATACATAACATGAAATGTGTCATCCTCAGGGCATGGCTTTGGTGGCACGAAGCACACCGCCACCACTGTGCAGCCCTCACTGCCATCCATCTCCAGGACATCCCGTCCTCCCCAACGGTCCTCACACACACCAGCCCCTCCCCCCAGCACCAGCCTCTCCTCTGCTCTCAGTGTTTGAACTTGACTCTCTCCAGCCCCTCACCTGGATAAGCCTGTCCACGTCTGACCTTTCCTCACTGGCTATTTCTCCCTTAGCAAAATGTCCACAAGGCTCACCCGTGTTGGAGCATATGTCACCATGCCCTTCCTTCTCCAGGGTGAGTGACACTCTGTTGCGTGGATGCCCACTTTTCACCCAGCCGTCTGTCGATCTGAGGAGTGTGGGACCTCTCCTCCAGGAATGCACCGATGTTGGTTAAGTGTCAAGTCCCTGAGTCCTCCTTCAGCCCCTGCTTGCTGCCAAAACTGGCTGCTCACCCCTCCCCGCTCTAGGCTGCCTTCATCTTTTAAATATTTATTTAGCTGTGTGCATATATGTGTGGAGGCGGCGGGTACATATGCCATGCCATGGCATGGGAGCTCAAAAGACAGCTTCGGGGCGGGGGGGGGGGGGGGGTTCTCTGCTTCTACCATGTGGGGCTTGCAGATCAAACTCGGCTTGTCAGTTTTGGTGGCAGGCCCTCATGTCCATGTTTTGCACTCATTTTTAAAACTCTGTTTGGGGTGTTTAGGTCCCTCCCTCCCTCCCACCAACCCCCCCAACCCTAAGTAGTAGAGAGAAGGTTAATGGGGGAAGGGGCAGAGGCCCCTTTACTTCTCCTGCTGTTTTAGGGTCAATGGGTTCTTTTAGGGCTACACCAATCTCCATCACCAGCAGGTGCAGCCAGCAGTCTCCTCCCAGCCTCTGCGCCCTGAAGCACTTCTCTCTGTCTGTCTGCTCCAAACCGCCACACGTCCATCTCCCGGCTCTCTCTGTGCCGCTCGTGGAAGGCCTTACCAGCTGGCAAAAGCCATGCTCCACACCAGACAATTAACGGGTGTGGACAAACTATAGCCCAACTAAAATCCCACACTTGGGATTAAAACAAAAACATATTTACATAACACAACTGAGTTTCCAAAGAAACCAAAACTTCCATTACAACAATGCCTTCCACAGTGCACGGGTGGAGATTCAGAGAGAACCTGTGGGAGTTGGGTGCCCGTGTGGGTCCTGGGACTTGAACTCAGGTCATCAGGCTTAGCAGCAAGCGATTTTACCCACTGAGTCATCCTGGGGTCTCGGCTTCCCCTTTTTGTGCTGTCTAGGGCCCCCTGTCCTGGACTGTTGCCACCCACTTTCAGGGTGAATCTCCCTGATTCAATTAGCTTCATAAATGTATCCCTCACAGGCGTGCCTGGAGCCTAACAGCCCCTCACAGGCTGAGCCCGTGTCTGAGGGGAGTCGGATCCGGCTACACTGACAACAGTATCGAAACAGCTGTTTTCTGTTTTGTTTTTAATATAACAACCACCCAACTGGGTGTGAAACTTTTGCTTTTCTGTGATCCCATTGTAACATTTCTCTCCATAAATCTTTTACTAACTTCTAAAAAAAAAATAATGTTTCATTAATTAAAGAATTTCCTGTAGTGTGGTTTATGGCTTAGAGGCAGAGGCTCCCTGTGCTGCTACGATTCTGGGCATGCGCCACCACAGCTCCCCAGCCCTCCGCTCTTCCGAAGCTCGCAGTGCGACAGCCTCCGAAGGCTCAGGAGGACAGACCCCAAACTCTGAGGATGGCCAAGAGCTACCCTCCCCGAGACTACTTCCTGCATTGCTTTCTGCTCTCCCTGGATCTTTGGGGGAGGGGGGGTTCTGGCTCTCTCGGTGGGCCGTCTCTTGGCATGTCCCTTTCCCCGGTCCCTCTCCCCGGGCCTAGCCCCACCCTGGATGTTTTCTTGGTGCGCTCCAAGGAGCATGTGGACTGTTAGTCCTCTCCAGTCCTCCCCCTCCTCCCAGGCCTTTTGACAGACCGGCCTCTCTGCAGCCCCAACATGCTCATTTGCTCTGCTATGGCTGGCACCATCTGTCTCACCACAGACCCCTTCACCCCCTCTGAGCTGTTTCCTCCTTGGTTTTCACACTCTCCCGCCCTCCCATGGTCAACTCGTTTATTGACGAGGTATGTTTAGAAATGACCTCCCCCCAAACCCTGAGGGCACCCTAGTTGACGCCACCATAGGCAGCAGTTGGCTGGGCTGCGGGCAGTGACTGGATTTACTCCCTGTTTTGTGAGTCAGTTTGCCTTCCCCTGGGCCAGTTACTCAGTGTCCTTGTGGCACTGGTCTCCTAGTATATCTGAGTCTGGTATTGTGCCAGCAACAGCCTTGAGATCTTCTAGGCTCTTCTTTCCTTTCTGAATCAGCTTGTCAAATTCCACTAAACAGGAAAAATCTGGGGCTGAAGAGGCAGTTCAGTGGTTGGAGCACCAGCGTCTCTTGCAGAGGACAGGGGTTCAGTTCCCAGGACCCACATGACAGCTCACAACCGGCTTTAGCTGCTGCTCCAGAATATCTGATGCCCCCCTTCTGGCCATCATTGGTACTGCATGCACACGTAAACATGAAAATAAAGCCTTTTTTTTTTTTTTTTAAAGGAAAAACCTATTTATTGACTGTGATTTCATTGGATTTAAATAGTAATTAGGGAGAGGCATACATCCACACAAGGCTGCAGTATTCCTGTTCTTGAGCACGGTATGCGTTGTTTTACTCTTCATTTCTCCCAGCGACACCGAGTAGCTTTGGTGTAGAATTCTCACCTATCTACATTACTTTATAACTCTTGCCACATCGATACCTGCAGTTAATTCACACAGGTAAAACAGTGAGGAGTCCCCACCCCCACCCACTGCTTCTCCCAGGGGCTGAGGAGCCGGGATGTGGAGTCAGTGAGAATGTTCTGGAGACCGATGCTGGTGACAACGGTTGCTTAATGCCGTGGAACTGTGGTTAAAGTGCAAGTTTTCCCCTGGTGTGATGGTGCACACCTACAGTCCCGGCACTTGGGAGTTAGAGGCAGGGAAACAGGAGACCAGGGCCAGCCTGGGCTACATGAGACCTCATCTCAAAAAAGCAAGTAAGTTACATGCTTTTACCACAATAGAAACCCAGCTAACTCTGGTAGGAGGTCCTAGAAGACAGGCCTGATGAGCTGATCTCCGAACGCAGGGATTGGGGGAGGGATCTTCGTTTTCATTTATTTTGGCTTTTTGTTACTTGTTTGTTTGTTTGTTTGTTTGTTTGAGGCAGAGCCTGTAGCCCCGGTGGAGCTTACAGTGCAGGCCAGGCTGGCTTGAACTCACAGAGACCAGCTTGTTGCCTCACTGTTTCTCCCTCCTGAGTGCTGGGATTAAAGGAGTGCACAACCATGCCCAGCCTTCTGGCTTTTATCTTCTTCGCTTTTTAAGGTTTATTTTCACTTGTGTGGGGAGGGGGAGGGTATAGGCAAACAGTTGCTCATGGAGGCCAGAAGAGAGTTCAGATTCCCTGAAGCTGCAGTTCCTCGCAGTTGTGGTCCACCTGATTTGGGGGCTGGGAACTGAACAGTGGTCCTCTGCAGGGGCAGCCAGCGATCTTAACCACTGGCTCATCACTGCAGCCCCTCCTTCCACATCTGACTTTTTCACTTTAGGGAGCTTGAAACAGACACACAGAGAGACACACACGCCTTATTTTTTTCTGGGTTTCTCTATGTATCTCTAGTTGTCCTGGAACTTGCTCTATAGACCAGGCTGGCCTCGAATTCAGACATCTGCCTGCCTCTGCCTCTGAAGGGCTGAGATTAAAGGAGTGCTTTACTGTCTGGCTCACACATGCATTTTTTAACATTGAAAAAAACCTTAAATACAGCAAAGCATGAAGAACAATAAAACATTGATGTGTATTACTTTTGCAGTTTGAAAAAAAATCTATACTATGAGGGGAAAAAAAATCGATGTTCTCAACCAAAACAGAAATGAGAAAAGGAACATCGTAATTATTTGAAAAACACCTCTGGCTAAGATCCAGCCAGAGTCCAGAGGCAGCGTTCCCACCCCCACCCCAGCACCCGGCTCTAGCCAGGCAGTGGCTACCTGGGGCACTTTAGGAAGATTGGGTGGATCTCTGGGTCACCTTGACCCCCAAACCTGAGTCCATTAGGGGCAGATGCTACTCTTTTAAATCTGTACAATGGGTGTTGTTCTGTATCCTATAGGAGGCGGGAGGATCATTTGAGCCCAAGAGTCCAAGGCCAGCCTGCAAGACTGCAGAAGTTAAAAAACAAGAACAAAACCAGTGGCAGGAGAGAAGGGGAAGGGGAAAGGCAGCAGCATAGTGTTCTGGGTGGCTCTGCTCATTGCTGGGCTTGGGAGCCTGACCTCAGGGTACCAAGTCACTGCATTTGAATGGGGTCTCCACCAGCTGGCAAACCCGCTTTGTGCTTCTTGGTTTAGTTTGGATTCTGCTTCAGCCAGAGTTGGCAAGAGTTCCAAGGCTACATATGCCTAAAGCGACATCCCAAGACAGGCAATCAGCCCGAGGGAGCCAAGCAGGGTGGGGACACCCTACCCAAGTGACTGTCGTCTCTGACAGACACACCAGGGCTCAACTGTGAATAGACTGATGCACCTTTCCTGAGGGTCTCAACCTCGTGTGTGTGTGTGTGTGCGCACGTGTGTGTGAGCATGTGTGTATTCATGTGTGTGCATGCCTATGTGTGCGTGTGTGTTGCATGCATGTTGAGTGCTGATACATGTACCTGTGCAGGTGGTGTGAGGAGACCAGAGCTGATATTGAAATACCTACCTTAACTGATTCTCTACCTTATTTTAGACTTTTTTTTACATTACGAGAGAAAGAGAGTGGTGTATGCCATGATGCATGTGCAGAGGTCAGAGGGCAACTTGTGGGAGCTGACTCTTCACCATGTGGTTCCTGGGGATGGACGTGGGTCATCAGGCATGGCAGCGACTGTTCTCACCTGCTGAGCCATCGTGCCAGTCCTTGGTTTTTGAGACAAACTCGTTAAACATCACTAGTTGACCGCTGAGCCCCTCGGACCATCTGTCTCCACCACCCCAGATTTTTCCCCCTAAGCCTGGATTGTTCATGGGTGCTGGGGATCCAAACTCGCGTCCTTGTGCTGCATAGTCAGCACCATTCTTATCAGCCTGCAGCCTAGTCCTTACGGGGAGAGAGTAGGGCGCACCCTGCAGAACCAGCCACCTGCTCAGGGGATCCCAGCCAGCTGTGTGCTGCGGCAGCTTGAGGGGCCCCTGCAGTCCTCTGGAGGGTGGACCCTGGCTTAAGTGAAGTGATGGGAGAGTGACCACACCCATCTGAGAACCCAGGCAAGTAGCCGCTCTTTCTGTGGGCCACATTCACCAAGCCCTGGAGCCTCCTTTGCTTCCCCACACCTTGAAAGCTCCATCCTGGAGATGCAGCAACAGAGCAGGGGATGGCTAGCCGAAGGACTCACATACCATGTCCCTCTCTCCAGCCCAGTTTTGCCCATACTGTAGCAAAGATCTGCTCAGAATACACAACCACTGGGGCCTCATGAATTATGCACAGTACCAGATCAATCCATCAGCAACTGTCAGGGAGGAATCAAAGGCCCTGTGATGAGTGACCGCTCTTTCTATGGAGCCTAGAACTCTTTGCAAGAGTCCTGGAGTCGCCAGATCCTGCTACTCTGCTCTCCACCCCTCCCAGACGCCCGTCTCTCTGTTTCTCTGCCAAGTTCAGGTTTGATGGACTGGGAGGGACAGCAACAAAAAGCCTGGCCCATGTTTTCCGAGCGCTTTCTGAAGTACTCATCAGCCTGAATAATTGATGCCAGCACTATATTTGCGAGGGAAAGTCACCTTGGGTGCAGGATTCTCAGCCACAGCATCGAAGCTTCCTTTGGTCAAGCCATGCCTGGTGGCGAATTCTTGTAATCCCAGTATGTGGGTGGTAGAAGCAATAAGATCAGGAGTTCAGGGTCAGCCTCATCTACATAGAGAGTTCAGCAAGAGCCAGGGTTATGTGAGACTCCTGTCCAGGGTTGGTGAGGGAGCCACACAAGTGAAGATAATCTGAGTGACAAGATAGAGAACAAATCCAGACACAGGCATTTCCTGCCCACAGTGCAATGGGGGCAACTCCACCGTCACGGGGCAGCATTACCCCAAAGCATTCCTCACAGGTGAGCAGAAGTCCACCATGGAAGGGCTGACTGTGCAAGGCAAGGAGGCAAGTGCTTGGAAGACAACTGCAGTGTCTGCAGCGGGGCACAGACAGCACCAGCCGTGTGAGAGAAAATGAGCGTAGAGAGGAAAGTGCACAGGGTAAGGAGCTTCCCGTAAAACAGGCCTACTGACATGTCAGTAAGAACTGCTAATCAGGACTGCTGACATGGATAAGACTGTCATCCATACCTCAGGCAAAATGGTCCCCAAGCTAGCATCGTAAACCTGGAACAGTCCAGCTTATGACACAGTGGTTTCTCAGGTAACCAGTCCCGACCGGAAGCCATTAAGGTACCATCCGAAAGCCACACTATGAGGCATCCTCAAAGACAGTCTGCCCAAGCCAGAAACTTTGGGGTCTCTAAATGTCAGGGCCAGGGACTGAGACCCCTCGGAATCTAAATGTATATGTTATCCGCTCACAGTCACACCACATATAAAGACTTGGGCAGGAAGATGGAACATGATTCTCGCTAACCATGCCCTAGCCTTTGTCCTTGCTCCCACTATATCTTCTCTCCCTCAGCTAAGTCCAGGATCCCTTCCCCTCAGCCCTGAGACCTCTTATAGGATGCATCTGTTCCAAGCGGTAATCCGGACACAAGCCACATCCCAGCCACTGAGCCATCAACGGCTTCACATAGAGTGTGTTCTGCTTCCGAATGAGGGTACTGGAAGCACAGGAGGGTGGCTCAGAGGGGAGGAGCACCCAGACTGACTAGCAATGTCTGCTGAGAACCATGGCAGGGGAGCCCCAGGGGGACCAAGCTCTGACTCAGCACTCAGAGCTCTGACACAGAAAGACAGAAAGAAAAAAGAGAAAGAAAGAAAGAAAAGAAAAGAAGGAAAGAGAAAAGAAAGAAAACAAAAAAGTTGCAAATTTAAAAAAAAAATCACACAGAAAGACTATCCAATTCAATGGCTTCCTATGTGGTTACAGTGGCCCTTTGGGACAGGAAGCTGTGGGGCTTCACACTGGAGTTTACCCTTTCACTATTAAATATATTTTACACACTTATCCACCACCCGAAACAAAACAAAAAATCTTTGAAGAGTTAGCTCTAGGAAGACAATTAGTCCTCTAACCCATGTCCGTCACCTGTGTTCAGTCCTTCCTCATCCCCCAGGATAAAGCCTCTCTTGTTCTCTTTCTGCACGTTATAGTGTGCTCACACACACGCACTTCCGCTGGGTGGCATGCTAATCCGCACCACACATACATGCACACACGAGCTTACCTTTGTTTTTCCTTTCTGGAACCGTGGCCTCACTTCAGATTAGACATTCTAAGTCCGCTCATTTTTCTGCAAGTTTTGTGATCTAATTTTTCTTTAGTGGTGAATAGTATCTCTCCCACCTTCTTCCGTTCTTCTCTCCTAAGCTCCTACAACTTATCTCTAGTGAGATAAATCTGGCCTCACTGAGTTTTCTGACCCTTCCCACACTCCCCTCACCCCTAAGAACATGAGACATGGGGACAGAGGCACTCTGTTGTTGGGCCTGCCCTCCCACTCCTCCTGCTGGGTACCAGAAAGCTGAAGGCGAGGAGCCCCTGCCTCCAGGTACCCTCGCTCTCCTGAGAACCTTTAGAAGCTATCTCTTGGTGACTGCTAGGTGTTCTGTGTGGAGTGGCAGCTTGGCCAGGGTTGCTGCTCCTGCGGGCGGTGAGTGGAAAATTCCAGCCACCGCATGCTCTGAGTTGCTGAATGTCCAGAGGACTCCCTGCCTGCTGCTCTCCACCTCCCTTGCCTGTTCCTGTCTCTTGGGTTCACAGTGTTCTCACTGGGTCATGGGAAACTTGGGGACACTTTAGGAAGAGGTGGCTTGGAATAGGAAGAAAGGGAGGTTCTGGGACTTTGTGACTTTGACCAAGTCTCTTGGCCTGGCTGGACTGACCTCCTGGAAATTCAGCTTCAAACTTGGTTAGCAGACCAAGGGCGGAGAACTCAGCGAGTCTCAGAGAAATCAGATTGGCAAGCCTTTGGACACATGTGCTTGTCCCCAGGCCTCTGCTGAGTCCTCTCTGCGTCCTTCTGGGGAGTTGGGTTTCAGGCTGATGGATTTGTTGAATATGCCACCAGCCCCTACAAATGCAAATGGAGGCGGGGTGCTGAGCCCTGTGCTATGATGGGCTCTGCTGAAGGGCTCCAACGACAAGAATGACCCAGCCATTACCTGCGCCTCGGAGAGCAGGAAGCTCAGAGAAGCTAATAGACTTGGCCAATGTCACACAGCCTGGCAGTGGACAAGCGGAGACTTCCTGTGGCACGTTTCGAGGACCCCGGTTGCTCCAGTTTCTCCCTCCTTCCACCACCTTGTTCTTTGCCCAAAGCTCTTCCCCCTTGGTGAGAGCAGCTTCAGACTCAGATGCTCCCCTGACAGGGCCAGCATCCAAGGCGACGCCACCGTCCACTTTTTTTGTCAGAGATCACTCTGACTGAAGAGAGTGTGTCTGTCAGGTACCTTAAGCCACCAGTTTGTCCAGCCCACTTCTGCGGTGAAGGAGAAGTGAGGTGTGTGCTTCCGGGGTAGAGGTGACGGGGACAGAGCTTCGGAAAAGTAGCACAGTGGAGGGATGGAGAAGAGAGGTGATACCAGCAAGGCCTGCTGAGTGCCAGACACTATTAAAAAAGACTTATTCTGTAAACCGTGTGGTGTGTGTGTGTGTGTGTGTGTGTGTGTGTGTGTGTGTGTGTGTCATTCTGCGTGCACATGAATGAGAGCACCAGGTCACCTGGAGGGGGGCTATGTGAGTGGTTATCAGCCCTCTGATGTGCCTGAAGTGGGGTCCTCTGCAAGAGCAGTAAATGTCCTGACTAACTGCTGGGCCACCCAGCCCCGGGTACCAGGTATACCCTCATTGCACTGGTCAGGGGCTACTGTGCACAGATGTGTACTGAGTGTCCAGTCTCCAAACAGATACTTAGCCCCTGCTGATGACCAGTGCCAGCGAAGAACCTCACTAATACCTGATGAAGGGAGGCAATTTCGGGGAGCCCTAAGTCCTCAGAGGCATGGGGAAGTTTTGCGTCTTGAGGACACAGCATGGCCAGAGGGGTCGCAGGCAGAGGTCACTCCGCTGGAGCAGAGCCCACCACCAGCAGAGCCGTGCAGCCTGTGGCCTGAACGCATTCCAGGTCCCCACAGGACCTCATCACCCTGCCAGCTCGGGACAGCTGCTGCATTGGACAGCTCTAGGGAAGCCGAAGAAAATCCTTCACCCCGCCCCTAGTCGGCCCCTAGCCAGAGCTGAGTGGTGGTCAGAACTGGAGACACACACCTGTGCTGGGTGGGCTCCACGCCTGGGCTCTGGTGCCAGAGTTCTCTTTCTGCTGCTCCTGTCACTGAGATATAGCGGACAACACAGACCAGACAGAATCCATATACTTTTCCTAGCGGGAGGAAAGAGGGCTGGGCCGCCCGGAGACAGACAAAAGCTTAAGCCAAGGTGAGAGGCTGGAGATGGGAGTGCCCAAGGAGAGAAGGTGCTTCATGTGCAAAGGCCCTGAGGTGGTAAATAGGAGATTCTGACAAGACCAGAGTGGCTGGAGGAAGAGGGAACCCGAGCTGGCGCTAGGAGGCAGGCAGGCCAGGCTCTTGTGCGCTGTGGTGAGGACCGCTGCACCCAGGAGTGGATGGTGTTCTGGGGACCGGAAGAGGGAGGGTGGGCACTCAGATGACTCACTGGTAAAGACAGTCACCGCCGAGACTGATGACCTGAGTTTAGTCCCCAGGACCACATGGTGGGAGCAGAGAAGTGACTTCCACAGTTGTTCTCTGAGAGCCACACTCACACCGAAGCTCCCACATGTCGGTGCAAGCACACTCACTCGCGTGCTCACACACGCACACACACACACACACATAAATCAATGATAAAGTTTTTGAAAGACAGGATGCAGGATGCAGGTTAGTTGATGTTCTGCTGGGGGCTGCCCTGTGCTGAGCGGTCCCGGATGCGTGGTCCAGCCCCCACTTCCCTTGTGGCGACTTCCGCCTGTGCTGCCCCAGGCTGCCTCTAACCCGCACCCCACGTCGATCTTCTGCTCATGGTGGACTGGACACAGGGCTCTCACATACCTTGTAAAAGGCACTCACAAGTGACTTTTGCTACAAAGACTGATTCCTCCTGTAGACCTGGGTAGATGAAGGCAGGACAAGTCTGTCTGTGGCCTCACTCCATGTCTGTCTGTTTTTCATGGGTCACATTCCTGAAGCCTTGAGCATCACTTACACAGCACCTATCTAGGACAAGGGGACCACTGACTCCTCATTCTCCTCTGAGGCCAAAAGCACAAAGGAAGTTATGGGGCATCTTACTATCAGCCTTCAGTGTCCTGTTCTAGACCCTGTAAAGGAACCTAAAGTCCTCAGCCATATCCTAAATGTGATGTCATCTAGGATTCCAAAAACATCAGAGCCTCATGGGACATACCAGTGCCAGGTGATGGTGACTGTCCATGAGGGCGAGGACATACCTTAGAACAGGAGTGTCTACCGCCTGCGAACCGGCTTGTCCTCTCAGGCCCAAAGAGGACTGCAAAGACAGCTTTGGGAGAGCCGCTGGCTTGGTCCAGCCTGAGGCGAGCAAGCAGGAACCCCCTGGTGTACTGATATTTTTGGTTTATAAAAAACCTAGTTATGTTATTTGAATATGTTCTTTTAATCCCCAGCACGAGATACGGGGCTGCTTCAGACTGTCCACAGCAGCTGACCATGCTTTGTCTTTTGCTCTAGGAGGGGTGTGATTTTTGCCAGCTGCAGATAGTTTACCTTTGGAATTCTGGGGACTCCTCAGAGGGTATAGCAATGCCAGAGTCCTAAGGGAGGTGGCAGCTGCTGCTCCTCCTGTTGATGCTGGTCCCAGCTACCGCTTTTGCTGTTGCTGTTTGCTAAGCTTCTGGATTGCTGTTTGTTGGTTGAAGCTATCCTAACAAGGAAGATCAACTTTGACCCAAGGAACTCAGCAGGAAGTAGTCTAAAGAGATCTACACCCCTTTCCTCTCTGACCTTCTTTCTTACCTACCTAGGGTTGGGGGTTGAGAGGGATTGGGGTGGAGAAGTATGGTAGATATAGGAATCTAATAAAGTAGTCAAAAATCCCGGTTTCGCCTGGGCCTCTGCAAGCCCAGACCTCAGGAACAAGGCAGGCCTGTGGGAGCTCAGCATCCTTACCTGGACGTATGGATCCTCTGGCAAAGCTAGACAGTGCCAGTCAGGGAGGTGAGGCAGTCCCAGCTGGCTGGGCCTGAGAGGCTTCCGGTGAAGTTGCAGCCCTTGAGACACTGACTAATAAGATCTCCTTCTCTTTCTAAGCCGAATGAGTCAGTCACTTCATATAGGATCCCATCTGTCTGTTCCATCCTTGCCAGTCGGTTTCTAGGCCTCTGGCCAATTACAAAAACACAAAACAAAACCCAACTAGCTTTGTATGAACCTGCTGAACAGCTAGTCCTGGTGAACGTTGTTTCGCCGCTGTAGAAGGAGGCCTCTTGGTTGCCCTTGGAGAGCCGGCCTCAGAGAGAATCTCAAGTTGTGTGGACAGAAAGGACCAGGAGGCAGGCAAGGGGATATACCCCAGATAAATGAACTAAGTAGGCCCCATCCAGGGGCTGTGCGGGATGGGAGTGGAGACCGCACCGTGTTTGGGTCTGTTTGGGTTTTGGGACTTGGCACTCCAGAGAGACCCTGGACTTCATGCCTGATGTAACTGGGTGGGCAGCAGGGAGTACAGACAGGCTAGCTCAGCACCAGGCTGGTCACACACAGGGTTTTCAGTCTCCCTAGTGCCTGCTGAGGGCAAGGCATGGACGGGGGCACTTGATTGTTGCTGGTGACAGAGAGCAATGTATAGTTCCTTTAAGGGCAAGGAGAACTGTCCACATGGATAGCTAGGACTGAGCTACTCCATGGTAAGAGCTGGCTGGCTTGTGATTTTTATAGCAAAGGCCTTGGCTCCAGAGGTTTCTGTAGGCTAAACTTTGCACCACCCCAATATTTCCAGCATGCCAACTAGAGAGGCTAGTGATGGTGAAAACAGAGAAGCTGTTTCACCAATGCATCCACACTGTGAAGTGTAGTCCCAGGCCCATCTCTAGGGCATTGACGTGAGCTTTAGATTCAAAAAGAACTGGAAGAGGGTATGCCCGACCCAACAGTTAAGAATGCATGCTGCTCTGGCAGAGGACTGGAGTTCAGTTCCCAGCACAACTGGGTGAGCCACAGCTGGGTGGCTAGGGCTGCGCGTAACTCCAGCTGGAGGCTACAGTGTTCCCTTTTGATCTTCACAGACACTTGCACTCACAGCATTCACTCAGACACGTCTTCACACACAGAAATGAAAATAATAAAAGAAATCGCTCTGTAAAGGCGTGCCTGCTTAATCAGTCCCGGCCGGCTGTGGTCTGAACTTGTCATGTTTGCAAAGACGTGCCTGTGTACTGGAGAGTTGGCTCAGCAGGTGAGAGCATGCATACTCCTCTTGCCAAAGATGAGGTTCAGTTCCCAGTGCCTCACAACTGCCTGTAACTGCAGCTGCAGGGGATCGAATGCCTTCCAGGGCACCAGGAGTCATGTGCACACACATATGCATTTAATTTAAAAACAAATCTCTGAAAGCTAACTACAAAGAAACTACACACACTGCCACCATCACCACCATCACCACCACCACCACGACCACCACGACCACCACCACCACCACCATCAGCACCACCATCACCATCAGCACCACCATCACCACCACTACCATCACCACCATCATCACCATCATCACCACCATCACTACCA